>NC_137877.1:735117-875117 GCF_963924005.1 Protomyctophum bolini | reverse complement strand
ATTAAATGTGATGAATAATTGTTGGAGAGTTTATTTCTTGTTTTCCTGCAGCGATGGCTTCCTGTTTCTTTTTTCGGAGGCGAGGTTTAGTCTGAGCAGGCAGTGTATCTCACACACACACACACCCAGAGGCAGAGTGACTGTTATTTCATGTCTGTTGTCTTCAGAACAGCTGCGTTAAACCATATATTATTCTTGGATTTTTGTTTAGTTTTAGTTTGTTTTAACATTATTTTCAGTTCCTAGAGATTTGATACTTTTTATGACTTTTTAATGCTAATAGTTTTAGTTTATATAATAGTTATCAGTTCTTGTGTTTTAGGTTTTTTTCTTATGTTTTCGGTTATTTGTCAGATCGTAAACAAGTGATGTCACCGACCGAAATAAATAGATATAAATAAAATAAATAGCATATTTATAAATTGACAAAATAACTAAAATGTCATGTTTTGTCTCATTTCAGTTCCATTTAGTTTGTTTTGTTAAAAACACACCATACGGATTCAGTCGTTTGTTTATTTAATTCTAGTTTTTTTTTTTTTGTTAAACAATAAAAACCCCGTTCATTAAAAAGGAAGGAAGGAACTGAAGATGGACTGCTACCCATCGTTAGCATTGTTAACATTGTTTTATATCCACAGTTCGGCGTTGATCTCCCAAAATGGTAAGTTGATCATTATTTTATTTGTCATAATCTGCATATCGTTGAGGGAGTGGCTTTGAAACATTTAGACTTTTGAACCACTAGAACCACATGCCAATTCTGAAGGGAATATTGGCCGAAAATAACCGATCTGGCCTTCAAAGATAACAGACAGAAATAATGAAAACAATTAGTGAAGGAACTAACGTTGTCTATGCTTGACGTTCCATCCATCTTCAACCGCTTATCCGTAGTCGGGTCGCGGGGGCAACAGCTCCACCAGCTTGACGTTGTGCACATTAATTTGATATAAAACTGCTGCGTGGAAGTTTCATGCATTTATGCCCTTTCATTAACCCATTCTGACCTGAGATCAGATTCTAAAAATGTTTTCTACATTTCTACTAAGTTGTTGAACCTGACCAAGACAAGAGCCTATGATTGTTGTTAGTGTGGTCAGGGAAAATTATCAGAATAATGTCAAATCAGGGTAAAAGTAATGTCTTCCCCAATGTGTGTGTAAAGGTGTCTACTAACATAACATCTATAGTCACCAATGTGTTTGTAAAGGTTATACTAACATATCTATAATTATGTTGTCACTAGTTTTGGGTCCCGTTCCAAACGTCTAATCTCTCCTGGGTCTCTGGAGCTGAAAGGTTTAGGGAACCGCTGTCTCTCTAGTGTTGTGTTAAGTTATTGTTGATGCTCACCATCGCCCCCTGCAGGCTCGCAGCCCTTCCTGCGGACCTTCTCGGGTCATTTCGTCCTGGTGACCGACGAGCCCATCGACTACCTGGACGTGTTGGGGGAGGGGTCCCACCGGGGGGAGGGGTCTGTGGACCATCGGGGGGAGGGGTCTGTGGACCATCGGGGGGAGGGGTCCGGTTCCTCTGACGGGGAGGAGGAGGAGGAGCCGGCCAAACGGGTCCCGCCCCATCGCCGCCCCTCCCCCGCCAACGCCAAGAGGCTCCTGGTGGTCTCTGAGCAGACTAGAAGCTTCCTCCAGGTAGGACTGACTGATGATTGATTGATTGATTGACTGAATACTTTATTAGCCTTTGTTTTCCTTCACCAATCATTGCCTGCCAATGACGTTGTTTTTCATCATAAAGCTCTGAGCTCCACACGGCCAATGACGAGACCCTGTGGAGCTACACGTTAATTTTACACCAAGATGGCCGCCAGACGACCGAATAACGAATAACATGTATTCCTGTGCCTCCACAGAGCCCCCTGATGGCCATCTTGGTGTAATAATATATGTGTCCGTCCACAGGGCTGCATGGCCACAATCTTGGATGTGTACTAACATGCATACCTGTGCCTCCACAGGGCCGCGTGGTGGCCATCTTGGATGTGTACTAACATGCATACCTGTGCCTCCACAGGGCCGCGTGGCGGCCATCTTGGTGCCCACGGTGTACACGCTGGTGTTCTCGCTCAGCGTTCCCCTCAACGTGCTGGCGGTCGTGATGTTCGTGCGGAGGATCGGGCCGAGGACGCCGGCCGTGGTCTACATGCTCAACCTGGCGCTGGCCGACCTGCTGTTCGCCATGCTCCTCCCCTTCAAGATCGCCTACCGCTTCCACGGGAACCACTGGGTGTACGGCGACGCCCTGTGCCGCGTGGTAGGGCCGTCACTTCTAGTCATCGTTACTAGTTAACTATACCTATTATGTAAAAATATAACACACGTTAGCATGCTAACATTAACACAGTGTTCTCCTCCAGGTCACGGCATCGTTCTATGCTAACATGTACTGCTCCGTGCTGCTGATGAGCAGCATCGCGGCGGACCGCTACCTGGCCGTGGTCCACCCCATGGCCTCGCTGTCGCGGAGGACGCCCGGCGCAGCCGCCGCCGTCTGCGCAGCCGCGTGGCTGCTGTCCCTGGGGGGCGTGGTCCCGCTGCTCCTCTCCAATCAGACGCTCCGCCTGGCGAGCCCGGACATCACCACCTGCCACGACGTCCAGGTGCGAAATGTCGCCGATCGAAAAATTATAGACGACGTCTGTTCTGCACCACGACGCTGTGGAACCTTTTGGCCTGCAGAGGGCGCTATAGGACGGGACCACTGTTGTGTTGGGCTGAGATTAGATTAGTGCTGGAGGAAAGGAGGAACTCACACAGTTTAAGACCTTATTTTATTATCAGGGTGCCAGTGAAAAAGCAACGTTTCGATGTACGTATCAGACACATCTGATGCCTGAATTGTAAATTGTACTACAGTAAGAACATGTATCTCTCTCTGTAGGACTATAGACTAGTAAGACGCGCAAACGCGGGAAGCGAACACAGCTCGTACATATTTGGCGTTTTTGTGTGTGTGTGTGTGTGTGTGTGTGTGTTTTCTTTGTGTGTGATACAGCTGCGCCCTCTGGTGGCGGGCAGGTGGTGTTACAGAATGACAGACAGACAGACACACAGACAGACATGTTCTGCTAGGTCTCATAGTTAGTGCTCACTGAGTTCGCAACTACAGTGTGAACATATTCTCTCTCTCTCTCTCTCTGTAGGACGTGGTCACTCTGAGGTCGTTCTATCTCTACTTCTTCCCCGTCTACTCCTCGCTGTTCTTCTTCGTGCCGCTGGCCGTCACCACCGTGTGCTACGTGTGCATCGTGCGGACGCTGGCCGGTGAGACTCCTCCTCCTCCCGTTCAGACTCCTCCTCCTCCTCCCGTTCAGACTCCTCCTCCTCCTCCCGTTCAGACATAGTGTTGATTTATTGACAGAAAATTGTGATATTGGTTTTAGTCACAGGGCTGTATTTTGCGTGTCTTAAGTACCAGGTCTTATTCCCTATAACTTGAGTAAACTAGAGACCTGGAGGCGTGATCAATGCTCTTTGGCCACTCAGAATATCCAAAATGGCATTGATCACGCCTCCAGGTCTTAAGTTTAAACTCAAGTTAGGGAATAAGACCTGGTACTTTTACCAAGTTTTAGTTTTAGTTTTAGTTGACTAAATATCATACAGTTTTAGTCTTCTAAATCTACAGTTGATTTTAGTCGACTAAAATGTATTTTGGCGAGCCTTGATGCCGCCGTCATAATGACTGATTTTACACACATCTACAAGCTTGTAGACCGGCTATTTCCAGCATGCAACCGAGTGTAAAATGACGGACACGTGTGTGTGTGTGTGTGTGTGTGTGTGTGTGTGTGTGCGGACGTGTCACAATATTAACCCCCTGTTCATAATGTTGTTCCAATGTTGACCAATCGCAGCGGCCAACGTGGCGCAGCGCTCCAGGAAGCGGCGTGCCGTGGTGACGGCCGCCGCCGTGCTGCTGGTGTTCGTGGCGTGCTTCACGCCCACCAACGTCCTCCTCATGGTGCACTACCTCCGGCTGGCACGCGGGGGCGCCACCGACTCCTCCTACCAGGTAGGGAAAAGCCCTGGCATATTTATATAATAAAGGTCATGACATAAATGCAGCGCGAAGTGCTTTACAAGAACAAAAACAGAACAAAACATTATAGCATTAAAACAAGCAAAAACACAGAGTAACGTTCTACTATAAATGCATCGCGTCTGTGTGTGTGTGTGTGTGTGTGTGTGTGTGTGTGTGTGTGTGTGTGTGTGTGTGTGTGTGTGTGTGTGTGTGTGTGTGTGTGTGTGTGTGTGTGTGTGTGTGTGTGTGTGTGTGTGTGTGTGTGTGTGTGTGTGTGTGTGTGTGTGTGTGTGCGTGTGCACGCGCGTGCGTCTGTAATCCACTTTAACTCGATAACCGTTTGTGGGGGTTTGCGATAACCCCGACTGTGGGGGGGGCGTACCTACTGAGCATGTGCAGATAGTTACTGTCCCACCCCCCCCCTCTCCAGGCGTACCTACTGAGCATGTGCAGATAGTTAATGTCCCTCCCCCCTCCCCCTCTCCAGGCGTACCTACTGAGCATGTGCGCGGGCAGCCTCAGCTGCTGCGTGGACCCTCTCGTCTACTACTATGGCTCCTCCCACTGCAGGCGGCAGGTGAGAGTTAATTGATCAGTGTTGATTTGGGGGCTTTATTATTTTGAGTGGTGCAACCACTCCTACAACCAGCAATGTCCGTGTACCTGTTTGTTTGTTTGTGTAACTGAATGAGCACGAGTATGTGACTTAATTAATAGCAGTAGGGGGCGCCAGAAACAGAGAGAGGGGTAGTGCTGTGTCTCTAATGAGAGAGAGAGAGAGAGAGGGGGGGGGGGGGGGTTGACGAAATTGCCAGTGTATTTAGTCTTAGTTTTAGTCATCATATAGCTTAGTTTTAACTTAGTTTCCATTTAGTTTTCGCCAGTGAAAAAAGGTAGTCGACGAATATTTTTGTTATAGTTTTAGTCGATGAAATCAACACTTTCACTGAGAAAAACGAAATAAACACGAAACTAACTAAACTCCTCCCACTGACCTAACTAAACTCCTCCCCCTGAACTAACTAAACTCCTCCCCCTGAACTAACTAAACTCCTCCCCCTGAACTAACTAAACTCCTCCCACTGAACTAACTAAACTCCTCCCCCTGAACCAACTAAACTCCTCCCCCTGAACCAACTAAACTCCTCCCACTGAACCAACTAAACTCCTCCCACTGAACCAACTAAACTCCTCCCACTGAACCAACTAAACTCCTCCCACTGAACCAACTAAACTCCTCCCCCTGAACCAACTAAACTCCTCCCACTGAACCAACTAAACTCCTCCCCCTGAACCAACTAAACTCCTCCCCCTGAACCAACTAAACTCCTCCCCCTGAACCAACTAAACTCCTCCTCCTGAACCAACTAAACTCCTCCCCCTGAACCAACTAAACTCCTCCCCCTGAACCAACTAAACTCCTCCCCCTGAACCAACTAAACTCCTCCCCCTGAACCAACTAAACTCCTCCCCCTGAACCAACTAAACTCCTCCCCCTGAACCAACTGAACTCCTCCCCCTGAACCAACTGAACTCCTCCCCCAGGTGGCGGCCCTGCTGCGATGCCGCCGGGGGGCGGGGCTGAGGGGGCGGGGCTTCAGGAGTAGCTCCTCCTCCTCGCGGGCGGGCAGCACCAGAACAACCAGCGTCAAGATGACGGACAGCCCACCGCCAGAGGGAAGCCACGCCCACTACAGGAAGCTCATGGTCGCTTAAACCATTTAGACCTCGGCAAAATTAAGGGAAATTCTAACCCTAACCCAAATTCTGAATATGGTCTGCCTAAATGAATGAACCGATGTAAAGCACTATTAAAATACAATTCATTAAAAATGCAGTGTATGTGTAATCTGTCCCGTCAGTCCACAGTGGGGGACAGGGGTGTGGAGTGGGACATTTGGTATATGTTCTTTTTTATTATTGTCCTAAAACAGTGGTATTCAACTTGTTCTAATATATCAAGGTCCATTATATTTATTCAGCATTTGAGCCACGGAACCACCATTTGATGACATTTAGCCTCTCGGACCCATTTGAACCCATATCTCCAAAACTGGTGGGTCAAACTGAACAACCAATATGTCAATTTGAAGCTATGATTCCCATGCTTTCACAATATGACATGAAAAAAATCCAATGGCAGTCCCCTCAGTCAAATTTGGTCACATAATTATATTCCCCACCTTCAGCAAAAGAAGCCTGTTGTCTGCCCGGACTAAATCCAAATCAACATACGCATAAAAACAACAAAATAAATAAACTGCAAAAAGAAAAGCCTCCTCCTTTCCAGTCCCCAAAACAGCCAGTTTACATGCGTGTCAAATTCCCCCAAAAGAGGATTTATTTTTATATATGCATAGAAGGAAGACAATGGTTACAGTATTGACCTCAGGGTGAGTAAAACCCCCTAACTATAGAAAACAAAAGATTCTTATACCAATTAAAGCCTTACCTAGTTAACACAAACCCCTGGTTTGGTCTTTAGACCGGCTATAGTTTCACAACATTTATCTGAGGCTCAAACTAAATCTTAAAGGACCACTTCACCACTTTTCAACCTATCTTCATATAATAGGTCCTCACTAATAATCATGAAAAAATGGCACGATTTATTTCTACTCAGTCTGTGTCTCATAGGAGGGCTGTGTGGGCAGTTTAGAAACCGTCTTCCAGTGATATCATCATTAGGCAGATTATTTTTTTACAAAAATGTTTAGATTTTCATTATCGTGAGAACGATGGCTACCATTTTCGCATTGCAACTTTTCAGGACTAGAAAGCCTGCAGTTTCTATTAGCTTGGATTCCCCATCGATGATGTCACTGGAAGACGGTTTCTGAACGGCCCACAGCCCTCCTATGAGACACACCGCGCGCTATGAGCTTGTAGATCTGCTATTTTTTTTTCAATCGAAGAACGACTGACATAGAAACATAGCTTTTTCAGAAAACTGTCAAGGATGTATAAAGACATGTTTAGAATCTGATCTCAGGTCAGAATGGGTGGTGTAGTGTAGCATGTCCGTTCCTTCATTCATTGGTCTCCTCGATGTCTGGACACAGCTCTGAAACACACACACAAACACACGAACAATGATATTTTTTAAATATGTTTTTTAAACTATTTAACTCGGGCCACATGTGTCTGGAAGTTTGACATAGGCCTACAGTATGGTAATGCGGTGCAGTGGCGCCATCTCGTGGCTACTTCTGCAACATACACATGTGTGTTTTTTGCTTATGGTTCTCAACCTTACAGTTTTCCAGCCCATTTCAGACATTTGAACTGTGAACTTGTAGATCTGTTATTTTCTCTATGTTTGCCTCTTCCTTATAATGTTTGACAACTTTGCCAGTGTTTAGTAATGGCCTTTAGCGCTGGACTCCTGTCCCACCGGTTGAGAAGCAGTGTTTTATATCACATGGTGTGTGTGTGTGTGTGTGTGTGTGTGTGTGTGTGTGTGTGTGCGTGCCTACGTGCGTGCACAGACCTGTGTCCCTGTCTGAACGGTGGTAGTTCTGTGGGAAGTTCAGACATCCGACCTGCTGCTTAAAGACCTCCATATCCTTCTGCTCCATGGTTCCTGTCCGCGCTGCAGAGAGAGGACTCATTTTAATGTAACGCGCTGTAGAGAGAGGACTCATTTTAATGTAACACGCTGTAGAGAGAGGACTCATTTTAATGTAACACGCTGCAGAGAGAGGACTCATTTTAATGTAACACTGTAGAAAGAGGACTCATTTTAATGTAACACGCTGCAGAGAGAAAACTCATTTTAATGTAAGGCGCTGTAGTGAGAGGACTAATTTTAATGTAACACGCTGTAGAGAGAGGACTCATTTTAATGTAACACGCTGTAGTATACGCAGCGAGCTAAACATAGCTTCTGTTAATACGTATGTGGCTACGCAGCGAGCTAAACATAGCTTCTGTTAATACGTATGTGGCTACGCAGCGAGCTAAACATAGCTTCTGTTAATACGTATGTGGCTACGCAGCGAGCTAAACATAGCTTCTGTTAATACGTATGTGGCTACGCAGCGAGCTAAACATAGCTTCTGTTAACAAAGCAGCCGAGACAGGAGCTGAACTTGACACATCTCTGTGAAAGTATCATGTATTTATGTTATTTACGTTTTTTTTTTTAGTGGGCTCACTGTTTTTTTCCAGTTTTAGTTTAGAGGACTATGTTTATTTTCTCATTTTTGGTTTCTAGTCATACATTGCTGCCAGTTCCCACCTGATGTCGTGTCGGAGTCCAGACTGCTTGATTGATTGATTGAAATCTTTATTAACAGTTTGCAGAATTACAGTACATTTCAAGCACAAACTCAATACAAAGACTGTTAACTGTGAGTGGACGACCCAATTAAGCCTTACACTTGTTTACAACAGGGTCCACATTGTTCAATTCATCAAAACATTTAGAGACAAACAAATAGACACTTCTATGTAGTTAAAGAACAGAACAGGAATTCATCATATAGGAAGCGAAAAGGGAAAAATATATATATACAGTGAGGGGAACAGGGGGATAAAAGAAAACGAAAGACAGAGTGTAGGGCGCCTGCACACAACACCATGCGTTGATGCCATGTGTGCATATGTGCAGGCACCCAACACCACGTCCATACAAAAACATAGTACAATCCATAGTACAAAGACAGAGTGTAGGGCGCCTGCACACAACACCATGCGTTGATGCCATGTGTGCATATGTGCAGGCACCCAACACCACGTCCATACAAAAACATAGTACAATCCAGATAAAAATTCAGCTTTTACAGAGGCCAGTTTCGAATTGCAGCCATCCGTAGGTGCCCTTTGAGAGCAGTTTTGAAGGAGCCAAGGGATTCACATGTCTTAATGACTGTTGGTAGGGCGTTCCACATTTTGGTCGCATAGGAGCGAAAAGAATTTAGTCCCTTGTTTGTGCCGAATCTGGGTTGTACATGGTTTGTTGCACTCCCTCTGGTGTTGTGGGTGTGGACTTCGTTTACATTAAGGAAGTATTTAGACAGGTACATGGGTATCTTGGTGGTGTATCTAATCTTGTGGACCAGACCCATTGCAAGATGCTGTACTCTGTCGTCGACCCTAAGCCATCCCAGCCTGTCAAAGTGGGCAGGGGTGAGGTGGGTTCGGGGGGTGAGGCCAAGTAGGAGCCTGACCAGTTTGTTTTGGGAGGTCTGGAGCCTTGTTTTAAGGGCCTTTGAGGTGCTGTGGTACCAGGAGGTGGATGCATAGTCAAAGAAACCTTGTACGAGGGCTCCTGTTAAGGTCTTCAAGGTGTTTTTGTCGACCAGTGAGGAGATCCTGTAGAGGAATCTTGTTCTTTGATTGACTTTTTTGATTACGTTGGTGGCCATCTTATCACCGGAAAGATTGGCCTCCAGGATGGAACCTAGGTAGGTAATTTCATCCTTCCGTGTGATAATATCATCACCAACTCTAACCAAGAAGCCATCTGCCTTTTTGAGATTACTATTTGATCCGAAGAGAATGGATTCAGTTTTTCCCAGGTGTAAGGATAGTTTGTTATCAGCGAGCCAGGTGCAGATTCTACCGAGTTCAGAGCTGAGGGTCTTTTCAACCTGCAGTTTGTTCCTGTCCGAGACCAGCAGTGCTGAGTCGTCTGCGAACAGGAACAAGTCGCAGTCACAAGCTGAAGTCATGTCGTTTACATATATTAGGAACAGTAAAGGCCCTAGTATGCTTCCTTGTGGGACGCCACAGCTCACTGGGAGGGGGGGGGACAGTGTTCCGTTCACTTCCACCATCTGTTCTCTCCCCTCCAGGTAGGATTGCATCCAGCTCACTGATGTGCTATCAAAACCAATAGCTTTAAGCTTGTTAACCAGTATGGAGTGGTTCACGGTGTCAAAAGCCTTTTGGAGGTCCAGCATGACCATGCCGCAGTATTTTCCAGCATCCACCTCGTGTTTGATGTGGTCGCTCAAATAGAGAAGGCATGTGTCAGTGGAGTGGGATGTTCTGAAACCAGATTGGAACTCGTACAACAATTTATTAGTGGCAAGATACTTTTCAACCTGTTCATAGACTATTTTTTCCATCACTTTCGAGATGGAGCTTAGAATAGAAATAGGGCGGTAGTTGCCGGGTTCTAATTTACTCCCTTTTTTGTACAGGGGGGTTACTTTGGCCAGTTTAAAATCTCTGGGGACCTGTCCTTGTTTGATGGAGAGGTTAACTATGTGGGTGATGACTGGAGCTATGGAAATGGCTGAGTCTCTGAGAAATTTGGAGGGAATATTGTCATGGCCAGTGGCCTTGTGGGGTTGGAGGGCACTCAGTTTCTTAAGTACCTCCTCAGTTGTTACCATTGTCATTTTAAAATCATCTTTACAAACACCTAGGTTTTTGTAGAAGCCTTTGATGTGCTCTACACCAAAACGCCCAGAGTGGGAGGGCAGTTTGTTAACCAGCATTGTTGCAATGTTTGTAAAGAAGATGTTCAAGTGATTGGCTACATCAACCTTGTCAGTGATGAGGGTGTTATTTGATTTGATGTTTATGTTAGTAAACCTGGTTTTGAGTTTCTGACCACAGCCTAGTTGGTTGTTTATTAGCTTCCAGAGCTCCCGAGGATTGTTTTTGATTTCCTCGGCTTTATCATTGATAAAGTTACTTTTGGCTGATTTGGTCATGGCAATTACACCGTTTCTTAGCTTGTTACATTGGGTTTTAAGGATGCACAGTTTGGTTTGGAGATCACTGTCGAAGCGCTTGGCTAGCTTGGACTTGCATTTAAGAAGTTCAGAGCATTTGTTGTCTCTGGCTTTCATTGCAGTCAGTATGTCCGAATTCATCCATGGCTCCGAGCGGGTTTTGACCCTGATTGTTCTCAGAGGAGCCATGTTGTTTAGTACTGTTGTAAATTTGGTTTTAAAGCCAAGCCATGCTTCTTCGACTAGTGAGCTCCTGAGCACATCGGACCAATCCAGTCTCTCCAGTTCTAGGTTAAAGGCCTCACTAGAGTAGGTTTTGAGGTCCCTAGATATGACTGTTTTGTGACAGTCAAATTTTAGTTTCTGTATTTTGCGGGTACAGAAAATCATAAAATGATCACTGAGCCCACATACAATAACCCCTTTCTTGGAGATTCTGGATTTGTCCGAGGTCAGAATGAGATCAATGACAGTTTGAGTAGAATCACACACTCTTGTGGGTTGGGTAAGTAAGTAAGTAAGTAAGTAAATTTTATTTATAAAGCACCTTTCTTAACAATGTTACAAAGTGCTGTACAGTGACACAATAAAATCAGTCATAATTAAAACAGGACAGTAGAACAAGCAAATAAGAACAACATAATCAAATCAAATAAAATCAGAAAAATGTTCCCGAAATAAAAAGGTTTTCAGCAAACTTTTAAAAATATCCACAGACTCAGCATTTTTCAAAGTGCAAGGCAGGGCATTCCATAAAGTAGGTGCAACTACTGCAAAGGCACGGTCACCCATTTTCTTTCTCTTAGTCCCAGGAACTATTAGGAGGCCTTTGTCTGAGGATCGCAGGGATCTCACATTGACCTTGGGGGGCAGAAGATCACAAATGTACGGTGGGGCCAGTCCATGTAGGGCTTTAAAAGTGGTTAAAAGGATTTTAAAATCTATTCTAGCCTTGATGGGCAGCCAATGGAGTGTGGCTAAGACCGGGGTGATGTGTGCTCGACGGTTGGTGTTGGTGAGAATTCTGGCTGCTGTGTTCTGTACAAGTTGAAGTTTGGATAAAGAGGAGCTGGATAGAGTGGTATATAGTCCGTTGCAGTAGTCAAGGCGGGATGAAACAAAAGCGTGCATAATTTTTTCTAGGTCAGTGGGAGTGAGAATAGATTTTATTTTAGAGATGTTGCGTAAATGAAAGAAGCATGCCTGCGTAACTTTTTTGACATGGGGCTCAAGGGTCATCCTACTGTCAAAAAGTACACCCAGGTTTTTGGTTATTGTTTTGACATTTGCTGCCAGTGGGCCAAGGGACTGATGAATGGTGTGTGAACTAGCCTCTGGGCCAATGATGAGGATTTCAGTTTTGTCTGTATTGAGCTGTAGAAAGTTTTGTGCCATCCAATTGTTGATGGCAGATAGGCAGTCGTGCATAATTGAAATTTTACAGAGGTTGTCTTTCTTGAATGACAGATATATCTGAGTATCATCAGCGTAGCAATGATATGAGATACCTTCAAAGCTACTAATAAGGGAGCCCAGGGGGAGCATGTATAGTGAGAATAGGATTGGACCCAGTATGGAACCCTGGGGGACCCCACAGGGCAAAGGAGCTGAGGAGGAGGTGTAATTGTTCAGGGCGACAGCCACACTTCTCCCTGACAAATAGGAGGCAAACCAGTCTAATGCCAACCCGGTTAAGCCCACCCACCGCTGTAGCCGTTCGAGCAGCAGCGAGTGGTCGATCGTGTCAAATGCTGCACTGAGATCTAGGAGCAGCAGCACCGAACATTCTCCGGCATCTGCTCTCATGAGAATATCACTGGAGACTCTGAGTAGTGCTGTTTCAGTGCTATGCTTTTGACGGAAGCCAGATTGAAATTTGTCAAATGAGTTATTGTTATTGAGAAACTGCAGGAGTTGGTTACTGACAACTTTTTCTAATACTTTAGATATGAAGGTGAGTTTGGAAATTGGCCTATAATTACTGAGGATAGATGGATCTAGACTTGGTTTTTTTAATAAAGGTTGAATAATTGCATGCTTAAAGTGGTCGGGGACGCAGCCTGAGGCTAGTGATGTATTGATGATAGACAGAATAAAGGGACTGAGGCAGCTAAAAACATCCTTTAAAAGTGTAGTCGGAATGGGATCTACAGGGCTGGAGGAGGGGTGCATATGGGATACAATGGGGGAGAGATCATCTAATGATATTGAATTAAACTGGGAAAGAACAGGAACAGGAGGAGGATGGATGGCTATGTTGATGCCAGGTGGTATGATGTTTGACCTTATGGTATCAACTTTGTCTAGGAAAAATGATAAAAAATGTTCACAGTCCTCATCAGAGAAGACAGGAACTGGTGGAGGGGCTGGGTTGACCAAGGTGTTGATGACGGAAAAAAGGGCTTTTGGTTTGTTTTTATTTATGTTGATCAAATTAGAGTAGTATGAGGTTCTTACATCCTCGATCTTCTGATTAAAGGCAGTCAGGAGTTCCTTCATCTGAGTGAAATGAGCAGTGTCCCTGGATTTTTTCCATTTCCGTTCTGCCTGTCTACATTCCCTTTTAAGGCTGCGGATGTCGTCATTGATCCAAGGGGAAGAATTGACAGAGCTAACACATTTATTTTTTGTTTTAAGTGGGGCAACTAAGTCTAGAGCAGATGAGCAGAGAGTATTAAAGTGAGAGACAAGGTCGTTGGTGTTGGTTGGCATTAAGGTGTCCTTAGAGAGGTCTAAGAAAACAGAGGAAAACTTAGTGGCAGAGAGATTATTTAAATGACGAGAGGAGGTTAAACGAGTGATGGGTTGGGTCTCAGCAATAGAATCAATGTTAAAAATAATATATTTGTGATCAGACAGGAAAAACTCACCTACACTTAGGATATTGAGGTTCAGGCCTAGTGAAAAAACAAGGTCAAGTGTATGGCCTTGATTGTGAGTCGGCCCAGAAACATGCTGACTTAGATTGAGTGATTGTGTCATGCTCATGAACTCAGTAGCTGAGTTGTCATTGAGATTGTCAATATGAAAATTAAAATCACCAATCAGTGACAAATTATCCACTTTCACAACAACCGATGCTAGAAAATCTGAAAATTCAATTAAAAACTCATTTTTAGGGCCTGGTGGACGGTAACACAGTAAAACATAGAGGGATTTTGTGGAGCCAATTCTAATTAGGAGTGCTTCGAAGGTTTTGAAAGTGTCAATGACCACAGAGCGACAGGTAAACCGCTTAGAGAATACAGCCGCTATGCCACCTCCACGGCCGGAGGTTCTAGGGGAGTTAATGATGTTACAGGAAGTGGGACAGAGCTTGTTTACTGTGACATTATCATTTTCTTTCAGCCACGTCTCTGTTAAAAACAGAAAATCAAGGTGGTGAGAGTTAAAAAAGTCTCGTACAACAAAAGGCTTATTGCAAACTGACCTTACATTTATTAAGGCCATTTTAAGTGGAACAGACTTAGTGGGAGGAGCTAAGGGGAGGCGAGGAATGAGACTAAGGTTAGATGGAATGACTGTGCGTGGAGTGGAAATTAAATATAATGAAGTGGGTCTAGTCGTGATGAGAACGGTGATGGGCAGGGGGCAGGAGAGGGATGTGTAGTCATGGGTCAAGAGGTCAGATGGGACGGAAAGGGAGAGAGTAATATCAGCATGATTTTCAAGATGGGGCTCGTTATTGCAAGGTATGGAGACTATAGTGGAATCATGCTGTGATAGGCATCATTTCTTGAAGGCCACATGGCGGATGAAATTCATGGTGAGCTGTCTGATTCCTGTAGTATTTGGGTGAAGACCATCCGGTTTGTATAGGTTTTTTCTAGTCCAGAAAGTATCGAAATTGTCAATGAAGCCATGACCCGTTGCAGTACAAAAAGCTCTTAACCATTCCTGCAGACTGTAAAGCCTGCTAAAGTGCTCGGCGCTCTTGCATGGGGCAGGGATGGGACCAGAGAAGACACATGTTTTGTTGAGGCACTCGATGTTGGTGGCAATTGCTTCTAAGTCTAGTCTGTGTTTGGCCGATTGCCGTTCCAGGACATTGTTCGTTCCGATGTGCACAAAAACAGTATGGGCCGAGGGGTAGAGGTCGATGATAATGGGTGCTAATTTAGAAACATCTGTAATTCTACCGCCTGGGAGACAAAAGGTGATGCCGCCTGGGATTACAATGTCTCTTGTGGTTGAATCGCCAATTATAATGAGCTCTGGGTTATTGTCTTTAAATAACAAGCCCTTATAGACAATAAGTTTTGGCCAGGCAAGTAACGGGTTAATGATCAGGGGGGGTGGGGGGGGCACAGGAGCTGGTTCCAGGTCAGGGATTTCCATGACTGACCCAGTGGAGGAGAGGAGTGAGTATATGGATGATTCAGGGTCAGGGGTACCCCTGTTACTGGTGGTGACGTCATCGCATTTCACAGCTGTTTTTAGAGTGGCTAGTGGAGATGGAAGTGGTGAAAGTGAGTCTAGGTTGGTAATGTTTGGACACGGGGGAAATTGGATGGGCAGTGGGGGTGAGCGGAGTCGTGTACGTTTGAGGATGATTCTTGGGGACAGTGATGGGCAGGAGCGCTTGCGTGTTTTTCCGGAGCGGATCTGTTGCGCAACTTGCGCCTGGACAGCAAGGGGATTTGGAGCCGTTAGCTCCACGTTAGCATTAGCTACCAGCTCGCCCGTGTCTACTGTTGGAATGTTAGCAGGAGGCGCTAAGCTAACTGGAGACTCGGAGTCGGGGTGAGCCGCGAGCGGGGAGAAAAAGTTTGGCAGCGATGGAGAGAACAGTGGGAGAGCGAGTCGAGGGACCCTTCTCCCCTTCTTCACAACGGTGGCCCAGGGAGGGGACAGTGGAGTAGATGGCCCGGCTACGGGGGTTGAACTGCTTGGACCGTTGGCAGTCAGCGCATCCAACCGTGAGAGGACCGCGGATTTTCTGCGGAGCACGTCGCCCAGGAGTCCCTCGATGGTAAGGAGCTCGGACCTCAAACTGGACAGCTCATCCCCACTCACAACCGTGGTAAGTGGCGCCATTCTAGGGGAAAAGAAATGAATCGCCAGTACACAGGTCTAGAAAGCAGTGGTGTTGTTTTTTTATCAGCCGGTGGCTATGACCATTTAGGCAAAAGGCAGGCGAGAAGCAGCGGTACGTACACGCAGGGGCTCCAGATGGAGCCCGATGCGGTGATCTGGTGTAGCGATTAAGGTGAATACTCAGAGGAGGGTCCAGAACTGTACTTACGCACAAGGGCTCCGAAAGGAGCCCGTTGCGAAGATCTGGAATAGCATGAAGTGGTGTAGGCTTCAGGGTGTTGTTGGTTGAGTCGTCAACGTTCTCATCTCGTTGTCAGCAGCAGTGTTTGTTTGACAGCAGAGTTTCTTGTTAGTGAACACCGGCTAACCGAGAGTCCGATGATTAAAACATCCTAATGGATGTGTAGCGGGTAGACAGTGCTGTCATATTCCAGTAACATAAAAGCTCAAAAAACGAATTAAAATGAGTAAAATGCTGGGTTTTGGTAAGACATTCAACGGAGCTTTCACCGACGGTGACAGACGGGTAATTAGCTGGCTGAAACCATGCAGATCACAGAGCCGACTAAACGATTTAAACACAGGCACTTCCTTACGATGCATGTCCGTATTCCAGTCGCCAATCAGGATTTTCTCTACAGATTCCTCCCCAGCTAAGCACCCCTCAAGAATATCATAGAACCCGTGCTGATCAGGCGGTCTATAGACGGTGCCAACTAGTACTGATTTAGCATTTTTGAAAATTAATTCAACCCACACAGTTTCAATTTCATCATGCTGTAATTCAGTACGAGTAACATATTCAGTGTCTTTGTGAATATACATGCACACGCCACCACCATGCCTGTTTCTGTCGTTCCTAATGACAGTATAGTTTTCTATTTCTATCTCTGGGTCCTTTGTGGACTCGTCCAGCTTAGTTTCAGAAAAACACAGGATGTTTGCCTTACCGTTTTGAAATAGATGACTGATCTCTGCCAGTTTGCGACTGAGGCTATTCACATTCAAATGAAACATGTGAAGGCCGTTGGTTTCGACGATTGTGTTAATTTCGTCGGTGTTGAAATAGTCTGAGGTGTGAATGTGGATGGGCGGTGGAATTTCCGTGGCTGAGGTGTGAGTGGGGAGGGGCGGTGGAATGTCAATGCCATTGTCCTCAGTAGCCCTGGATTGACTGGGGGTGTGGGTGAGGGGGGGGGTGTTCCTCGGTTTCGATCACAGCCGCTGCGTTGGTTTCAGCAAACATAACGCCCGCGGTGAAATAAGGGGGTCCGCTGGCGTTGGTTGTATGCTGTGGGGGAGAGGCTGGAGAGCGTTCCCAGGCTGATCTTGGAGTTGCGTCCGTGGTCAAGTCCATGGAGGCGGCGCTCTGGAAGCCGTGGCGCGTTGCGATGGAAACGGCTGTGGCTTGCGGAAGTACCTCTTGCTGTAGGAGCAGTCTCGCTTGTGAGACTGCTTGTGATCTTGTAACCGGTCCAGGATTGAAATGAATGTCTCCCGATAGCAACAGGCATAAAATAATCACAGTTCTGCGATCCATTTTGCCAGTCGGGGGCTTGTACTTGCGATTCGGGTTCGCTGTTAACAGGCCATGAATCGCCGCCGACCCAAAAGAAATGTGTTTGCATTCCAAACCATTTAGGAGGAAAAAATCGCTGTGAAACTCCTCTGCTTCGTTTCCGTATCGTTCCATCTCTTCTTGGTGTAGACTCCATGTTGAATTAAAGCATGCGTCCGTAATCCATAGGATGAAGAATAGGTAAAAGGCGGAACAAGTTGAAAACATAGCTACCGGTTCTTGGTTGGAGAGAGCTCCTGGGAATGCGACTGCTCAGGTCGATGATTGACCGTACTGAATAACTGCTAGCTTACATAATGTCTTGAGGCTAGGACTGAAGTCTAAGACATACAGGTCAGCTGGTCTGTTGTCTCCTCCAAAGAGGATGATACGATCTCCCACCATGCAACAGCACATATTCTTCATCCTATGTGGGCGTTTCCCCTTGGGCTCAACCTTCTTCCAGGAGAAGGTCTCTGGGTTGAATCTCCACAGATCATTGAAGTAATTGTTAAAATTACGGCCACCAAATATGTACAGCTCTCCATTGTAGGTAAAGGCTGAATGAGCCCTGCGTCCTACTGGTAGAAGCTGTGTAGAAGGTGTGTTCATGCAGTGGTTGGTCTCTGTGTCAAACACTCTGATGGTGTCGTGGTGCTGACCCCCATAGCCCCCAAATACAAACATCTTTGTCCCGATGATGGTAGCAGAGTGACACCATGAAGCCTTAGGTGGAGTTCCTCTGGTGTTGATTAAAGACCAGACCATTGTGGTGGAGTCCAACTTGTAGATGTCATTAGTGTATCCAGTCTGGGTCAATCCTCCATGGATAAATATGACCTTCCCCAACACACAGGCTGAGTGGTACCACCTCCCCTCTGGAACGGTCCCAGAAACCTGTGGTTTGAACCATCTGTGGGCATCGACATCAAAGGGATAAAGGACATTGCAGTTATTATCACCTGGGAAGCCTCCCCAGAGGTAGACAGTGTCTCCAATCAGCACAGCTGTGTGGCCCCGGCGCCTGGAGGGAACCTCAAGGTAAGGTTGACCTGGGGTCAACTTCTTCCAACATAAAGACGCTATATTGAAGACGTGTACTTCAATGTGATCTCGTCTCTGGTTTACGTCTCCTCCAAAGCAGTAGATCTCGTGTCCGACCACCACAGCAGCCTGGTCCTTCCTATGTTCTCCTTCCAGATGTATCGTCCAGTGAAACATTTCACACAGCAGCTCCACCGCCAATGAGCGTTGACAACTAACTTAGAGACTTAATTATTTATAAAGAACAATGAATATGGTTGTGATGTCATTGCATGATTACATCATACGTTGGTTTGCTAATGATATAATCTGATTGGCCAATAATTGGCAACCTATAATTTGTAATCCAGAACTCGAGTACCGAGACTTCAAATTGGACACACGTGTCCCCCCCCCCCACAGGGAGGGCAGGGCCCGGTGTCGTTCCACACCCCCACAGGGAGGGCAGTGCCCGGTGTCCCCCCCCCCACAGGGAGGGCAGTGCCCGGTGTCGTCCCCCCCCCCACAGGGAGGGCAGTGCCCGGTGTCGTCCCCCCCCCCACAGGGAGGGCAGTGCCCGGTGTCGTCCCCCCCCCCCCACAGGGAGGGCAGTGCCCCCCCCCCACAGGGAGGGCAGTGCCCGGTGTCGTCCCCCCCCCCCCACAGGGAGGGCAGTGCCCCCCCCCCACAGGGAGGGCAGTGCCCCCCCCCCACAGGGAGGGCAGTGCCCCCCCCCCACAGGGAGGGCAGTGCCCGGTGTCGTCCCCCCCCCCCCACAGGGAGGGCAGTGCCCCCCCCCCACAGGGAGGGCAGTGCCCGGTGTCGTCCCCCCCCCACAGGGAGGGCAGTGCCCCCCCCCCACAGGGAGGGCAGTGCCCGGTGTCGTCCCCCCCCCCACAGGGAGGGCAGTGCCCCCCCCCCACAGGGAGGGCAGTGCCCCCCCCCCACAGGGAGGGCAGTGCCCGGTGTCGTCCCCCCCCCCCACAGGGAGGGCAGTGCCCCCCCCCCACAGGGAGGGCAGTGCCCGGTGTCGTCCCCCCCCCACAGGGAGGGCAGTGCCCGGTGTCGTCCCCCCCCCCACAGGGAGGGCAGTGCCCGGTGTCCCCCCCCCCCCACAGGGAGGGCAGTGCCCGGTGTCCCCCCCCCCCCCACAGGGAGGGCAGTGCCCGGTGTCGTCCCCCCCCCCCACAGGGAGGGCAGTGCCCCCCCCCCACAGGGAGGGCAGTGCCCGGTGTCGTCCCCCCCCCACAGGGAGGGCAGTGCCCGGTGTCGTCCCCCCCCCCCACAGGGAGGGCAGTGCCCGGTGTCCCCCCCCCCCCACAGGGAGGGCAGTGCCCGGTGTCCCCCCCCCCCCCACAGGGAGGGCAGTGCCCGGTGTCCCCCCCCCCCCACAGGGAGGGCAGTGCCCGGTGTCCCCCCCCCCCCCACAGGGAGGGCAGTGCCCGGTGTCGTCCCCCCCCCCACAGGGAGGGCAGTGCCCGGTGTCCCCCCCCCCCCACAGGGAGGGCAGTGCCCGGTGTCCCCCCCCCCCCACAGGGAGGGCAGTGCCCGGTGTCCCCCCCCCCCCACAGGGAGGGCAGTGCCCGGTGTCCAGTCGGTCGGACCCACAGTTGTCCAGAACCGCCACAAAAGGCGTCTGCCCGGGCTCTGGACGGGGCCCCTGCCCAGGGCTCCATATATGGAGCCGGCCTGTTCTGACATCTCAATGATTGTTCTGACATCTGCATAGACTCCATATTTGGCCATGCCTGACAAATAACTCCATGTATGGGCATAAAAGGGACACAGACATAACTAGAAATGCACTCTGTCGAGCTGCCAACGTGCGCATTGCGCACAAGTAGGCCATGCATGGCCTGCTTGTGCGCAAGCAGAGAGCGCCATGAGGTGCGCTCACCACTGCTGGTACGACTGCTGCTCTCTGAGTCCTAGAGCTCTCTGCTGTTGTCATTGCGAACGCAGTGATTGCGAATGCAGTGAGCACTTACTATGAGACCTAGCAGATCATGTCTGTGTGTGTGTGTGTCCCCTTTGTGCCCATATATGGTATATATAAGTATATATATAACATACTGAATTGAAGGATGTATCCTCATTATAATAAATTAACATACTAAAATGAAGGATGTATCCTCATTTTAATAAATAATTATACATTAACATACTGAATTGAAGGATGTGTCCTCATTATAATAAATTATAATACATTAACATACTGAATTGAAGGATGTATCCTCATTATAATAAATTAACATACTGAATTGAAGGATGTATCCTCATTATAATAAATTAACATACTGAATTGAAGGATGTATCCTCATTATAATAAATTAACATACTGAATTGAAGGATGTATCCTCATTATAATAAATTATAATAAATTAACATACTGAATTGAAGGATGTATCCTCATTATAATAAATTAACATACTGAATTGAAGGATGTATCCTCATTATAATAAATTAACATACTAAAATGAAGGATGTATCCTCATTTTAATAAATAATTATACATTAACATACTAAAATGAAGGATGTGTCCTCATTTTAATAAATTATAATAAATTAACATACTGAATTGAAGGATGTATCCTCATTATAATAAATTAACATACTGAATTGAAGGATGTATCCTCATTATAATAAATTATAATAAATTAACATACTGAATTGAAGGATGTATCTTCCGGTGACGTCTCCGTTCCGGAAGGTGTCGGTCCAGAGCAGGCAGCCGTCACATGACCTGATCATGTGACCCTTATGGTCCGACAGGTTCTCTGGGGGGGGGGGGGTTTAACGACGGATTTGACAAGTGAACCAAACCATTCAATCAATCAATCAATCAGTCAGTGTGTGTACAATGACATGTTGTCATGTCAATCAATGTGTCACTACGTATATGCATGTCAGAGGTTAACTGTGTCTGTGTTGTAAAGTGATCTATAAATGGACCATTTTTTTTGTTGACCGGTTGCAACTACACCCCGTGCAACTACAGCAGCCGTCCACTAGGTGGAGCCATTTTCTAAGGTACTTTTTTGTTGCGTATAATTGTCCACATTTCGACCTCCATACGTGCTTGTGTGTCGATTGATTGATTGATTGATTGATTTTCAACCTTGGATATAAATATATGTTCAGATTCAGAGATTCAGAGGGTTCACAGACAGACAGACAGACAGACAGACAGACAGACCGTGACACAGACAGACAGACAGACAGACAGACAGACAGACAGACAGACAGACAGACAGACCGTGACACAGACAGACAGACAGACAGACCGTGACACAGACAGACAGACAGACAGACAGACAGACCGTGACACAGACAGACAGACAGACAGACAGACAGACAGACAGACAGACAGACCGTGACACAGACAGACAGACAGGTACTCACTGTGGAACATGGTTGCCACTCCAGACACGGTGGCGTTTGCTTCACCGTAAATGCAGCGATTACTGTAGAAACAGGAGTTACACGTTATCGTCACGCATGTAGAAACACGCTAACTCTACTGTGTTCTGTTATCGTCACGCATGTAGAAACACGTTAACTCTACTGTGTTCTGTTATCGTTATGCATGTAGAAACACGTTAACTCTACTGTGTTCTGTTTTAGCGTCACGCATGTAGAAACATGTTAACTCTACTGTGTTCGGCTCGCTGTTTCTCTGCAAGACATTACTCTATAAGCCATATCTCCAAAACTGGTGAGTCAAACTGAACAACCAATATGTCAATTTGAAGCTATGATTCCCTGCTTTCATATGACATGAAAAAGTCAGTCAAATGTAGTCGCACATGTTAACTCTACATGTAGAAACAGGAGTAACATGTTAACTCACACGCAACCAACTTTAAAATAGTCATGGAGTCATGGTGCTTTACATAATTTCTTCACGGCACTCTTCGTATCAGTTCATGTCCATCCAGACTCACAAGGTCTGCGTCTCCCCAGCGCATGGTGACTGGGTTAGGGTTGGGTTAGAGGTACGGTTGGGTCAGGGGTTACTGTTAGGGGTCAGAGGTCAGAGGTTGGGTCAGGGGTCAGAGGTCAGAGGGTACTCACAAGCAGTGGTCTCCCCAGCGCACGGTGACCGTCTGGCTGTGATTGGTGGAACTCAGCTCAATCCAGGAGGTCTTCAGGGCCCCGAGGGCCTGGTGGTACGGCCCCGGGGCCCCCGAGCCCAGCACGTAGATCCATCTACCAAAGATCTGCAATGTCACAGACATAGATCCATTTACCAAAGATCTGCAATGTCACAGACATAGATCCATTTACCAAAGATCTGCAATGTCACAGACATAGATCCATTTACTATAGACCTGCAATGTCACAGAGATAGATCCATCTACCAAAGATCTGCAATGTCACAGAGATAGATCCATTTACCATAGACCTGCCACCATCACAGAGACAGATCCATTTACCATAGACCTGCCACCATCACAGAGACAGATCCATTTACCATAGACCTGCCACCATCACAGAGACAGATCCATTTACCATAGACCTGCCACCATCACAGAGACGGATCCATTTACCATAGACCTGCCACCATCACAGAGATAGATCCATTTACCATAGACCTGCCACCATCACAGAGATAGATCCATTTACCATAGACCTGCCACCATCACAGAGACGGATCCATTTACCATAGACCTGCCACCATCACAGAGACAGATCCATTTACCATAGACCTGCCACCATCACAGAGACGGATCCATTTACCATAGACCTGCCACCATCACAGAGACAGATCCATTTACCATAGACCTGCCACCATCACAGAGACAGATCCATTTACCATAGACCTGCCACCATCACAGAGACAGATCCATTTACCATAGACCTGCCACCATCACAGAGACGGATCCATTTACCATAGACCTGCCACCATCACAGAGATAGATCCATTTACCATAGACCTGCCACCATCACAGAGATAGATCCATTTACCATAGACCTGCCACCATCACAGAGATAGATCCATTTACCATAGACCTGCCACCATCACAGAGATAGATCCATTTACCATAGACCTGCCACCATCACAGAGATAGATCCATTTACCATAGACCTGCCACCATCACAGAGACGGATCCATTTACCATAGACCTGCCACCATCACAGAGATAAATCCATTTACCATAGACCTGCCACCATCACAGAGACGGATCCATTTACCATAGACCTGCCACCATCACAGAGACAGATCCATTTACCATAGACCTGCCACCATCACAGAGACAGATCCATTTACCATAGACCTGCCACCATCACAGAGATAGATCCATTTACCATAGACCTGCCACCATCACAGAGATAGATCCATTTACCATAGACCTGCCACCATCACAGAGATAGATCCATTTACCATAGACCTGCCACCATCACAGAGATAGATCCATTTACCATAGATCTACGTCAGTAAAGTGATATGCAGTCAGACAGAGGCTCTCAAATATGTTGTTGGCTCAGTTACAGTATACGAGAGCTTCCTGGCGTTTATTCTGAGTTCTCCGTCACATTATCGCTGCTCTGGGTGGATCTTTGTTGGTTTGTAGAGTGTCTTGAGACAACGTGTGATTTGACACTTGAATTGAATTGAATTGTGTGGAACAACAAGCTTCTAGAATGATCTCGTCCCCCCGTCCCCCTTGTCCCACACAGGCGATACTTCTGTCCCTCAAATGAACAGTTTGGACCTGGTCACACCTCATGGTTCTCGGGTCCGCGTCAATATGCCAACGGTCCATTGGTCCGATTGACAAGGTACAGGTACTGTCTGTCTCTGCTGCTCTGATTCTTATTTCATTGTTGGTTTATTTTTTGATTGAGATGTTCTTGTTTTATTCCTTTTATTTTATTGTACAGCATCTTGCAATGGGTCTGGTCCACAAGATTCGATACAACCACCAAGATACCCATGTACCCGTCTAAATACTTCACCAAGATACCCATGTACCTGTCTAGATACTTCCTTTATGTTAACAAAGTCCACACCCACAACACCAGAGGGAGTGCAACGAACCATGTACAACCCAGATTCGGCACAAACAAGGGACTAAATTATTTTCGCTCCTATGCCACCAAAATGTGGAACGCCCTACCAACAGTCATTAAGACATGTGAATCCCTTGACTCCTTCAAAACCGCTCTCAAAGGGCACCTACGGACGACTGCAATTCGAAACTGGCCCCCGTAAAATCTGAATCGCCCCCACCCCACCCCCCCCTTTTCCCCTCACTGTATATGTATCTTTTCCCTTTTTGCTTCCTTTATGATGAATTCCTGTTCTGTTCTTTAACTACATAGAAGTGTCTATTTGTATGTCTCTAAATGTTTTGATGAATTGAACAATGTGGACCCTGTTGTAAACAAGTGTAATGCTTAATTCAATTGGGGTCGTCCACTCACAGTTAACAGTCTCTGTATTGAGTTTGTGCTTGAAATGTTGCTGTAATTCTACAAACTGTTAATACATATTTAACCCATTCTGAACGGGAACCCATTTTGGTGCTGGCATCATGTTATGCTTTAGCTATTGAAAAATAGCAGATCTACAAGCTCATAGCGCGCCACCGAGTGGCGCGCTACGAGCTTGTAGGTCTGCTATTTTTGAAAAATCGAACGACTGACATTTTTTAGAATCTGATCTCAGGTCAGAATGGGGTTAATCAGACCAGTGTGTAGTCCAGTGGAAACTGGAAACCTCGTATGAATCTGATCTCAGGTCAGAATGGGTTAAATCAATCAATCAATCAAAACCTTGTAACAACTGTTCTGAAAGGCGCTCTATACATAAAATTACCTTACCTTTACCATAGAAGACATTTTCAGAATCTGATCTCAGGTCAGAGGTCAACTCACCAGGTGTGGGTGGTCGGGGACGAAGGGTCTGACGAGCTCCTGACAGTCGGGTGACGACCCAGAGGTCACGGAGGTCAAGCATGCCGTTGCCACGACGACCGCGACGACCACGACCTCTGCAGAGAAACCACGTCCTGACATGATGGAGAACCAACGAAGAAGAACAACCACCACCGCCACGGTGAGGATTCTGCTGCTCCAAGTACACACACACACACACACACATGCATGCGCACACACACACACACACACACACACACACACACACACACACACGCATGCGCACACACTCGCACACACACACACACACACACACACACACACACACACACGCATGCGCACACACACACACACACACACACACACACACACACACACACACACACACACACACACACACACACACACACACACGCATGCTCACACACTCGCACGCACACACACACACACACACACACACACACACACGCACACGCACACGCACGCACGCACACTGACTGAGAGCTGCTTGCTTCAATTGACCCGGTCAGAGTTGCCAGATTTAGAGAGAGAGAGAGAGAGAGAGAGAGACATTAAGCAACTATAGCTCTATGGAAACAAGCTCGATGGAAAATAAATAGCCGATCTACAAGCTCACAATGCGTCAGAGCTTGTAGATCGGCTTGTAGGCCTACATCTGCCGTGTTATTAAACACCCCCCCCCTGTCAGGTGAAAAGAAGCAGCTTGGACTCCTCATGCATAGAAGGAAGCATGAGGTCAGTCCGTTGCTCTCCCCAGGTTGGCGGAGAGGGAGTGTAGTGCCCAGGATTACATAACAAATATAAACCCCAGGAAAGTGTTTCTCTCAAACATCATTAAAATAAGATCATGTTGCAAAAGGGGTGAAGTGTCCCTTTAATCAGACCAGTGTGTTGTCCAGTGGAAACCTCGTATGAATCTGATCTCAGGTCAGAAACAAATGAAGAACTTTTATTTTCCCACCACTGAGTCACATCGTGTTCTGTTCTGTGCAGAGGTCAAAAGGTCACAGCTGGACATCTGTCTCCAGCGTCGTGTTCTCTCTCTCTGTGTGTGTGTGTGTGTGTGTGTGTGTGTGTGTGTGTGTGTGTGTGTGTGTGTGTGTGTGTGTGTGTGTGTGTGTGTGTGTGTGTCCGTCCTGCTGGGACAGAGCTGTAAATATTTGAGACAAAAAAACTCTTTGACTTTGATCTGATCTCGCAATCCGTTCATTTTATGTCCTCCTTTTTATACGCCCCGGGATTCTTCTACCCCCCCTCGGTGTGTGTGTGTGTGTGTGTGTGTGTGTGTGTGTGTGTGTGTGCGCGTGTGCGTGTGTGCGTGTGCTGCCAACTTGTCTTCTAGGCCAGGATCCTGACGGACTGCCCAGAACTGGACATTCTAAGAGTAGGTTGTTTTTTTTAGTGCTTTTGTCTCTTCTCTACACAGAGTGGTTACAAAGCAGAGCGCGGTACACTGGTCCATTCATCCACCCCCCACCACCCCTCCCCCCCCCCCCCAACTTTAAAGGGAGCCCCCCCCCTCCCTCCCCTCCCCCCCTCGAACTCTCCCCCAGTTTAACCCGTTCTGACCTGAGATCAGATTCTATATAAATGTCTTCTATATACATCCTGACAGTTTTCTGAAAAAGCTACGTTTCTATATATGTCAGTCGTTCTTCTTCGACTATAGCAGACCTACAAGCTCGTAGCGCGCCACTCGGTGGCTGCGCTATGAGCTTGTAGGTCTGCTATTTTTCAACAGCTAAAGCATAACGTGATGCTATAACACCAAAAGGGGATCCCGCCCAAAATGGGTTAACCAGCTTTGTTTTTGTCCTCCGTTGCTCGGGGGGGGGGGGGGGGTGTGAGACGATGTGGACTCTCTGTTTATCTGAAGACGCCACAAAAACCACAAAAATAGCAGATCTACAAGCTCACAATGCGTCGCAAAGAGACGCGCTGTGGGCTTGTAGATCGAGATAAAGTGGTCAATGCATGTTTTCTGAATAAAACAAAAAGTGCAATATTGGTTTTCTGTCTGACTCTGAGACGTAGCGGTGTAGAAAGGGAAAGAAATCTATATACACGTTTTTCCAAAAGTGCCCTTTTTTAGGGAATTTGACAGGCGTCAGTGTTCACACTGAGACCCTGTCTGTGCCACATTGTGACTGACAGACGTCAGTGTTCACACTGAGACCCTGTCTGTGTTCACATTGAGACTGACAGGCATCAGGGTTCACATTGAGACCCTGTCTGTCCCACATTGTGACTGACAGGCGTCAGTGTTCACATTGAGACCCTGTCTGTCCCACATTGTGACTGACAGGCGTCAGTGTTCACATTGAGACCCTGTCTGTCCCACATTGTGACTGACAGGCGTCAGTGTTCACATTGAGACCCTGTCTGTCCCACATTGTGACTGACAGGCGTCAGTGTTCACATTGAGACCCTGTCTGTCCCACATTGTGACTGACAGGCGTCAGTGTTCACATTGAGACCCTGTCTGTCCCACATTGTGACTGACAGGCGTCAGTGTTCACATTGAGACCCTGTCTGTCCCACATTGTGACTGACAGGCGTCAGTGTTCACATTGAGACCCTGTCTGTCCCACATTGTGACTGACAGACATCAGTGTTCACATTGAGACCCTGTCTGTCCCACATTGTGACTGACAGGCGTCAGTGTTCACATTGAGACCCTGTCTGTCCCACATTGTGACTGACAGGCGTCAGTGTTCACATTGAGACCCTGTCTGTCCCACATTGTGACTGACAGGCATCAGGGTTCAAAATGCCCTAATTAATAGTTAGTTATTCTCATTGTCTCTTTTCCCCAGTAATAATTTGCTAACCCCTAAAACCCGTCCCCTAAGCCAAATTCCAATACCCCAAATCTCGGCCAATCGCTCACTCACACTCGCTCACTCCAGCATGGTGGTGTTACGGTGAAATTGGTGACCTGCTGAAATAATGTGAAAACCTTGCAGACATCACATAATGTCAGTGTCCGAATGAAAATCGTTGCAGTTTGTTCATTAGCAAAGTTCAACCTAGCGGTATTCAGGCCACATATTTAAAGACCTCCATGTAGTTGTGTGAAGTCCAACAAGATGGTAACATATTTCGGCAGGTCACCAATTTCACCATGCTGTAGTGACCGAGTGGGAGTGAGCGAGTGGCTGAGATTTTGGGTATTGGAATTTGGCTCTAGCCTGTCCCTCAAATTGGATTGGAGGTTGGATCTGGTCACCCAGGCGCGTGCGTGCGTGCGTGCGTGCGTGCGTGCGTGCGTGCGTGCGTGCGTGGTAGCCCAGCCCACTTGTTACACAACCTCTCCTCTCAGTTCCAGCGGCGTAGAGAGAGAGAGAGAGAGAGTTGTCTGACTCCGTACGCTCTGAGCAGCACCATCTCTGTGACTTCATACCGTCTGTTTCTGCCTGTCTGTCTGTCCGCCTGTCTGTGTGTCTGTCTGTCTGTCTGTCTGTGACCAACATGGCTGCTGCACAGCTGGTATGGACGGTCGCCACCCTGCTTGGCGCCACCCTGGGCGCCAGCGTGCCCGAGGTGGACTCCTGCAAGGATCTGGTGAAACCGCTGGTGTTGGACAGTCACAGCCCTGTGAGTATTATACTGACACACACACATAATGCACGCACGCACACACGCACACACGCTGTGACGCTGTGACGCCACAGGCCCAGAGCTGTTGTTTATGAGTGTCACGCTTTGCCTATAATCCATCCCCGTCCATCTTCAACCGCTTATCCGTAGTCGGGTCGCGGGGGGCAACAACATGCAGCTCCAAGCTTTGTTGTTTTGTTTTAATGGAACCAATTCTTGATTAATTAACCACTTTTTCCTTCTGCTTGGACTCCTCATGCACAGGAGGAAGCATGAGGTCAGTCCGCTGCCCTCCTCCCGAGGTTGGCAGAGGAAGTGTATAGCGCCCAGAATTACATTAGATAATTATAAAATGATAATGACAACAATGTGATCATTGGTCTTGCACCTGAAGTTCAAAAAGGAGTAGGAAGAAGTAAAAACGTATTTACTCCTACCCCTCCTATCAGTAATTGCAATAAACATATAATCCAAATGTAACAGCATCCATACATACATACATACACACGTACATGTGTCCATGTGTATGTAAGAACAATAAATGAGAAATCAAGTATAATAATTAAGAAATCAAGTATAATAATTAAGAAAACAAGTATAATAATTAAGAAATCAAGTATAATAATTAAGAAATCAAGTATAATAATTAAGAAATCAAGTATAATAATTAAGAAATCAAGTATAGTAATTAAGAAAACAAGTATAATAATTAAGAAATCAAGTATAATAATTATGAAATCAAGTATAATAATTAAGAAATCAAGTATAATAATTAAGAAATCAAGTATAATAATTAAGAAATCAAGTATAATAATTAAGAAAACAAGTATAATAATTAAGAAATCAAGTATAATAATTAAGAAAACAAGTATAATAATTAAGAAATCAAGTATAATAATTAAGAAAACAAGTATAGTAATTAAGAAATCAAGTATAATAATTAAGAAAACAAGTATAATAATTAAGAAAACAAGTATAATAATTAAGAAATCAAGTATAGCCCGAGACAATCAGCGTGCCTCATCCTCCACTCTGTAATAGTTAAAGGGACACTTCACCCTTTTTGCAAAAAAATATATGTTAATGACGTTTAGGAGCTTTAGAACACTTTCCTGGGGGTCTTTATGTGTGTAATATGTGGTTTTAGATATTTTAGATTGTAGCAGTGAGCCTGTTGTCTCTGATGTCATGGACACTGGGCTCACTTCCTTCCTGGACTACATGTTGTCTCAGTAAGACAGCTCTCCCCCCTATCCACAAGGAGGAGCAGTGCACCAAATAATTGTGGGAATTGTAGTCCAGGAAGGTAGTGAGACCAGTGTCCATGACATCAGAGACAACAGGCTCACTGCTACAATCTAAAATATCTAAAACCACATATTACACACATAAATACCACCAGGAAAGTGATCTAAAGCTTCTAAACGTCATTAACATATATCTTTTTGCAAAAAGGGTGAAGTGTCCCTTTAAGTAATTCATTTTTGTACATCCTCTTAAATTGTACAATGTTGGTGCTTTGGTAAATGGATCTATGGTAAGTGGGTGCTGGGTGTGTTTTGGGTGTGTTTCCAGATCTACGGTAAGTGGGTGCTCCATGTGGGGGCGTGGGACCAGCCCGGGCTGAAGGACGACCTCTCCACCGTCAAGAGCTCCTGGGTGGAGCTTTCTGCCTCCGACGACCAGGGAGTTCTGACCATCTACTGGGCCGACCGTCTGTAAGACACGCACGCACGCACGCACGCACGCATGCATGCGCACACGCACACTCACACTCATTGAAATTCATATTATTTCAATGCCAGAAATAATATGAATTTCTATTGAACATCTCTTTGGTACAATGGCATAGATTTGATGTGGTTAAGTGATGCAGAGCGACTGAGATGGATTTTCGAACAAAGGATATTTGGCATTAGCAGAATATATAGAGAAAGCTTGGGACATACGGACAAAGAAAACTTATATGTGATGTATTTTATTTTATTTTATGATGATGTTTATTTCTGTTTTGATCAAATACTTTGTAACTTCTGTGTGGGAAGTGAAACGTGATATTGTTTATTTATGTTGTTGGTGTCTTATAATCCCGTAAGGGATGGGTCTTAAATGACAAGACACGAAAATAAAAATGCATTCATTCATTCATTCATTCATTCACACACACTCTTGTGTAATACTGCTTAACCCATTCTGACCGGGAACCCGTTTTGGTGTTAGCATCATGTTATGCTTTAGCTATTGGAAAATAGCAGATCTACAAGCTCATAGCGCGCCACCGAGTGGCGCGCTACGAGCTTGTAGGTCTGCTATTTTTGAAAAATCGAAGAACGACTGACATTTTTAGAATCTGATCTCGGGTCAGAATGGGTTAATCAGACCCAGTGTGTGTCCAGTGGAAACCTCGTATGAATCTGATCTCAGGTCAGAATGGGTTAAGTACGTCTGTGTTTGTAGGTAATGTTTTATATGTGTGTGTTTTTTAGGAAAGAGGATCAGTGTCTGCAGGGCGTGGCCAATGGAAGCGTCTCTGGAACCTCCAGTCATACTACGTGTATGTAAATATATGCACATATATGTAAATATATGTAAATATGTAAATATATGCACATATATGTAAATATATGTAAATATGTAAATATATGCACATATATGTAAATATATGCACATATATGTAAATATGTGTATTATATGTATAGTTTCATTAGATAGATATTCCACTGTTACTTTCTTAGCTTACGCACGTTTCGTGATAAATGCTTTTATGTGATGTATTCCCCATGCTTTTTGTTCTTGCTTAATGTTAGTCGCTCTGGATTAAGAGCGTCTGCTAAATGCCTAAATTGTAAATTGTAAATATCTGAACGTCCAGTCATACATACGTATATAAATATATATAAATATATAACACCTCGTTGTCTGGGCCAGCCAATGGGCCAGCTGGACCCAAACGGATCTAGAAAGATGGCGATGTACAATTCAAGGACTGACAGGCTTCATTTTACGTTCATGTTAAACCCGCGGAACGCTTAGTCCATATTTTTTACAGTCTATGGTTGAAGCTGAGCTGAGCCCCTACTGGTCAGAGCGGGGAACTGCAGGCGGGCCCTTGTACTGTATTTAGCGTGCAGAAACCCTGTGCGGCCTCTGTGGACGCCTGCCACGTGTAGATCTAAGGAAGTCATATTAATCATATTAACGTTAACGCCGTAACTATTCACGTCCATGTCGTCCACATGTCAGTCAACATCAACGGCCACACGTCGTACCACGAGGGGAAATACTACGAGACGTGTGGAGACTGTCTGCTGTCCGAAGACACCACCCTGTTACCTGACGGAGAGACCAAGGGGCGCTACCTGTTCCTGTTCAGTGAGTTATTATAACACCACCCTGTTACCCCACCCTGTTACCCTGTTACCCCACCCTGTTACCCCACCCTGTTACCCTGTTACCCCACCCTGTTACCTGACGGAGAGACCAAGGGGCGCTACCTGTTCCTGTTCAGTGAGTTATTATAACACCACCCTGTTACCCCACCCTGTTACCCTGTTACCCCACCCTGTTACCCTGTTACCCCACTCTGTTACCTGACGGAGAGACCAAGGGGCGCTACCTATTCCTGTTCAGTGAGTTAAATACCACCCTGTTACCCCACCCTGTTACCCTGTTACCCCACCCTGTTACACCACCCTGTTACCCCACCCTGTTACACCACCTGTTACACCACCTGTTACACCACCCTGTTACCCCACCCTGTTACCCCACCCTGTTACCCTGTTACCCCACTCTGTTACCTGACGGAGAGACCAAGGGGCGCTACCTGTTCCTGTTCAGTGAGTTAAATACCACCCTGTTACCCCACCCTGTTACCCTGTTACCCCACCCTGTTACACCACCCTGTTACCCCACCCTGTTGCACCACCTGTTACACCACCTGTTACACCACCCTGTTACCCCACCCTGTTACCCCACCCTGTTACCCTGTTACCCCACTCTGTTACCTGACGGAGAGACCAAGGGGCGCTACCTATTCCTGTTCAGTGAGTTAAATACCACCCTGTTACCCCACCCTGTTACCCTGTTACCCTACCCTGTTACACCACCTGTTACACCACCCTGTTACACCACCTGTTACACCACCTGTTACACCACCCTGTTACACCACCTGTTACACCCCCTGTTACACCACCCTGTTACCCCACACTGTTACCCCACCCTGTTACCCCACACTGTTACCCCACCCTGTTACCCCACCCTGTTACCCCACCCTGTTACCCCACCCCGGTAAACTCCCGAATTGTACCATCACACCTGTATATTACCGTATATTACTGCATATGCCGGCTAAACTTTACGTTTGCATGCCTGACAAATAACTCCATATATGGGCATGAAAGGGACACAGCCATAAGTACTGGGTGGGGCATTCATTTCCAACTTGCATCGTTCCAAGTAGGCCAGTGCCCTGTAATGCACGTAACTCGAGAACAGTTCGTCCCACCGACTTCAAATTCGACACACACGTTCCATTGGCCATTCGAAAATGGAAATCCTACAACTCACAACTCTCCTTCCTGTCTTCTCAGCTCGTACTGGCCAACTGGACGCCTCTGAGCTGGAGAAGTTTAAGAGACAAGCCGAGTGTCTGAAGATGTACCCTGAGTACCACCTGGGAGGAGCAGGTAATACTACACTAATACCACCTGAGTACCACCTGGGAGGAACAGGTAATACTACACTAATACCACCTGATTACCACCTGGGAGGAGCAGGTAATACTTACTGAATACTACACTAATACCACCTGAGTACCACCTGGGAGGAGCAGGTAATACTACACTAATACCACCTGAGTACCACCTGGGAGGAGCAGGTAATACTTACTGAATACTACACTAATACCACCTGAGTACCACCTGGGAGGAGCAGGTAATACTTACTGAATACTACACTAATACCACCTGAGTACCACCTGGGAGGAGCAGGTAATACCACATTAATACCACCTGAGTACCACCTGGGAGGACCAGGTAATACTTACTGAATACTACACTAATACCACCTGAGTACCACCTGGGAGGACCAGGTAATACTTACTGAATACTACACTAATACCACCTGAGTACCACCTGGGAGGACCAGGTAATACTTACTGAATACTACACTAATACCACCTGAGTACCACCTGGGAGGACCAGGTAATACTTACTGAATACTACACTAATATCACCTGGCCATTTATTTTTATTTGAAAGGTTTCATGACATTCATTTCCATTTATTTTCGTTTTTCCTTTATGTTGTATGACCTCAAAAAACCTGAACTTTGAACATTCAGTGGATTTTCTGTAGTCTGGAGTTTTCTCTGGGATTTGGAAGGCAGAACAGTGAAAACAGTGACATCTGCTGGCAAATCCCATTGACATATATGGGATTTTGCAGGCTGTGACATCACAAACAGCAATAAAATCAGAGCACTTGTGAGACTTGAGACAGAAAACACTGAAGATCTACTGAATGTTAAAGGTTCAGGTTTTTTGGGTGCAATTGAGCTCAGAAAACATTTACCGGTATGTTTTATTTTTACAAAAAAATATTATTATGTCACTTTTAATGTGTCTATTTTTTAGACTTGTGTCCGGATGACCGGGAGCCAGCGAAGCCAGCAGAGAACCCGGAGGCCACGCCCACCGAGCCAACTGAGCAATAAATAGGCCACGCCTCCCGACCACGCCCCCCCTCGTTTTAACAACACGCGTGGACCAATCAGCTCCCTCCGTCCGTCCTCCTTCGCACCATGCACGACGTCACTTGGCGACAATTAATACGTTTATCCTTAATTAAGAGTTCGTACTCCGTCACGCGAAACCGTCGCCCAACCACATCTCTATACTTCGTTGGATCGCTTGTTTCGCACGCCGTGAAAATGGCCGACATCGCCACTTATCGTACGTTATTAGGCTTCAGCTGAATGAAAATAACTGCAATGTTTTCAATGTTTCTTTTTTGCTTTTTTGTTTTCTGTTTGGGTGGCTCAGTGGAAACTGGCAAAGTTACCTGCCCACCACCGCAGGACACAACAGCATGTCCTCCCGGTTGGGGCTCCTCACTGGCAGATAGGACACAACAGCATGTCCTCCCGGTGGGGGCTCCTCACTGGCAGATAGGACACAACAGCATGTCCTCCCGGTGGGGGCTCCTCACTGGCAGATAGGACACAACAGCATGTCCTCCCGGTGGGGGCTCCTCACACTCAAAACAGCAGTGACAACAGCAGAGGAGATGTGTGTGGTGGGGATGAACTTATTAATTGACACGAACAAGCTAGTCGACCGGTAAATTGGGGAGAAAGAGAAGGGGGTAAAAAGTGTAAAATGTGGTTATTCTGGTGGAGCGACGCGGTCGCACAGCCACTGTACAGCATAACAGACATTATGCCAGTAGTTATAATGTAACACGATACAGGCTACAGTCGTTTAGGGCTGTCGCCATTACAGTTACAGGAGGTCGACCAGTTTGACTGCCGCGAATTGTTTAATCCAGGGTGTACGATGTGTGCTTTTTACGACATTCCCGGCCTTTTGTTTTATGTGAGTTTAACCCATTCTGAACGGGAACCCATTTTGGTGTTATATAGCATCATGTTATGCTTTAGCTATTGAAAAATAGCAGATCTACAAGCTCATAGAGATATGAGCTTGTAGGTCTGCTGTTTTTTTGAAAAATCGAAGAACGACTGACATTTTTATAATCTGATCTCAGGTCAGAATGGGTTAATCAGACCAGTGTGTTGTCCAGTGGAAACCTGGTATGAATCTGATCTCAGGTCAGAATGGGTTTTAATCCGCCGTATTGTAATAGATAAAAATAAACTCTGTTCTTTGCCGCGGAGCTATAGAGACGTTTTGACGACGAAAACCGGAAATCAACACATGCTGTGCTGGGCTGCTAGGGCTTCTGGGAAATTGAGGCCAATGCAAATGAACGGACTACAACTCCTCATGGAGGCGGGTCTTGTGCTCCTGGCGGGTGTTTTGCGATCGGTTCATAACAAACGAATAGAACCTTTTTTCGCCGGATTTTCACGGATCAAAAGCCCAAATAATTCAGCGTATATGCTCTAAAGGTAATAATACAACAATCTCGGCAGCGTAGGATATTTGATTAAAATGCGGGTTACGCGTTTTAATCAGTCAGACTGTATTGTCACACAAATAATTAACATTTCATTGTGTTTAGTTTTTTTTATTTCATCGTTACTGTAACGTTACGATGTTTCTCACCCCTAAACAAACTGCACATCAGGACAAGATGACATAAAGATACAAATAAATCCCTGACACATTTTCTTTTTTAAACTTTCCCAAAAATGTACAAAGTGGCGGAAATAGCACTCTGACTGTGACGTGTTGTATAAGCTTGTAGATCTGCTATTTCTGATGCTATTGTTGGAAAGAAAGTGTTTGAACTTGTACGGACAATTTCCAACAATTGATCTGTGATTATCACCAATATTAATCAGGCGCTCAAACTTTATTCTACTGCTGCATTGATCTTCTTACCCCCCCCCCCTCATCCCCCCCTTCTCTTAATTCCCTGTCTGTGTTTTGTTGGGAAAATGACACGATGGAAACTATGGAGGCTACAAATAATTAATTTCACCAACTTTTTACTCGTAAAGCTGTGAAGTGACAATAAAGATTATTCTCATTCTGTATTAAGTGTGACTGACCTGCTGTACTCATTATTATTCATACTATTATTATATTGTTGAATAGAGCGTCGCAGCCCCGCCCCGCCCCCTACCAGGGCCCAGGAAATGATTCCCGTTCATTTTTCCTCATAGACACTTCAAAAAGTATTTATTTAAAGACCTTTTAAAGGGACACTTCACCCTTTTTGCAAAAAGATATATGTTAATGACGTTTAGAAGCTTTAGAACACTTTCCTGGGGGTCTTTATGTGTGTAATATGTGGTTTTAGATATTTTAGATTGTAGCAGTGAGCCTGTTGTCTCTGATGTCATGGACACTGGGCTCACTCCCTTCCTGGACTACATGTTGTCTCAGTAAGACAGCTCTCCCCCCTATCCACAAGGAGGAGCAGTGCACCAAAGAATTATGGGAATTGTAGTCCAGGAAGGTAGTGAGACCAGTGTCCATGACATCAGAGACAACAGGCTCACTGCTACAATCTAAAATATCTAAAACCACATATTGCACACATAAAGACCCCCAGGAAAGTGATCTAAAGCTTCTAAACGTCATTAACATATATTTTTTTGCAAAAAGGGTGAAGTGTCCCTTTAAAGCCTCGTACGAAGCCAACTCGAGTTGTGAACAAATCATGACAACAAACACAATAATATGTGCTTTTTAAAAAAAGCTAGTAAACAAGTTGAGTACTACTCAGCTTACTCTAAGTATATTATGATGCCAACACTGTTATAATTTTAATCAATTAGTATATTAGTATCGTAGAATTGATTCATGAACTTTGTCTGTGGAATTGATTCATGAACATGTCCTGAGAAGAGACATTGTGCTGAAAGTAACCCTGTATTTGGACGTTGTGGCCGGCGGTGTCATCACATCATTGTCCTTTTTTGCAGCTTGAAGTTCAGCCTTCCATTCAGCCAGAGTTGTGGTGGCTGTGGCCTGGCAGTAAAGGCCTACCAATAGTTATTGTGGGTTGCAGGGTCCCGCTAGCCTGGGTACCCAGGCTAGGGTCCCGCTATAGCCTGGATACCCAGGCTAGGGTCCCGCTATAGCCTGGGTACCCAGGCTAGGGTCCCGCTAGCCTGGCCTGGGTACCCAGGCTAGGGTCCCGGCCGCTCCATCTGACAATGCTTGCATGTGATGATCATGTCAGTCCTCTTGGTGTCGGCTACTGTCTCCTCTTTTTGCCACTTGCTTCCTCCTCTAACTTCCTCTTACGGTATAGAGCAGGGTGCTGTAATGCACATTTTTTGTGGAAGTTACAGGAACGGCAGGTTGGGAGGTATAGGTGCAGGAGCCAGCGGACGTTGTGAGGTAGCCACCGGAAGGAGAGGTTGGGAGATAGCCACCGGAAGGAGAGGTTGGGAGGCAGAGAGTAGAGATTGTGGAGCAACTAAGATTGTATGAGGCACATAATGTTGTGGAAGCTGCAGCTCTTATTTGGACCAGCTATACCTGAACCAGAAACTGGGTGGGATAGAGGAGAGGTTGAGCTGGCAAGAGAGGTCGCTGCACACGTGGTTGAGGTTGGACAGCTGGTGTGGGTGTCGGGATAGTGTCCTCAAGGGCTGCAAGGAAAGGTGGCCTAACACTGCAGGCACATGGTGCCACTGACCCCTTTCTCCTTTTCCCCAGGGCTGTCCCTGTAGTGTCAGGGGGGTCCCTGTAGTGTGAGGGCTGTCCCTGTAGTGTCAGGGGGGTCCCTGTAGTGTCAGGGGGGTCCCTGTAGTGTGAGGGCTGTCCCTGTAGTGTCAGGGGGGTCCCTGTAGTGTCAGGGGGGAGAGCAAACGCACGTGGATCTTCCACAGTGTGGAGATATGCATAGGAACCTATGTGTGCAGGTACGGGGGACACGTTAGGTGACGCACCCAGGTTCAGAGGTTACATTAATAAGAGTTAAGGATACACGCCAGTCTCGTCTAGATTATTATACAGAGTTGATACAGCCTGTTACACACAGCACTAGTCGGCATACATGGTCTTTCCTCTGAACTGCAGGAGGCAGGCTCTCTGGTCTCACAACTGGGTTTGTTGCCCTTGTTCCAGCACACTCCTGTCCAGTCTATCTTGTCGTTACTTGTACCTGAAAATATTGATAGTATCTTTTTTTTTTTTTTGTGTAATATGTAAGTCGCCACCTCCTAAAATCTTTAAATGGCTTCCTTGAGGTATCCCTTTTCACAGGCCTTTTATCATGTCCTTCCCCACACTGCGATTTATATATATTACTACACAGAAAATAGCAAGGAAAGTAATTTGTTGCCTCACTATAGGCCCTGCAAAGGACCTGCGAAGGTATATTGAGCAACATTAGTGCTACTACAAGAAATGATATAATAGCACGATGCAACATTGTCATCCTTGTTCAACATAACATAGTAGCCTACTGTAACTGTACGCACCGTTTTGTATACCCCACAGAAGTCCTGTAGTCCTGAAACTCCCTCTGAGTTTCTGGGAACTTTGCACCTTTTTTGTCATCTTCTGACAAACACTCCCATATAGGCTACAGACTTTGTCCACCTCCTCTCTGGACAGGGCATCGTTGTCTTTTAATTGGAGTATAAAGAACGCTGCAAAGTTCTGGACTGCTTGGAAGCCCTCAGTATTGTCAGGTCCAACACAGTCCTACATCAAACAAAATAGTGTTAATGAAGTTTAAACATAAAAGAACAAAAAGTAAACCTACATCATGAGCGGTGGAGGCTGATGCTGTTGATGGCTGTCCGCTGGCTGTGTCTTGCTGGGTTGCTGAGAGAGAGAGAGAGAGAGAGAGAGAAAACATTAATGAAAACATAATGTTAACATTATAATGCTATGGGGAACACAAGACACGTTTACACCAACACAAGTTTAGTGTGAGTTCTGTGGACCAACACTAGAGGGCAGCAGACCACATGCCTAGGCTTAGTAGGTACTGCTGAAGTCAGTATCATGGCCAGTGGTGGAAAAAGTATCAAAACTGCAATGTAGATGTATACTTATTACTTTGTTACAAGTAAAAATCCGGAATTCAAAATGTGCATAAAAGTAGATAAATGCTGTATGTCTCATTTAAAGTTTTGACATGTATAATATACAGATATTTTTTTAAATAGCTGATCTACAAGCCTGCAATGCATCGCAATGCGACTCAGGGGTCAAAACAGGTTGAGCTTGTAGATCGGCTATTTTTGCCACGACAGTATAGGCTATATGCAATGTGGCTGATGTGCGCTGGCTTGGCAGCCTGACTTTCTACACTGGCTGACTGGCGGAGCTGGCTGGCTGATTGGGCGGGCTTGCTGGCTAGCTGGCTTGCTGGGCTCCCTGAGGGAAGCTTTGGGATGGATCTCTAGGGGCATCGGCTTGTGTTGAGCCTTCCAACGGCGTCTACCTTGATCTCTGTCCTAAGAAAGAGACACACAAACTCAACTATGCTTCCACATGAGGAAGGCAGGCACGCAGGCAGGCACCAGCTGACTGCATGCTTGCCTTTGTGTTCTCCAGGTGTTTTTTGAAGTGTCCTGTCCAGTGTAACTCCAAGTTACATGGGGTGGGTATGGTTGGAGAGTTTGTGAACATCCCAAGTGACGCTCAGTTCGTTTTTCGCGTCTCGGTTTCCTCAGGTGGAAGCTGCATAGTTGGGTTTTTGATGGGTTGGGTTTCAGGTGGTTGTATTGTAGTAGCTTGACATTTCTTGGAGGGCACTTTCAAGGACAGACTCAATCTTCTGGAAGTCTGCTTGTTGGGTGGTAATGCAGAGGTCGTCGGCGTAGATGAAACGCTGGCATTCTGTAGGTAGTGGCTGGTCGTTTGTGTAGATATTGAAAAGGAGGGGGGCGAGCACGCTACCTTGTGGGAGGTCGTTCTTTTGGGCTTTCCATTTACTCCTCTGGTCAATTAACTGGACATAGAAGTGCCTGTTGTTGAGGAGGCTTTTCCTGACCATTGTGCGGTGTTGGACAGTGTCGTAGGCAGCAGAGAGATCTCTGAATGCTGCTGCAGTTATTTGTTTTCCCTCAAACCCATCCTCAATGTGTTGGGTGAGGTTGAGCTCTGTCCAGCACAGGAGCGGCCGGGACGGAAGCCAGCTTGGTCTTTAGTCAGCTTTGTATCTATGAGTGACAACGAGGCGTTGGAGTAGCAGCCTCTCATAGAGCTTGTAGGTGATGCAAAGGAGGGACATGGGTCGGTAGCTCTTTGGGGATGATGGGTCTTTGCCAGGTTTGGGGATTGCAACCACTTTGGCCTTTTTCCAGACAGAAGGGATGGTTTTCTGTGCCATGCATGTGTTCAGCATCCCCACAAGCCAGGTCTTTGCGTTAGGTCCCAGGTGCTGTATCATTTCTGCCAGTATGTCATCAATCCCTACTGCTTTTCCGGGTTTCAACTTTCCCATTGCAGTTTCGAGTTCTTCTAGGTCGAAGGGTTTGGTTTGAGGGCTGGCTGATTGTGGTTGGTCTGATACCACTGTGCGATGGTATTCTCCTGTGGGTCGGCGGCGGTGTTCGTTACGACTGTTGGCCACCAGTTGTAAAGCAACAGAGTTTGCTGTGACCGTTTTGATTATGGGATGGCTCCCTGAGGTCCCTGATCCCCATGGGGTCCAACAGTGGTCATTGAAGCGTACACGCACGCACGCACACATGCACCTACACACGCACAGGGGCATGCACACGCTAACCAAATGTAACTCTGAGAGTGTAACACATTACAGGTCTGTAACTCTGAGAGTATATATGGTGGCCGACGGGCACGTACAGGTCTAGTGTAACCAAATGGACCATTTGGTCCATGTCTGTAAGTCTGAGAGTGTAACACATGTAACCAAATGGACCCTTACAGGTCCAACACTGGTTATCGAAGCGTGCACACACACACACACACACACACACACACACACACACACACACACACACATGTAACCAAATGGATCCTTGCAGATTCAACACTGTTTTTTGTTAATGAAATGTCGGAGTTCGACAAGAGTAAGTTTAAAAAATCAAAGCAAATGTTATTTTTGTGCTTTTGTGTTTCTCTTTTTATATATTACTTTACTGTTGAAATGTAAAATTTACATTTCAACGAAAGGACCTGTAAATGACAACACAAAAACTAAGGCACTGGTGTCGTACTTCTGGTTTACCGGAACAGGGTTCAACTCCCTGCAGTGCCCTGCTCAATGTGTTGTATTTACATGGTTAATTGGTCCATGGTCTCAGAGGTCATTGAGCGGCACGCTATAGAGCGTCGATTTGAAAAAAAGGTGAAAATCACGGAAAAGCGAGAGGCTATAGTCCATTGTGTCGGAGGGCATACTTACACCTATAAACCCCATTCAAACCTATTTAGGTTCATCTTACGGTGGACAATCTTTGAAATGTTTCATAGTTTTAGAAAAATAGTGCTTTCAAATTTTAGACATTTAAAGGCAGATAGTGGCATTTCAAAAATCACTTTCACCAAGAAACTCCAAAAAATGAAATAAAAACGATGGGTTATAGCCCATGTTTTTTGAAAATTTGAAAAAAAGGTTATCCTCGTTTCTCATCATTTTGGACCCATATCGTACGGCATACTATAGCGCGCCGTTTTTCATCATTTTTTGAGGATTTGAATCCTCAAAAATGATGAAAAACGCCGCGCTATAGTATGCCGTACGATATGGGCTATAGCCCACGGTCCAAAATGATGAGAAACGAGGCTAACTTTTTTTTTCAAAATTTCAAAAAACATGGGCTATAACCCATCGTTTTTGTCATTTCGTCATTTTTTTCAAATCCTCAAAAATGATGAAAAACGGCGCGCTATAGTATGCCGTACGATATGGGCTATAGCCCACGGTCCAAAATGATGAGAAACGAGGCTAACTTTTTTTTCCAAAATTTCAAAAAACATGGGCTATAACCCATCGTTTTTGTCATTTCGTCATTTTTTTCAAATCTTCAAAAATTATGAAAAACTGCGCGCTATAGTATGCCGTACGATATGGGCTATAGCCCACGGTCCAAAATGATGAGAAACGAGGCTTTCTTTTTTTTCCAAAATTTCAAAAAACATGGGCTATAACCCATCGTTTTTGTCATTTCGTCATTTTTTTCAAATCCTCAAAAATGATGAAAAACGGCGCGCTATAGTATGCCGTACGATATGGGCTATAGCCCACGGTCCAAAATGATGAGAAACGAGGCTAACTTTTTTTTTCAAAATTTCAAAAAACATGGGCTATAACCCATCGTTTTTGTCATTTCGTCATTTTTTTCAAATCCTCAAAAATGATGAAAAACGGCGCGCTATAGTATGCCGTACGATATGGGCTATAGCCCATGGTCCAAAATGATAAGAAACGAGGCTAACTTTTTTTTTCAAAATTTCAAAAAACATGGGCTATAACCCATCGTTTTTGTCATTTCGTCATTTTTTTCAAATCCTCAAAAATGATGAAAAACTGCGCGCTATAGTATGCCGTACGATATGGGCTATAGCCCACGGTCCAAAATGATGAGAAACGAGGCTAACTTCTTTTTCCAAAATTTCAAAAAACATGGGCTATAACCCATCGTTTTTGTCATTTCGTCATTTTTTTCAAATCTTTAAAAATGATGAAAAACGGCGCGCTATAGTATGCCGTACGATATGGGCTATAGCCCACGGTCCAAAATGATGAGAAACGAGGCTAACTTTTTTTTCCAAAATTTCAAAAAACATGGGCTATAACCCATCGTTTTTGTCATTTCGTCATTTTTTTCAAATCCTCAAAAATGATGAAAAACGGCGCGCTATAGTATGCCGTACGATATGGGCTATAGCCCACGGTCCAAAATGATGAGAAACGAGGCTAACTTTTTTTTTCAAAATTTCAAAAAACATGGGCTATAACCCATCGTTTTTGTCATTTCGTCATTTTTTTCAAATCCTCAAAAATGATGAAAAACGGCGCGCTATAGTATGCCGTACGATATGGGCTATAGCCCACGGTCCAAAATGATGAGAAACGAGGCTAACTTTTTTTTTCAAAATTTCAAAAAACATGGGCTATAACCCATCGTTTTTGTCATTTCGTCATTTTTTTCAAATCCTCAAAAATGATGAAAAACGGCGCGCTATAGTATGCCGTACGATATGGGCTATAGCCCATGGTCCAAAATGATGAGAAACGAGGCTAACTTTTTTTTTCAAAATTTCAAAAAACATGGGCTATAACCCATCGTTTTTGTCATTTCGTCATTTTTTTCAAATCCTCAAAAATGATGAAAAACGGCGCGCTATAGTATGCCGTACGATATGGGCTATAGCCCACGGTCCAAAATGATGAGAAATGATGAGAAACGAGGCTAACTTTTTTTTTCAAAATTTCAAAAAACATGGGCTATAACCCATCGTTTTTGTCATTTCGTCATTTATTTCAAATCCTCAAAAATGATGAAAAACGGCGCGCTATAGTATGCTGTACGATATGGGCTATTTTTGATGGTCCAAAATGATGAGAAATGATGAGAAACGAGGCATCAAAATTTAAAAAAAACATGGGCTATAACCCATCGTTTTTGTCATTTCGTCATTTTTTTCAAATCCTCAAAAATGATGAAAAACGGCGCGCTATAGTATGCCGTACGATATGGGCTATAGCCCACGGTCCAAAATGATGAGAAACGAGGCTAATTTTTTTTTTCAAAATTTCGAAAAACATGGGCTATAACCCATCGTTTTTGTCATTTCGTCATTTATTTCAAATCCTCAAAAATGATGAAAAACGGCGCGCTATAGTATGCCGTACGATATGGGCTATAGCCCACGGTCCAAAATGATGAGAAACGAGGCTAACTTTTTTTTTCAAAATTTCAAAAAACATGGGCTATAACCCATCGTTTTTGTCATTTCGTCATTTTTTTCAAATCCTCAAAAATGATGAAAAACGGCGCGCTATAGTATGCTGTACGATATGGGCTATAGCCCACGGTCCAAAATGATGAGAAACGAGGCTAACTTTTTTTTTCCAAAATTTCAAAAAACATGGGCTATAACCCATCGTTTTTGTCATTTCGTCATTTTTTTCAAATCTTCAAAAATGATGAAAAACTGCGCGCTATAGTATGCCGTACGATATGGGCTATAGCCCACGGTCCAAAATGATGAGAAACGAGGCTAACTTTTTTTTTCAAAATTTCAAAAAACATGGGCTATAACCCATCGTTTTTGTCATTTCGTCATTTTTTTCAAATCCTCAAAAATGATGAAAAACGGCGCGCTATAGTATGCCGTACGATATGGGCTATAGCCCACGGTCCAAAATGATGAGAAACGAGGCTAACTTTTTTTTCCAAAATTTCAAAAAACATGGGCTATAACCCATCGTTTTTGTCATTTTGTCATTTTTTTCAAATCTTCAAAAATGATGAAAAACGGCGCGCTATAGTATGCCGTACGATATGGGCTATAGCCCACGGTCCAAAATGATGAGAAACGAGGCTAACTTTTTTTTCCAAAATTTCAAAAAACATGGGCTATAACCCATCGTTTTTGTCATTTCGTCATTTTTTTCAAATCTTCAAAAATGATGAAAAACTGCGCGCTATAGTATGCCGTACGATATGGGCTATAGCCCACGGTCCAAAATGATGAGAAACGAGGCTAACTTTTTTTTTTCAAAATTTCAAAAAACATGGGCTATAACCCATCGTTTTTGTCATTTCGTCATTTTTTTCAAATCCTCAAAAATGATGAAAAACGGCGCGCTATAGTATGCCGTACGATATGGGCTATAGCCCACGGTCCAAAATGATGAGAAACGAGGCTAACTTTTTTTTTCAAAATTTCAAAAAACATGGGCTATAACCCATCGTTTTTGTCATTTCGTCATTTTTTTCAAATCCTCAAAAATGATGAAAAACGGCGCGCTATAGTATGCCGTACGATATGGGCTATAGCCCACGGTCCAAAACGATGAGAAACGAGGCTAACTTTTTTTTCCAAAATTTCAAAAAACATGGGCTATAACCCATCGTTTTTGTCATTTCGTCATTTTTTTCAAATCTTCAAAAATGATGAAAAACTGCGCGCTATAGTATGCCGTACGATATGGGCTATAGCCCACGGTCCAAAATGATGAGAAACGAGGCTAACTTTTTTTTTTTTAATTTCAAAAAACATGGGCTATAACCCATCGTTTTTGTCATTTCGTCATTTTTTTAAAATCTTCAAAAATGATGAAAAACTGCGCGCTATAGTAAGCCGTACGATATGGGCTATAGCCCACGGTCCAAAATGATGAGAAACGAGGCTAACTTTTTTTCCCAAAATTTCAAAAAACATGGGCTATAACCCATCGTTTTTGTCATTTCGTCATTTTTTTCAAATCCTCAAAAATGATGAAAAACGGCGCGCTATAGTATGCCGTACGATATGGGCTATAGCCCACGGTCCAAAATGATGAGAAACGAGGCTAACTTTTTTTTCCAAAATTTCAAAAAACATGGGCTATAACCCATCGTTTTTGTCATTTCGTCATTTTTTTCAAATCTTCAAAAATGATGAAAAACTGCGCGCTATAGTATGCCGTACGATATGGGCTATAGCCCACGGTCCAAAATGATGAGAAACGAGGCTAACTTTTTTTTTCAAAATTTCAAAAAACATGGGCTATAACCCATCGTTTTTGTCATTTCGTCATTTTTTTCAAATCCTCAAAAATGATGAAAAACGGCGCGCTATAGTATGCCGTACGATATGGGCTATAGCCCACGGTCCAAAATGATGAGAAACGAGGCTAACTTTTTTTTCCAAAATTTCAAAAAACATGGGCTATAACCCATCGTTTTTGTCATTTCGTCATTTTTTTCAAATCTTCAAAAATGATGAAAAACGGCGCGCTATAGTATGCCGTACGATATGGGCTATAGCCCACGGTCCAAAATGATGAGAAACGAGGCTAACTTTTTTTTCCAAAATTTCAAAAAACATGGGCTATAACCCATCGTTTTTGTCATTTCGTCATTTTTTTCAAATCTTCAAAAATGATGAAAAACTGCGCGCTATAGTATGCCGTACGATATGGGCTATAGCCCACGGTCCAAAATGATGAGAAACGAGGCTAACTTTTTTTTTTCAAAATTTCAAAAAACATGGGCTATAACCCATCGTTTTAGTCATTTCGTCATTTTTTTCAAATCCTCAAAAATGATGAAAAACGGCGCGCTATAGTATGCCGTACGATATGGGCTATAGCCCACGGTCCAAAATAATGAGAAACGAGGCTAACTTTTTTTTTCAAAATTTCAAAAAACATGGGCTATAACCCATCGTTTTTGTCATTTCGTCATTTTTTTCAAATCTTCAAAAATGATGAAAAACTGCGCGCTATAGTATGCCGTACGATATGGGCTATAGCCCACGGTCCAAAATGATGAGAAACGAGGCTAACTTTTTTTTTCAAAATTTCAAAAAACATGGGCTATAACCCATCGTTTTTGTCATTTCGTCATTTTTTTCAAATCCTCAAAAATGATGAAAAACGGCGCACTATAGTATGCCGTACGATATGGGCTATAGCCCACGGTCCAAAATGATGAGAAACGAGGCTAACTTTTTTTTCCAAAATTTCAAAAAACATGGGCTATAACCCATCGTTTTTGTCATTTCGTCATTTTTTTCAAATCTTCAAAAATGATGAAAAACTGCGCGCTATAGTATGCCGTATGATATGGGCTATAGCCCACGGTCCAAAATGATGAGAAACGAGGCTAACTTTTTTTTTTTAATTTCAAAAAACATGGGCTATAACCCATCGTTTTTGTCATTTCGTCATTTTTTTCAAATCCTCAAAAATGATGAAAAACGGCGCGCTATAGTATGCCGTACGATATGGGCTATAGCCCACGGTCCAAAATGATGAGAAACGAGGCTAACTTTTTTTTCCAAAATTTCACAAAACATGGGCTATAACCCATCGTTTTTGTCATTTCGTCATTTTTTTCAAATCTTCAAAAATGATGAAAAACTGCGCGCTATAGTATGCCGTACGATATGGGCTATAGCCCACGGTCCAAAATGATGAGAAACGAGGCTAACTTTTTTTTTCAAAATTTCAAAAAACATGGGCTATAACCCATCGTTTTTGTCATTTCGTCATTTTTTTCAAATCCTCAAAAATGATGAAAAACGGCGCGCTATAGTATGCCGTACGATATGGGCTATAGCCCACGGTCCAAAATGATGAGAAACGAGGCTAACTTTTTTTTTTTTTTTTTTTTTAAACATGGGCTATAACCCATCGTTTTTGTCATTTCGTCATTTTTTTCAAATCCTCAAAAATGATGAAAAACGGCGCGCTATAGTATGCCGTACGATATGGGCTATAGCCCACGGTCCAAAATGATGAGAAACGAGGCTAACTTTTTTTTCCAAAATTTCAAAAAACATGGGCTATAACCCATCGTTTTTGTCATTTCGTCATTTTTTTCAAATCTTCAAAAATGATGAAAAACTGCGCGCTATAGTATGCCGTACGATATGGGCTATAGCCCACGGTCCAAAATGATGAGAAACGAGGCTAACTTTTTTTTCCAAAATTTCAAAAAACATGGGCTATAACCCATCGTTTTTGTCATTTCGTCATTTTTTTCAAATCTTCAAAAATGATGAAAAACTGCGCGCTATAGTATGCCGTACGATATGGGCTATAGCCCACGGTCCAAAATGATGAGAAACGAGGCTAACTTTTTTTTTCAAAATTTCAAAAAACATGGGCTATAACCCATCGTTTTTGTCATTTCGTCATTTTTTTCAAATCCTCAAAAATGATGAAAAACGGCGCGCTATAGTATGCCGTACGATATGGGCTATAGCCCACGGTCCAAAATGATGAGAAACGAGGCTAACTTTTTTTTTCAAAATTTCAAAAAACATGGGCTATAACCCATCGTTTTTGTCATTTCGTCATTTTTTTCAAATCCTCAAAAATGATGAAAAACGGCGCGCTATAGTATGCCGTACGATATGGGCTATAGCCCACGGTCCAAAATGATGAGAAACGAGGCTAACTTTTTTTTTCAAAATTTCAAAAAACATGGGCTATAACCCATCCTTTTTGTCATTTCGTCATTTTTTTCAAATCCTCAAAAATGATGAAAAACGGCGCGCTATAGTATGCCGTACGATATGGGCTATAGCCCACGGTCCAAAATGATGAGAAACGAGGCTTACTTTTTTTTTCAAAATTTCAAAAAACATGGGCTATAACCCATCGTTTTTGTCATTTCGTCATTTTTTTCAAATCCTCAAAAATGATGAAAAACGGCGCGCTATAGTATGCCGTACGATATGGGCTATAGCCCACGGTCCAAAATGATGAGAAACGAGGCTAACTTTTTTTTTTTTTTTTTTTAAAACATGGGCTATAACCCATCGTTTTTGTCATTTCGTCATTTTTTTCAAATCCTCAAAAATGATGAAAAACGGCGCGCTATAGTATGCCGTACGATATGGGCTATAGCCCACGGTCCAAAATGATGAGAAACGAGGCTAACTTTTTTTTCCAAAATTTCAAAAAACATGGGCTATAACCCATCGTTTTTGTCATTTCGTCATTTTTTTCAAATCTTCAAAAATGATGAAAAACTGCGCGCTATAGTATGCCGTACGATATGGGCTATAGCCCACGGTCCAAAATGATGAGAAACGAGGCTAACTTTTTTTTCCAAAATTTCAAAAAACATGGGCTATAACCCATCGTTTTTGTCATTTCGTCATTTTTTTCAAATCTTCAAAAATGATGAAAAACTGCGCGCTATAGTATGCCGTACGATATGGGCTATAGCCCACGGTCCAAAATGATGAGAAACGAGGCTAACTTTTTTTTTCAAAATTTCAAAAAACATGGGCTATAACCCATCGTTTTTGTCATTTCGTCATTTTTTTCAAATCCTCAAAAATGATGAAAAACGGCGCGCTATAGTATGCCGTACGATATGGGCTATAGCCCACGGTCCAAAATGATGAGAAACGAGGCTAACTTTTTTTTTCAAAATTTCAAAAAACATGGGCTATAACCCATCGTTTTTGTCATTTCGTCATTTTTTTCAAATCCTCAAAAATGATGAAAAACGGCGCGCTATAGTATGCCGTACGATATGGGCTATAGCCCACGGTCCAAAATGATGAGAAACGAGGCTAACTTTTTTTTCCAAAATTACAAAAAACATGGGCTATAACCCATCGTTTTTGTCATTTCGTCATTTTTTTCAAATCTTCAAAAATGATGAAAAACTGCGCGCTATAGTATGCCGTACGATATGGGCTATAGCCCACGGTCCAAAATGATGAGAAACGAGGCTAACTTTTTTTTTCAAAATTTCAAAAAACATGGGCTATAACCCATCGTTTTTGTCATTTCGTCATTTTTTTCAAATCCTCAAAAATGATGAAAAACGGCGCACTATAGTATGCCGTACGATATGGGCTATAGCCCACGGTCCAAAATGATGAGAAACGAGGCTAACTTTTTTTTCCAAAATTTCAAAAAACATGGGCTATAACCCATCGTTTTTGTCATTTCGTCATTTTTTTCAAATCTTCAAAAATGATGAAAAACTGCGCGCTATAGTATGCCGTATGATATGGGCTATAGCCCACGGTCCAAAATGATGAGAAACGAGGCTAACTTTTTTTTTTTTATTTAAAAAAACATGGGCTATAACCCATCGTTTTTGTCATTTCGTCATTTTTTTCAAATCCTCAAAAATGATGAAAAACGGCGCGCTATAGTATGCCGTACGATATGGGCTATAGCCCACGGTCCAAAATGATGAGAAACGAGGCTAACTTTTTTTTCCAAAATTTCACAAAACATGGGCTATAACCCATCGTTTTTGTCATTTCGTCATTTTTTTCAAATCTTCAAAAATGATGAAAAACTGCGCGCTATAGTATGCCGTACGATATGGGCTATAGCCCACGGTCCAAAATGATGAGAAACGAGGCTAACTTTTTTTTTCAAAATTTCAAAAAACATGGGCTATAACCCATCGTTTTTGTCATTTCGTCATTTTTTTCAAATCCTCAAAAATGATGAAAAACGGCGCGCTATAGTATGCCGTACGATATGGGCTATAGCCCACGGTCCAAAATGATGAGAAACGAGGCTAACTTTTTTTTCCAAAATTACAAAAAACATGGGCTATAACCCATCGTTTTTGTCATTTCGTCATTTTTTTCAAATCTTCAAAAATGATGAAAAACTGCGCGCTATAGTATGCCGTACGATATGGGCTATAGCCCACGGTCCAAAATGATGAGAAACGAGGCTAACTTTTTTTTTCAAAATTTCAAAAAACATGGGCTATAACCCATCGTTTTTGTCATTTCGTCATTTTTTTCAAATCCTCAAAAATGATGAAAAACGGCGCGCTATAGTATGCCGTACGATATGGGCTATAGCCCACGGTCCAAAATGATGAGAAACGAGGCTAACTTTTTTTTTTTAATTTAAAAAAACATGGGCTATAACCCATCGTTTTTGTCATTTCGTCATTTTTTTCAAATCCTCAAAAATGATGAAAAACGGCGCGCTATAGTATGCCGTACGATATGGGCTATAGCCCACGGTCCAAAATGATGAGAAACGAGGCTAACTTTTTTTTCCAAAATTTCAAAAAACATGGGCTATAACCCATCGTTTTTGTCATTTCGTCATTTTTTTCAAATCTTCAAAAATGATGAAAAACTGCGCGCTATAGTATGCCGTACGATATGGGCTATAGCCCACGGTCCAAAATGATGAGAAACGAGGCTAACTTTTTTTTCCAAAATTTCAAAAAACATGGGCTATAACCCATCGTTTTTGTCATTTCGTCATTTTTTTCAAATCTTCAAAAATGATGAAAAACTGCGCGCTATAGTATGCCGTACGATATGGGCTATAGCCCACGGTCCAAAATGATGAGAAACGAGGCTAACTTTTTTTTCAAAATTTCAAAAAACATGGGCTATAACCCATCGTTTTTGTCATTTCGTCATTTTTTTCAAATCCTCAAAAATGATGAAAAACGGCGCGCTATAGTATGCCGTACGATATGGGCTATAGCCCACGGTCCAAAATGATGAGAAACGAGGCTAACTTTTTTTTTCAAAATTTCAAAAAACATGGGCTATAACCCATCGTTTTTGTCATTTCGTCATTTTTTTCAAATCCTCAAAAATGATGAAAAACGGCGCGCTATAGTATGCCGTACGATATGGGCTATAGCCCACGGTCCAAAATGATGAGAAACGAGGCTAACTTTTTTTTCCAAAATTACAAAAAACATGGGCTATAACCCATCGTTTTTGTCATTTCGTCATTTTTTTCAAATCTTCAAAAATGATGAAAAACTGCGCGCTATAGTATGCCGTACGATATGGGCTATAGCCCACGGTCCAAAATGATGAGAAACGAGGCTAACTTTTTTTTTCAAAATTTCAAAAAACATGGGCTATAACCCATCGTTTTTGTCATTTCGTCATTTTTTTCAAATCCTCAAAAATGATGAAAAACGGCGCGCTATAGTATGCCGTACGATATGGGCTATAGCCCACGGTCCAAAATGATGAGAAACGAGGCTAACTTTTTTTTCCAAAATTTCAAAAAACATGGGCTATAACCCATCGTTTTTGTCATTTCGTCATTTTTTTCAAATCCTCAAAAATGATGAAAAACGGCGCGCTATAGTATGCCGTACGATATGGGCTATAGCCCACGGTCCAAAATGATGAGAAACGAGGCTAACTTTTTTTTCCAAAATTTCAAAAAACATGGGCTATAACCCATCGTTTTTGTCATTTCGTCATTTTTTTCAAATCTTCAAAAATGATGAAAAACTGCGCGCTATAGTATGCCGTACGATATGGGCTATAGCCCACGGTCCAAAATGATGAGAAACGAGGCTAACTTCTTTTTTCCAAAATTTCAAAAAACATGGGCTATAACCCATCGTTTTTGTCATTTCGTCATTTTTTTCAAATCTTCAAAAATGATGAAAAACTGCGCGCTATAGTATGCCGTACGATATGGGCTATAGCCCACGGTCCAAAATGATGAGAAACGAGGCTAATTTTTTTTTCAAAATTTCAAAAAACATGGGCTATAACCCATCGTTTTTGTCATTTCGTCATTTTTTTCAAATCCTCAAAAATGATGAAAAACGGCGCGCTATAGTATGCCGTACGATATGGGCTATAGCCCACGGTCCAAAATGATGAGAAACGAGGCTAATTTTTTTTTCAAAATTTCAAAAAACATGGGCTATAACCCATCGTTTTTGTCATTTCGTCATTTTTTTCAAATCCTCAAAAATGATGAAAAACGGCGCGCTATAGTATGCCGTACGATATGGGCTATAGCCCACGGTCCAAAATGATGAGAAACGAGGCTAACTTTTTTTTTCAAAATTTCAAAAAACATGGGCTATAACCCATCGTTTTTGTCATTTCGTCATTTTTTTCAAATCCTCAAAAATGATGAAAAACGGCGCGCTATAGTATGCCGTACGATATGGGCTATAGCCCACGGTCCAAAATGATGAGAAACGAGGCTAATTTCTTTTTCCAAAATTTCAAAAAACATGGGCTATAACCCATCGTTTTTGTCATTTCGTCATTTTTTTCAAATCCTCAAAAATGATGAAAAACGGCGCGCTATAGTATGCCGTACGATATGGGCTATAGCCCACGGTCCAAAATGATGAGAAACGAGGCTAACTTTTTTTTCCAAAATTTCAAAAAACATGGGCTATAACCCATCGTTTTTGTCATTTCGTCATTTTTTTCAAATCTTCAAAAATGATGAAAAACTGCGCGTTATAGTATGCCGTACGATATGGGCTATAGCCCACGGTCCAAAATGATGAGTAACGAGGCTAACTTTTTTTTTCAAAATTTCAAAAAACATGGGCTATAACCCATCGTTTTTGTCATTTCGTCATTTTTTTCAAATCCTCAAAAATGATGAAAAACGGCGCGCTATAGTATGCCGTACGATATGGGCTATAGCCCACGGTCCAAAATGATGAGAAACGAGGCTAACTTCTTTTTTCCAAAATTTCAAAAAACATGGGCTATAACCCATCGTTTTTGTCATTTCGTCATTTTTTTCAAATCTTCAAAAATGATGAAAAACTGCGCGCTATAGTATGCCGTACGATATGGGCTATAGCCCACGGTCCAAAATGATGAGAAACGAGGCTAACTTTTTTTTTCAAAATTTCAAAAAACATGGGCTATAACCCATCGTTTTTGTCATTTCGTCATTTTTTTCAAATCCTCAAAAATGATGAAAAACGGCGCGCTATAGTATGCCGTACGATATGGGCTATAGCCCACGGTCCAAAATGATGAGAAACGAGGCTAATTTTTTTTTTCAAAATTTCAAAAAACATGGGCTATAACCCATCGTTTTTGTCATTTCGTCATTTTTTTCAAATCCTCAAAAATGATGAAAAACGGCGCGCTATAGTATGCCGTACGATATGGGCTATAGCCCACGGTCCAAAATGATGAGAAACGAGGCTAACTTTTTTTTTCAAAATTTCAAAAAACATGGGCTATAACCCATCGTTTTTGTCATTTCGTCATTTTTTTCAAATCCTCAAAAATGATGAAAAACGGCGCGCTATAGTATGCCGTACGATATGGGCTATAGCCCACGGTCCAAAATGATGAGAAACGAGGCTAATTTCTTTTTCCAAAATTTCAAAAAACATGGGCTATAACCCATCGTTTTTGTCATTTCGTCATTTTTTTCAAATCCTCAAAAATGATGAAAAACGGCGCGCTATAGTATGCCGTACGATATGGGCTATAGCCCACGGTCCAAAATGATGAGAAACGAGGCTAACTTTTTTTTCCAAAATTTCAAAAAACATGGGCTATAACCCATCGTTTTTGTCATTTCGTCATTTTTTTCAAATCTTCAAAAATGATGAAAAACTGCGCGTTATAGTATGCCGTACGATATGGGCTATAGCCCACGGTCCAAAATGATGAGTAACGAGGCTAACTTTTTTTTTCAAAATTTCAAAAAACATGGGCTATAACCCATCGTTTTTGTCATTTCGTCATTTTTTTCAAATCCTCAAAAATGATGAAAAACGGCGCGCTATAGTATGCCGTACGATATGGGCTATAGCCCACGGTCCAAAATGATGAGAAACGAGGCTAACTTTTTTTTCCAAAATTTCAAAAAACATGGGCTATAACCCATCGTTTTTGTCATTTCGTCATTTTTTTCAAATCTTCAAAAATGATGAAAAACTGCGCGCTATAGTATGCCGTACGATATGGGCTATAGCCCACGGTCCAAAATGATGAGAAACGAGGCTAACTTTTTTTTCCAAAATTTCAAAAAACATGGGCTATAACCCATCGTTTTTGTCATTTCGTCATTTTTTTCAAATCTTCAAAAATGATGAAAAACTGCGCGCTATAGTATGCCGTACGATATGGGCTATAGCCCACGGTCCAAAATGATGAGAAACGAGGCTAACTTTTTTTTTCAAAATTTCAAAAAACATGGGCTATAACCCATCGTTTTTGTCATTTCGTCATTTTTTTCAAATCTTCAAAAATGATGAAAAACGGCGCGCTATAGTATGCCGTACGATATGGGCTATAGCCCACGGTCCAAAATGATGAGAAACGAGGCTAACTTTTTTTTCCAAAATTTCAAAAAACATGGGCTATAACCCATCGTTTTTGTCATTTCGTCATTTTTTTCAAATCCTCAAAAATGATGAAAAACTGCGCGCTATAGTATGCCGTACGATATGGGCTATAGCCCACGGTCCAAAATGATGAGAAACGAGGCTAACTTTTTTTTCCAAAATTTCAAAAAACATGGGCTATAACCCATCGTTTTTGTCATTTCGTCATTTTTTTCAAATCTTCAAAAATGATGAAAAACTGCGCGCTATAGTATGCCGTACGATATGGGCTATAGCCCACGGTCCAAAATGATGAGAAACGAGGCTAACTTTTTTTTCCAAAATTTCAAAAAACATGGGCTATAACCCATCGTTTTTGTCATTTCGTCATTTTTTTCAAATCTTCAAAAATGATGAAAAACTGCGCGCTATAGTATGCCGTACGATATGGGCTATAGCCCACGGTCCAAAATGATGAGAAACGAGGCTAACTTTTTTTTCCAAAATTTCAAAAAACATGGGCTATAACGCATCGTTTTTGTCATTTCGTCATTTTTTTCAAATCCTCAAAAATGATGAAAAACGGCGCGCTATAGTATGCCGTACGATATGGGCTATAGCCCACGGTCCAAAATGATGAGAAACGAGGCTAACTTTTTTTTCCAAAATTTCAAAAAACATGGGCTATAACCCATCGTTTTTGTCATTTCGTCATTTTTTTCAAATCTTCAAAAATGATGAAAAACTGCGCGCTATAGTATGCCGTACGATATGGGCTATAGCCCACGGTCCAAAATGATGAGAAACGAGGCTAACTTCTTTTTCCAAAATTTCAAAAAACATGGGCTATAACCCATCGTTTTTGTCATTTCGTCATTTTTTTCAAATCTTCAAAAATGATGAAAAACTGCGCGCTATAGTATGCCGTACGATATGGGCTATAGCCCACGGTCCAAAATGATGAGAAACGAGGCTAACTTTTTTTTCCAAAATTTCAAAAAACATGGGCTATAACCCATCGTTTTTGTCATTTCGTCATTTTTTTCAAATCCTCAAAAATGATGAAAAACGGCGCGCTATAGTATGCCGTACGATATGGGCTATAGCCCACGGTCCAAAATGATGAGAAACGAGGCTAACTTTTTTTTCCAAAATTTCAAAAAACATGGGCTATAACCCATCGTTTTTGTCATTTCGTCATTTTTTTCAAATCTTCAAAAATGATGAAAAACTGCGCGCTATAGTATGCCGTACGATATGGGCTATAGCCCACGGTCCAAAATGATGAGAAACGAGGCTAACTTTTTTTTCAAAATTTCAAAAAACATGGGCTATAACCCATCGTTTTTGTCATTTCGTCATTTTTTTCAAATCCTCAAAAATGATGAAAAACGGCGCGCTATAGTATGCCGTACGATATGGGCTATAGCCCACGGTCCAAAATGATGAGAAACGAGGCTAACTTTTTTTTCCAAAATTTCAAAAAACATGGGCTATAACCCATCGTTTTTGTCATTTCGTCATTTTTTTCAAATCTTCAAAAATGATGAAAAACTGCGCGCTATAGTATGCCGTACGATATGGGCTATAGCCCACGGTCCAAAATGATGAGAAACGAGGCTAACTTTTTTTTCCAAAATTTCAAAAAACATGGGCTATAACCCATCGTTTTTGTCATTTCGTCATTTTTTTCAAATCTTCAAAAATGATGAAAAACGGCGCGCTATAGTATGCCGTACGATATGGGCTATAGCCCACGGTCCAAAATGATGAGAAACGAGGCTAACTTTTTTTTCCAAAATTTCAAAAAACATGGGCTATAACCCATCGTTTTTGTCATTTCGTCATTTTTTTCAAATCTTCAAAAATGATGAAAAACTGCGCGCTATAGTATGCCGTACGATATGGGCTATAGCCCACGGTCCAAAATGATGAGAAACGAGGCTAACTTTTTTTTCCAAAATTTCAAAAAACATGGGCTATAACCCATCGTTTTTGTCATTTCGTCATTTTTTTCAAATCTTCAAAAATGATGAAAAACAGCGCGCTATAGTATGCCGTACGATATGGGCTATAGCCCACGGTCCAAAATGATGAGAAACGAGGCTAACTTTTTTTTTCAAAATTTCAAAAAACATGGGCTATAACCCATCGTTTTTGTCATTTCGTCATTTTTTTCAAATCCTCAAAAATGATGAAAAACGGCGCGCTATAGTATGCCGTACGATATGGGCTATATATAGCCCACGGTCCAAAATGATGAGAAACGAGGCTAACTTTTTTTTCCAAAATTTCAAAAAACATGGGCTATAACCCATCGTTTTTGTCATTTCGTCATTTTTTTCAAATCTTCAAAAATGATGAAAAACTGCGCGCTATAGTATGCCGTACGATATGGGCTATAGCCCACGGTCCAAAATGATGAGAAACGAGGCTAACTTTTTTTTCCAAAATTTCAAAAAACATGGGCTATAACCCATCGTTTTTGTCATTTCGTCATTTTTTTCAAATCTTCAAAAATGATGAAAAACTGCGCGCTATAGTATGCCGTACGATATGGGCTATAGCCCACGGTCCAAAATGATGAGAAACGAGGCTAACTTTTTTTTTCAAAATTTCAAAAAACATGGGCTATAACCCATCGTTTTTGTCATTTCGTCATTTTTTTCAAATCTTCAAAAATGATGAAAAACGGCGCGCTATAGTATGCCGTACGATATGGGCTATAGCCCACGGTCCAAAATGATGAGAAACGAGGCTAACTTTTTTTTTCAAAATTTCAAAAAACATGGGCTATAACCCATCGTTTTTGTCATTTCGTCATTTTTTTCAAATCCTCAAAAATGATGAAAAACGGCGCGCTATAGTATGCCGTACGATATGGGCTATATATAGCCCACGGTCCAAAATGATGAGAAACGAGGCTAACTTTTTTTTCCAAAATTTCAAAAAACATGGGCTATAACCCATCGTTTTTGTCATTTCGTCATTTTTTTCAAATCCTCAAAAATGATGAAAAACTGCGCGCTATAGTATGCCGTACGATATGGGCTATAGCCCACGGTCCAAAATGATGAGAAACGAGGCTAACTTTTTTTTCCAAAATTTCAAAAAACATGGGCTATAACCCATCGTTTTTGTCATTTCGTCATTTTTTTCAAATCTTCAAAAATGATGAAAAACTGCGCGCTATAGTATGCCGTACGATATGGGCTATAGCCCACGGTCCAAAATGATGAGAAACGAGGCTAACTTTTTTTTCCAAAATTTCAAAAAACATGGGCTATAACGCATCGTTTTTGTCATTTCGTCATTTTTTTCAAATCCTCAAAAATGATGAAAAACGGCGCGCTATAGTATGCCGTACGATATGGGCTATAGCCCACGGTCCAAAATGATGAGAAACGAGGCTAACTTTTTTTTCCAAAATTTCAAAAAACATGGGCTATAACCCATCGTTTTTGTCATTTCGTCATTTTTTTCAAATCTTCAAAAATGATGAAAAACTGCGCGCTATAGTATGCCGTACGATATGGGCTATAGCCCACGGTCCAAAATGATGAGAAACGAGGCTAACTTTTTTTTCCAAAATTTCAAAAAACATGGGCTATAACCCATCGTTTTTGTCATTTCGTCATTTTTTTCAAATCTTCAAAAATGATGAAAAACTGCGCGCTATAGTATGCCGTACGATATGGGCTATAGCCCACGGTCCAAAATGATGAGAAACGAGGCTAACTTTTTTTTCCAAAATTTCAAAAAACATGGGCTATAACCCATCGTTTTTGTCATTTCGTCATTTTTTTCAAATCCTCAAAAATGATGAAAAACGGCGCGCTATAGTATGCCGTACGATATGGGCTATAGCCCACGGTCCAAAATGATGAGAAACGAGGCTAACTTTTTTTTCCAAAATTTCAAAAAACATGGGCTATAACCCATCGTTTTTGTCATTTCGTCATTTTTTTCAAATCTTCAAAAATGATGAAAAACTGCGCGCTATAGTATGCCGTACGATATGGGCTATAGCCCACGGTCCAAAATGATGAGAAACGAGGCTAACTTTTTTTTCCAAAATTTCAAAAAACATGGGTATAACCCATCGTTTTTGTCATTTCGTCATTTTTTTCAAATCTTCAAAAATGATGAAAAACTGCGCGCTATAGTATGCCGTACGATATGGGCTATAGCCCACGGTCCAAAATGATGAGAAACGAGGCAAACTTTTTTTTTCAAAATTTCAAAAAACATGGGCTATAACCTATCGTTTTTGTCATTTCGTCATTTTTTTCAAATCCTCAAAAATGATGAAAAACGGCGCGCTATAGTATGCCGTACGATATGGGCTATAGCCCACGGTCCAAAATGATGAGAAACGAGGCTAACTTTTTTTTCCAAAATTTCAAAAAACATGGGCTATAACCCATCGTTTTTGTCATTTCGTCATTTTTTTCAAATCCTCAAAAATGATGAAAAACGGCGCGCTATAGTATGCCGTACGATACGGGCTATAGCCCACGGTCCAAAATGATGAGAAACGAGGCTAACTTTTTTTTCCAAAATTTCAAAAAACATGGGCTATAACCCATCGTTTTTGTCATTTCGTCATTTTTTTCAAATCTTCAAAAATGATGAAAAACTGCGCGCTATAGTATGCCGTACGATATGGGCTATAGCCCACGGTCCAAAATGATGAGAAACGAGGCTAACTTTTTTTTCCAAAATTTCAAAAAACATGGGTATAACCCATCGTTTTTGTCATTTCGTCATTTTTTTCAAATCTTCAAAAATGATGAAAAACTGCGCGCTATAGTATGCCGTACGATATGGGCTATAGCCCACGGTCCAAAATGATGAGAAACGAGGCAAACTTTTTTTTTCAAAATTTCAAAAAACATGGGCTATAACCTATCGTTTTTGTCATTTCGTCATTTTTTTCAAATCCTCAAAAATGATGAAAAACGGCGCGCTATAGTATGCCGTACGATATGGGCTATAGCCCACGGTCCAAAATGATGAGAAACGAGGCTAACTTTTTTTTCAAAATTTCAAAAAACATGGGCTATAACCCATCGTTTTTGTCATTTCGTCATTTTTTTCAAATCCTCAAAAATGATGAAAAACGGCGCGCTATAGTATGCCGTACGATATGGGCTATAGCTTACGGTCCAAAATGATGAGAAACGAGGCTAACTTTTTTTTTCAAAATTTCAAAAAACATGGGCTATAACCCATCGTTTTTGTCATTTCGTCATTTTTTTCAAATCCTCAAAAATGATGAAAAACGGCGCGCTATAGTATGCCGTACGATATGGGCTATAGCCCACGGTCCAAAATGATGAGAAACGAGGCTAACTTTTTTTTCCAAAATTTCAAAAAACATGGGCTATAACCCATCGTTTTTGTCATTTCGTCATTTTTTTCAAATCTTCAAAAATGATGAAAAACTGCGCGCTATAGTATGCCGTACGATATGGGCTATAGCCCACGGTCCAAAATGATGAGAAACGAGGCTAACTTTTTTTTTCAAAATTTCAAAAAACATGGGCTATAACCCATCGTTTTTGTCATTTCGTCATTTTTTTCAAATCCTCAAAACTGATGAAAAACGGCGCGCTATTGTATGCCGTACGATATGGGCTATAGCCCACGGTCCAAAATGATGAGAAACGAGGCTAACTTTTTTTTCCAAAATTTCAAAAAACATGGGCTATAACCCATCGTTTTTGTCATTTCGTCATTTTTTTCAAATCTTCAAAAATGATGAAAAACTGCGCGCTATAGTATGCCGTACGATATGGGCTATAGCCCACGGTCAAAAATGATGAGAAACGAGGCTAACTTTTTTTTCCAAAATTTCAAAAAACATGGGCTATAACCCATCGTTTTTGTCATTTCGTCATTTTTTTCAAATCTTCAAAAATGATGAAAAACTGCGCGCTATAGTATGCCGTACGATATGGGCTATAGCCCACGGTCCAAAATGATGAGAAACGAGGCTAACTTTTTTTTTCAAAATTTCAAAAAACATGGGCTATAACCCATCGTTTTTGTCATTTCGTCATTTTTTTCAAATCCTCAAAAATGATGAAAAACGGCGCGCTATAGTATGCCGTACGATATGGGCTATAGCCCACGGTCCAAAATGATGAGAAACGAGGCTAACTTTTTTTTTCAAAATTTCAAAAAACATGGGCTATAACCCATCGTTTTTGTCATTTCGTCATTTTTTTCAAATCCTCAAAAATGATGAAAAACGGCGCGCTATAGTATGCCGTACGATATGGGCTATAGCCCACGGTCCAAAATGATGAGAAACGAGGCTAACTTTTTTTTCCAAAATTTCAAAAAACATGGGCTATAACCCATCGTTTTTGTCATTTCGTCATTTTTTTCAAATCTTCAAAAATGATGAAAAACTGCGCGCTATAGTATGCCGTACGATATGGGCTATAGCCCACGGTCCAAAATGATGAGAAACGAGGCTAACTTTTTTTTCCAAATTTTCAAAAAACATGGGTTATAACCCATCGTTTTTGTCATTTCGTCATTTTTTTCAAATCTTCAAAAAATGATGAAAAACTGCGCGCTATAGTATGCCGTACGATATGGGCTATAGCCCACGGTCCAAAATGATGAAAAACGAGGCTAACTTTTTTTTTCAAAATTTCAAAAAACATGGGCTATAACCCATCGTTTTTGTCATTTCGTCATTTTTTTCAAATCCTCAAAAATGATGAAAAACGGCGCGCTATAGTATGCCGTACGATATGGGCTATAGCCCACGGTCCAAAATGATGAGAAACGAGGCTAACTTTTTTTTTCAAAATTTCAAAAAACATGGGCTATAACCCATCGTTTTTGTCATTTCGTCATTTTTTTCAAATCCTCAAAAATGATGAAAAACGGCGCGCTATAGTATGCCGTACGATATGGGCTATAGCCCACGGTCCAAAATGATGAGAAACGAGGCTAATTCTTTTTTTCAAAATTTCAAAAAACATGGGCTATAACCCATCGTTTTTGTCATTTCGTCATTTTTTTCAAATCCTCAAAAATGATGAAAAACGGCGCGCTATAGTATGCCGTACGATATGGGCTATAGCCCACGGTCCAAAATGATGAGAAACGAGGCTAACTTTTTTTTCCAAAATTTCAAAAAACATGGGCTATAACCCATCGTTTTTGTCATTTCGTCATTTTTTTCAAATCTTCAAAAATAATGAAAAACTGCGCGCTATAGTATGCCGTACGATATGGGCTATAGCCCACGGTCCAAAATGATGAGGAAACGAGGCTAACTTTTGTTTCCAAATTTTCAAAAAACATGGGCTATAACCCATCGTTTTTGTCATTTCGTCATTTTTTTCAAATCTTCAAAAATGATGAAAAACTGCGCGCTATAGTATGCCGTACGATATGGGCTATAGCCCACGGTCCAAAATGATGAAAAACGAGGCTAACTTTTTTTTCAAAATTTCAAAAAACATGGGCTATAACCCATCGTTTTTGTCATTTCGTCATTTTTTTCAAATCCTCAAAAATGATGAAAAACGGCGCGCTATAGTATGCCGTACGATATGGGCTATAGCCCACGGTCCAAAATGATGAGAAACGAGGCTAATTTTTTTTTCCAAAATTTCAAAAAACATGGGCTATAACCCATCGTTTTTGTCATTTCGTCATTTATTTCAAATCTTCAAAAATGATGAAAAACTGCGCGCTATAGTATGCCGTACGATATGGGCTATAGCCCACGGTCCAAAATGATGAAAAACGAGGCTAACTTTTTTTTTTTAAATTTCAAAAAACATGGGCTATAACCCATCGTTTTTGTCATTTCGTCATTTTTTTCAAATCCTCAAAAATGATGAAAAACGGCGCGCTATAGTATGCCGTACGATATGGGCTATAGCCCACAGTCCAAAATGATGAGAAACGAGGCAAATTTTTTTTTTCAAAATTTCAAAAAACATGGGCTATAACCCATCGTTTTTGTCATTTCGTCATTTATTTCAAATCCTCAAAAATGATGAAAAACGGCGCGCTATAGTATGCCGTACGATATGGGCTATAGCCCATGGTCCAAAATGATGAGAAACGAGGCTAACTTTTTTTTCCAAAATTTCAAAAAACATGGGCTATAACCCATCGTTTTTGTCATTTCGTCATTTTTTTCAAATCCTCAAAAATGATGAAAAACGTCGCGCTATAGTATGCCGTACGATATGGGCTATAGCCCACGGTCCAAAATGATGAGAAACGAGGCTAATTTTTTTTTCAAAATTTCAAAAAACATGGGCTATAACCCATCGTTTTTGTCATTTCGTCATTTTTTTCAAATCTTCAAAAATGATGAAAAACTGCGCGCTATAGTATGCCGTACGATATGGGCTATAGCCCACGGTCCAAAATGATGAGAAACGAGGCTAACTTTTTTTTTCAAAATTTCAAAAAACATGGGCTATAACCCATCGTTTTTGTCATTTCGTCATTTATTTCAAATCTTCAAAAATGATGAAAAACTGCGCGCTATAGTATGCCGTACGATATGGGCTATAGCCCACGGTCCAAAATGATGAAAAACGAGGCTAACTTTTTTTTTTTTAATTTCAAAAAACATGGGCTATAACCCATCGTTTTTGTCATTTCGTCATTTTTTTCAAATCCTCAAAAATGATGAAAAACGGCGCGCTATAGTATGCCGTACGATATGGGCTATAGCCCACAGTCCAAAATGATGAGAAACGAGGCTAATTTTTTTTTTCAAAATTTCAAAAAACATGGGCTATAACCCATCGTTTTTGTCATTTCGTCATTTATTTCAAATCCTCAAAAATGATGAAAAACGGCGCGCTATAGTATGCCGTACGATATGGGCTATAGCCCATGGTCCAAAATGATGAGAAACGAGGCTAACTTTTTTTTCCAAAATTTCAAAAAACATGGGCTATAACCCATCGTTTTTGTCATTTCGTCATTTTTTTCAAATCCTCAAAAATGATGAAAAACGGCGCGCTATAGTATGCCGTACGATATGGGCTATAGCCCACGGTCCAAAATGATGAGAAACGAGGCTAATTTTTTTTTCAAAATTTCAAAAAACATGGGCTATAACCCATCGTTTTTGTCATTTCGTCATTTTTTTCAAATCTTCAAAAATGATGAAAAACGGCGCGCTATAGTATGCCGTACGATATGGGCTATAGCCCACGGTCCAAAATGATGAGAAACGAGGCTAATTTTTTTTTTCAAAATTTCAAAAAACATGGGCTATAACCCATCGTTTTTGTCATTTCGTCATTTATTTCAAATCCTCAAAAATGATGAAAAACGCCGCGCTATAGTATGCCGTACGATATGGGCTATAGCCCATGGTCAAAAATGATGAGAAACGAGGCTAACTCTTTTTTTCAAAATTTCAAAAAACATGGGCTATAACCCATCGTTTTTGTCATTTCGTCGTTTTTTTCAAATCTTCAAAAATGATGAAAAACTGCGCGCTATAGTATGCCGTACGATATGGGCTATAGCCCACGGTCCAAAATGATGAGAAACGAGGCTAACTTTTTTTTTCAAAATTTAAAAAAACATGGGCTATAACCCATCGTTTTTGTCATTTCGTCATTTTTTTCAAATCCTCAAAAATGATAAAAAACGGCGCGCTATAGTATGCCGTACGATATGGGCTATAGCCCACGGTCCAAAATGATGAGAAACGAGGCTAATTTTTTTTCTCCAAAATTTCAAAAAACATGGGCTATAACCCATCGTTTTTGTCATTTCGTCATTTATTTCAAATCCTCAAAAATGATGAAAAACGCCGCGCTATAGTATGCCGTACGATATGGGCTATAGCCCATGGTCCAAAATGATGAGAAACGAGGCTAACTCTTTTTTTCAAAATTTCAAAAAACATGGGCTATAACCCATCGTTTTTGTCATTTCGTCATTTTTTTCAAATCCTCAAAAATGATGAAAAACGGTGCGCTATAGTATGCCGTACGATATGGGCTATAGCCCACGGTCCAAAATGATGAGAAACGAGGCTAACTTTTTTTTTCAAAATTTCAAAAAACATGGGCTATAACCCATCGTTTTTGTCATTTCGTCATTTTTTTCAAATCCTCAAAAATGATGAAAAACGGCGCGCTATAGTATGCCGTACGATATGGGCTATAGCCCACGGTCCAAAATGATGAGAAACGAGGCTAACTTTTTTTTCCAAAATTTCAAAAAACATGGGCTATAACCCATCGTTTTTGTCATTTCGTCATTTTTTTCAAATCTTCAAAAATGATGAAAAACTGCGCGCTATAGTATGCCGTACGATATGGGCTATAGCCCACGGTCCAAAATGATGAGAAACGAGGCTAACTTTTTTTTTCAAATTTTCAAAAAACATGGGCTATAACCCATCGTTTTTGTCATTTCGTCATTTTTTTCAAATCTTCAAAAATGATGAAAAACTGCGCGCTATAGTATGCCGTACGATATGGGCTATAGCCCACGGTCCAAAATGATGAGAAACGAGGCTAACTTTTTTTTTCAAAATTTCAAAAAACATGGGCTATAACCCATCGTTTTTGTCATTTCGTCATTTTTTTCAAATCCTCAAAAATGATGAAAAACGGCGCGCTATAGTATGCCCTACGATATGGGCTATAGCCCACGGTCCAAAATGATGAGAAACGAGGCTAACTTTTTTTTCCAAAATTTCAAAAAACATGGGCTATAACCCATCGTTTTTGTCATTTCGTCATTTTTTTCAAATCCTCAAAAATGATGAAAAACGCCGCGCTATAGTATGCCGTACGATATGGGCTATAGCCCATGGTCCAAAATGATGAGAAACGAGGCTAACTCTTTTTTTCAAAATTTCAAAAAACATGGGCTATAACCCATCGTTTTTGTCATTTCGTCATTTTTTTCAAATCCTCAAAAATGATGAAAAACGGTGCGCTATAGTATGCCGTACGATATGGGCTATAGCCCACGGTCCAAAATGATGAGAACCGAGGCAATTTTTTTTTTTCAAAATTTCAAAAAACATGGGCTATAACCCATCGTTTTTGTCATTTCGTCATTTTTTTCAAATCTTCAAAAATGATGAAAAACTGCGCGCTATAGTATGCCGTACGATATGGGCTATAGCCCACGGTCCAAAATGATGAGAAACGAGGCTAACTTTTTTTTTCAAAATTTCAAAAAACATGGGCTATAACCCATCGTTTTTGTCATTTCGTCATTTTTTTTAAATCCTCAAAAATGATGAAAAACGGCGCGCTATAGTATGCCGTACGATATGGGCTATAGCCCACGGTCCAAAATGATGAGAACCGAGGCAATTTTTTTTTTTCAAAATTTCAAAAAACATGGGCTATAACCCATCGTTTTTGTCATTTCGTCATTTATTTCAAATCCTCAAAAATGATGAAAAACGCTGCGCTATAGTATGCCGTACGATATGGGCTATAGCCCATGGTCAAAAATGATGAGAAACGAGGCTAACACTTTTTTTCAAAATTTCAAAAAACATGGGCTATAACCCATCGTTTTTGTCATTTCGTCATTTTTTTCAAATCTTCAAAAATGATGAAAAACTGCGCGCTATAGTATGCCGTACGATATGGGCTATAGCCCACGGTCCAAAATGATGAGAAACGAGGCTAACTTTTTTTTTCAAAATTTCAAAAAACATGGGCTATAACCCATCGTTTTTGTCATTTCGTCATTTATTTCAAATCCTCAAAAATGATGAAAAACGCCGCGCTATAGTATGCCGTACGATATGGGCTATAGCCCATGGTCAAAAATGATGAGAAACGAGGCTAACTCTTTTTTTCAAAATTTGAGCTATATAACCCATCGTTTTTGTCATTTCGTAATTTTTTTCAAATCCTCAAAAATGATGAAAAACGGTGCGCTATAGTATGCCGTACGATATGGGCTATAGCCCACGGTCCAAAATGATGAGAAACGAGGCTAACTTTTTTTTCCAAAATTTCTAAAAACATGGGCTATAACCCATCGTTTTTGTCATTTCGTCATCTTTTTCAAATCCTCAAAAATGATGAAAAACGGTGCGCTATAGTATGCCGTACGATATGGGCTATAGCCCACGGTCCAAAATGATGAGAAACGAGGCTAACTTTTTTTTTTCAAAATTTCAAAAAACATGGGCTATAACCCATCGTTTTTGTCATTTCGTCATTTTTTTCAAATCCTCAAAAATGATGAAAAACGGCGCGCTATAGTATGCCGTACGATATGGGCTATAGCCCACGGTCCAAGATGATGAGAAACGAGGCTAACTTTTTTTTCCAAAATTTCAAAAAACATGGGCTATAACCCATCGTTTTTGTCATTTCGTCATTTTTTTCAAATCTTCAAAAATGATGAAAAACTGCGCGCTATAGTATGCCGTACGATATGGGCTATAGCCCACGGTCCAAAATGATGAGAAACGAGGCTAACTTTTTTTTTCAAAATTTCAAAAAACATGGGCTATAACCCATCGTTTTTGTCATTTCGTCATTTTTTTCAAATCTTCAAAAATGATGAAAAACTGCGCGCTATAGTATGCCGTACGATATGGGCTATAGCCCACGGTCCAAAATGATGAGAAACGAGGCTAACTTTTTTTTTCAAAATTTCAAAAAACATGGGCTATAACCCATCGTTTTTGTCATTTCGTCATTTTTTTCAAATCCTCAAAAATGATGAAAAACGGCGCGCTATAGTATGCCGTACGATATGGGCTATAGCCCACGGTCCAAAATGATGAGAAACGAGGCTAACTTTTTTTTCCAAAATTTCAAAAAACATGGGCTATAACCCATCGTTTTTGTCATTTCGTCATTTTTTTCAAATCTTCAAAAATGATGAAAAACTGCGCGCTATAGTATGCCGTACGATATGGGCTATAGCCCACGGTCCAAAATGATGAGAAACGAGGCTAACTTTTTTTTTCAAAATTTCAAAAAACATGGGCTATAACCCATCGTTTTTGTCATTTCGTTATTTTTTTCAAATCCTCAAAAATGATGAAAAACGGCGCGCTATAGTATGCCGTACGATATGGGCTATAGCCCACGGTCCAAAATGATGAGAAACGAGGCTAACTTTTTTTTTCAAAATTTCCAAAAACATGGGCTATAACCCATCGTTTTTGTCATTTCGTCATTTTTTTCAAATCCTCAAAAATGATGAAAAACGGCGCGCTATAGTATGCCGTACGATATGGGCTATAGCCCACGGTCCAAAATGATGAGAAACGAGGCTAACTTTTTTTTCCAAAATTTCAAAAAACATGGGCTATAACCCATCGTTTTTGTCATTTCGTCATTTTTTTCAAATCTTCAAAAATGATGAAAAACTGCGCGCTATAGTATGCCGTACGATATGGGCTATAGCCCACGGTCCAAAATGATGAGAAACGAGACTAACTTTTTTTTCCAAAATTTCAAAAAACATGGGCTATAACCCATCGTTTTTGTCATTTCGTCATTTTTTTCAAATCCTCAAAAATGATGAAAAACGGCGCGCTATAGTATGCCGTACGATATGGGCTATAGCCCACGGTCCAAAATGATGAGAAACGAGGCTAACTTTTTTTTTTTTAAATTTCAAAAAACATGGGCTATAACCCATCGTTTTTGTCATTTCGTCATTTTTTTCAAATCCTCAAAAATGATGAAAAACGGCGCGCTATAGTATGCCATACGATATGGGCTATAGCCCACGGTCCAAAATGATGAGAAACGAGGCTAACTTTTTTTTCCAAAATTTCAAAAAACATGGGCTATAACCCATCGTTTTTGTCATTTCGTCATTTTTTTCAAATCTTCAAAAATGATGAAAAACTGCGCGCTATAGTATGCCGTACGATATGGGCTATAGCCCACGGTCCAAAATGATGAGAAACGAGGCTAACTTTTTTTTTCAAAATTTCAAAAAACATGGGCTATAACCCATCGTTTTTGTCATTTCGTCATTTTTTTCAAATCTTCAAAAATGATGAAAAACTGCGCGCTATAGTATGCCGTACGATATGGGCTATAGCCCACGGTCCAAAATGATGAGAAACGAGGCTAACTTTTTTTTCAAAATTTCAAAAAACATGGGCTATAACCCATCGTTTTTGTCATTTCGTCATTTTTTTCAAATCCTCAAAAATGATGAAAAACGGCGCGCTATAGTATGCCGTACGATATGGGCTATAGCCCACGGTCCAAAATGATGAGAAACGAGGCTAACTTTTTTTTCCAAAATTTCAAAAAACATGGGCTATAACCCATCGTTTTTGTCATTTCGTCATTTTTTTCAAATCTTCAAAAATGATGAAAAACTGCGCGCTATAGTATGCCGTACGATATGGGCTATAGCCCACGGTCCAAAATGATGAGAAACGAGGCTAACTTTTTTTTTCAAAATTTCAAAAAACATGGGCTATAACCCATCGTTTTTGTCATTTCGTTATTTTTTTCAAATCCTCAAAAATGATGAAAAACGGCGCGCTATAGTATGCCGTACGATATGGGCTATAGCCCACGGTCCAAAATGATGAGAAACGAGGCTAACTTTTTTTTCCAAAATTTCAAAAAACATGGGCTATAACCCATCGTTTTTGTCATTTCGTCATTTTTTTCAAATCTTCAAAAATGATGAAAAACTGCGCGCTATAGTATGCCGTACGATATGGGCTATAGCCCACGGTCCAAAATGATGAGAAACGAGACTAACTTTTTTTTCCAAAATTTCAAAAAACATGGGCTATAACCCATCGTTTTTGTCATTTCGTCATTTTTTTCAAATCTTAAAAAATGATGAAAAACTGCGAGCTATAGTATGCCGTACGATATGGGCTATAGCCCACGGTCCAAAATGATGAGAAACGAGGCTAACTTTTTTTTCCAAAATTTCAAAAAACATGGGCTATAACCCATCGTTTTTGTCATTTCGTCATTTTTTTCAAATCCTCAAAAATGATGAAAAACGGCGCGCTATAGTATGCCGTACGATATGGGCTATAGCCCACGGTCCAAAATGATGAGAAACGAGGCTAACTTTTTTTTCCAAAATTTCAAAAAACATGGGCTATAACCCATCGTTTTTGTCATTTCGTCATTTTTTTCAAATCTTCAAAAATGATGAAAAACTGCGCGCTATAGTATGCCGTACGATATGGGCTATAGCCCACGGTCCAAAATGATGAGAAACGAGGCTAACTTTTTTTTTCAAAATTTCAAAAAACATGGGCTATAACCCATCGTTTTTGTCATTTCGTCATTTTTTTCAAATCTTCAAAAATGATGAAAAACTGCGCGCTATAGTATGCCGTACGATATGGGCTATAGCCCACGGTCCAAAATGATGAGAAACGAGGCTAACTTTTTTTTTCAAAATTTCAAAAAACATGGGCTATAACCCATCGTTTTTGTCATTTCGTCATTTTTTTCAAATCCTCAAAAATGATGAAAAACGGCGCGCTATAGTATGCCGTACGATATGGGCTATAGCCCACGGTCCAAAATGATGAGAAACGAGGCTAACTTTTTTTTCCAAAATTTCAAAAAACATTGGCTATAACCCATCGTTTTTGTAATTTCGTCATTTTTTTCAAATCTTCAAAAATGATGAAAAAATGCGCGCTATAGTATGCCGTACGATATGGGCTATAGCCCACGGTCCAAAATGATGAGAAACGAGGCTAACTTTTTTTTTTCAAAATTTCAAAAAACATGGGCTATAACCCATCGTTTTTGTCATTTCGTTATTTTTTTCAAATCCTCAAAAATGATGAAAAACGGCGCGCTATAGTATGCCGTACGATATGGGCTATAGCCCACGGTCCAAAATGATGAGAAACGAGGCTAACTTTTTTTTTCAAAATTTCAAAAAACATGGGCTATAACCCATCGTTTTTGTCATTTCGTCATTTTTTTCAAATCCTCAAAAATGATGAAAAACGGCGCGCTATAGTATGCCGTACGATATGGGCTATAGCCCACGGTCCAAAATGATGAGAAACGAGGCTAACTTTTTTTTTAAAAAAATTCAAAAAACATGGGCTATAACCCATCGTTTTTGTCATTTCGTCATTTTTTTCAAATCTTCAAAAATGATGAAAAACTGCGCGCTATAGTATGCCGTACGATATGGGCTATAGCCCACGGTCCAAAATGATGAGAAACGAGACTAACTTTTTTTTCCAAAATTTCAAAAAACATGGGCTATAACCCATCGTTTTTGTCATTTCGTCATTTTTTTCAAATCTTAAAGAATGATGAAAAACTGCGAGCTATAGTATGCCGTACGATATGGGCTATAGCCCACGGTCCAAAATGATGAGAAACGAGGCTAACTTTTTTTTCCAAAATTTCAAAAAACATGGGCTATAACCCATCGTTTTTGTCATTTTGTCATTTTTTTCAAATCTTCAAAAATGATGAAAAACTGCGCGCTATAGTATGCCGTACGATATGGGCTATAGCCCACGGTCCAAAATGATGAGAAACGAGGCTAACTTTTTTTTTCAAAATTTCAAAAAACATGGGCTATAACCCATCGTTTTTGTCATTTCGTCATTTTTTTCAAATCCTCAAAAATGATGAAAAACGGCGCGCTATAGTATGCCGTACGATATGGGCTATAGCCCACGGTCCAAAATGATGAGAAACGAGGCTAACTTTTTTTTCCAAAATTTCAAAAAACATGGGCTATAACCCATCGTTTTTGTCATTTCGTCATTTTTTTCAAATCTTCAAAAATGATGAAAAACTGCGCGCTATAGTATGCCGTACGATATGGGCTATAGCCCACGGTCCAAAATGATGAGAAACGAGGCTAACTTTTTTTTTCAAAATTTCAAAAAACATGGGATATAACCCATCGTTTTTGTCATTTCGTCATTTTTTTCAAATCCTCAAAAATGATGAAAAACGGCGCGCTATAGTATGCCGTACGATATGGGCTATAGCCCACGGTCCAAAATGATGAGAAACGAGGCTAACTTTTTTTTTCAAAATTTCAAAAAACATGGGCTATAACCCATCGTTTTTGTCATTTCGTCATTTTTTTCAAATCCTCAAAAATGATGAAAAACGGCGTATAGTATGCCGTACGATATGGGCTATAGCCCACGGTCCAAAATGATGAAAAACGAGGCTAATTTTTTTTTCCAAAATTTCAAAAAACATGGGCTATAACCCATCGTTTTTGTCATTTCGTCATTATTTTCAAATCCTCAAAAATGATGAAAAACGGCGCGCTATAGTATGCCGTACGATATGGGCTATAGCCCACGGTCCAAAATGATGAGAAACGAGGCTAACTTTTTTTTCCAAAATTTCAAAAAACATGGGCTATAACCCATCGTTTTTGTCATTTCGTCATTTTTTTCAAATCTTCAAAAATGATGAAAAACTGCGCGCTATAGTATGCCGTACGATATGGGCTATAGCCCACGGTCCAAAATGATGAGAAACGAGGCTAACTTTTTTTTTAATGACGAAATGACAAAAAACATGGGCTATAACCCATCGTTTTTGTCATTTCGTCATTTTTTTCAAATCCTCAAAAATGATGAAAAACGGCGCGCTATAGTATGCCGTACGATATGGGCTATAGCCCACGGTCCAAAATGATGAGAAACGAGGCTAACTTTTTTTTTCAAAATTTCAAAAAACATGGGCTATAACCCATCGTTTTTGTCATTTCGTCATTTTTTTCAAATCCTCAAAAATGATGAAAAACGGCGCACTATAGTATGCCGTACGATATGGGCTATAGCCCACGGTCCAAAATGATGAGAAACGAGGCTAACTTTTTTTTCCAAAATTTCAAAAAACATGGGCTATAACCCATCGTTTTTGTCATTTCGTCATTTTTTTCAAATCCTCAAAAATGATGAAAAACGGCGCGCTATAGTATGCCGTACGATATGGGCTATAGCCCACGGTCCAAAATGATGAGAAACGAGGCTAACTTTTTTTTCCAAAATTTCAAAAAACATGGGCTATAACCCATCGTTTTTGTCATTTCGTCATTTTTTTCAAATCTTCAAAAATGATGAAAAACTGCGCGCTATAGTATGCCGTACGATATGGGCTATAGCCCACGGTCCAAAATGATGAGAAACGAGGCTAACTTTTTTTTCCAAAATTTCAAAAAACATGGGCTATAACCCATCGTTTTTGTCATTTTGTCATTTTTTTCAAATCTTCAAAAATGATGAATAACTGCGCGCTATAGTATGCCGTACGATATGGGCTATAGCCCACGGTCCAAAATGATGAGAAACGAGGCTAACTTTTTTTTTCAAAATTTCAAAAAACATGGGCTATAACCCATCGTTTTTGTCATTTCGTCATTTTTTTCAAATCCTCAAAAATGATGAAAAACGGCGTATAGTATGCCGTACGATATGGGCTATAGCCCACGGTCCAAAATGATGAAAAACGAGGCTAATTTTTTTTTCCAAAATTTCAAAAAACATGGGCTATAACCCATCGTTTTTGTCATTTCGTCATTATTTTCAAATCCTCAAAAATGATGAAAAACGGCGCGCTATAGTATGCCGTACGATATGGGCTATAGCCCACGGTCCAAAATGATGAGAAACGAGGCTAACTTTTTTTTCCAAAATTTCAAAAAACATGGGCTATAACCCATCGTTTTTGTCATTTCGTCATTTTTTTCAAATCTTCAAAAATGATGAAAAACTGCGCGCTATAGTATGCCGTACGATATGGGCTATAGCCCACGGTCCAAAATGATGAGAAACGAGGCTAACTTTTTTTTTAATGACGAAATGACAAAAAACATGGGCTATAACCCATCGTTTTTGTCATTTCGTCATTTTTTTCAAATCCTCAAAAATGATGAAAAACGGCGCGCTATAGTATGCCGTACGATATGGGCTATAGCCCACGGTCCAAAATGATGAGAAACGAGGCTAACTTTTTTTTTCAAAATTTCAAAAAACATGGGCTATAACCCATCGTTTTTGTCATTTCGTCATTTTTTTCAAATCCTCAAAAATGATGAAAAACGGCGCACTATAGTATGCCGTACGATATGGGCTATAGCCCACGGTCCAAAATGATGAGAAACGAGGCTAACTTTTTTTTCCAAAATTTCAAAAAACATGGGCTATAACCCATCGTTTTTGTCATTTCGTCATTTTTTTCAAATCCTCAAAAATGATGAAAAACGGCGCGCTATAGTATGCCGTACGATATGGGCTATAGCCCACGGTCCAAAATGATGAGAAACGAGGCTAACTTTTTTTTCCAAAATTTCAAAAAACATGGGCTATAACCCATCGTTTTTGTCATTTCGTCATTTTTTTCAAATCTTCAAAAATGATGAAAAACTGCGCGCTATAGTATGCCGTACGATATGGGCTATAGCCCACGGTCCAAAATGATGAGAAACGAGGCTAACTTTTTTTTCCAAAATTTCAAAAAACATGGGCTATAACCCATCGTTTTTGTCATTTCGTCATTTTTTTCAAATCTTCAAAAATGATGAATAACTGCGCGCTATAGTATGCCGTACGATATGGGCTATAGCCCACGGTCCAAAATGATGAGAAACGAGGCTAACTTTTTTTTTAATGACGAAATGACAAAAAACATGGGCTATAACCCATCGTTTTTGTCATTTCGTCATTTTTTTCAAATCCTCAAAAATGATGAAAAACGGCGCGCTATAGTATGCCGTACGATATGGGCTATAGCCCACGGTCCAAAATGATGAGAAACGAGGCTAACTTTTTTTTTCAAAATTTCAAAAAACATGGGCTATAACCCATCGTTTTTGTCATTTCGTCATTTTTTTCAAATCCTCAAAAATGATGAAAAACGGCGCGCTCTAGTATGCCGTACGATATGGGCTATAGCCCACGGTCCAAAATGATGAGAAACGAGGCTAACTTTTTTTTTCAAAATTTCAAAAAACATGGGCTATAACCCATCGTTTTTGTCATTTCGTCATTTTTTTCAAATCCTCAAAAATGATGAAAAACGGCGCACTATAGTATGCCGTACGATATGGGCTATAGCCCACGGTCCAAAATGATGAGAAACGAGGCTAACTTTTTTTTCCAAAATTTCAAAAAACATGGGCTATAACCCATCGTTTTTGTCATTTCGTCATTTTTTTCAAATCTTCAAAAATGATGAAAAACTGCGCGCTATAGTATGCCGTACGATATGGGCTATAGCCCACGGTCCAAAATGATGAGAAACGAGGCTAACTTTTTTTTCCAAAATTTCAAAAAACATGGGCTATAACCCATCGTTTTTGTCATTTCGTCATTTTTTTCAAATCTTCAAAAATGATGAAAAACTGCGCGCTATAGTATGCCGTACGATATGGGCTATAGCCCACGGTCCAAAATGATGAGAAACGAGGCTAACTTTTTTTTCCAAAATTTCAAAAAACATGGGCTATAACCCATCGTTTTTGTCATTTCGTCATTTTTTTCAAATCTTCAAAAATGATGAAAAACTGCGCGCTATAGTATGCCGTACGATATGGGCTATAGCCCACGGTCCAAAATGATGAGAAACGAGGCTAACTTTTTTTTTCAAAATTTCAAAAAACATGGGCTATAACCCATCGTTTTTGTCATTTCGTCATTTTTTTCAAATCTTCAAAAATGATGAAAAACTGCGCGCTATAGTATGCCGTACGATATGGGCTATAGCCCACGGTCCAAAATGATGAGAAACGAGGCTAACTTTTTTTTTCAAAATTTCAAAAAACATGGGCTATAACCCATCGTTTTTGTCATTTCGTCATTTTTTTCAAATCTTCAAAAATGATGAAAAACTGCGCGCTATAGTATGCCGTACGATATGGGCTATAGCCCACGGTCCAAAATTATGAGAAACGAGGCTAACTTTTTTTTTCAAAATTTCAAAAAACATGGGCTATAACCCATCGTTTTTGTCATTTCGTCATTTTTTTCAAATCCTCAAAAATGATGAAAAACGGCGCGCTATAGTATGCCGTACAATATGGGCTATAGCCCACGGTCCAAAATGATGAGAAACGAGGCTAAATTTTTTTTTTTTAATTTAAAAAAACATGGGCTATAACCCATCGTTTTTGTCATTTCGTCATTTTTTTCAAATCCTCAAAAATGATGAAAAACGGCGCGCTCTAGTATGCCGTACGATATGGGCTATAGCCCACGGTCCAAAATGATGAGAAACGAGGCTAACTTTTTTTTTCAAAATTTCAAAAAACATGGGCTATAACCCATCGTTTTTGTCATTTCGTCATTTTTTTCAAATCCTCAAAAATGATGAAAAACGGCGCGCTATAGTATGCCGTACGATATGGGCTATAGCCCACGGTCCAAAATGATGAGAAACGAGGCTAACTTTTTTTTTCAAAATTTCAAAAAACATGGGCTATAACCCATCGTTTTTGTCATTTCGTCATTTTTTTCAAATCCTCAAAAATGATGAAAAACGGCGCGCTATAGTATGCCGTACGATATGGGCTATAGCCCACGGTCCAAAATGATGAGAAACGAGGCTAACTTTTTTTTCCAAAATTTCAAAAAACATGGGCTATAACCCATCGTTTTTGTAATTTCGTCATTTTTTTCAAATCTTCAAAAATGATGAAAAACTGCGCGCTATAGTATGCCGTACGATATGGGCTATAGCCCACGGTCCAAAATGATGAGAAACGAGGCTAACTTTTTTTTCCAAAATTTCAAAAAACATGGGCTATAACCCATCGTTTTTGTCATTTCGTCATTTTTTTCAAATCTTCAAAAATGATGAAAAACGGCGCGCTATAGTATGCCGTACGATATGGGCTATAGCCCACGGTCCAAAATGATGAGAAACGAGGCTAACTTTTTTTTTCAAAATTTCAAAAAACATGGGCTATAACCCATCGTTTTTGTCATTTCGTCATTTTTTTCAAATCCTCAAAAATGATGAAAAACGGCGCGCTATAGTATGCCGTACGATATGGGCTATAGCCCACGGTCCAAAATGATGAGAAACGAGGCTAACTTTTTTTTCCAAAATTTCAAAAAACATGGGCTATAACCCATCGTTTTTGTCATTTCGTCATTTTTTTCAAATCTTCAAAAATGATGAAAAACTGCGCGCTATAGTATGCCGTACGATATGGGCTATAGCCCACGGTCCAAAATGATGAGAAACGAGGCTAACTTTTTTTTCCAAAATTTCAAAAAACATGGGCTATAACCCATTGTTTTTGTCATTTCGTCATTTTTTTCAAATCTTCAAAAATGATGAAAAACGGCGCGCTATAGTATGCCGTACCATATGGGCTATAGCCCACGGTCCAAAATGATGAGAAACGAGGCTAATTTTTTTTCCAAAATTTCAAAAAACATGGGCTATAACCCATCGTTTTTGTCATTTCGTCATTTTTTTCAAATCTTCAAAAATGATGAAAAACTGCGCGCTATAGTATGCCGTACGATATGGGCTATAGCCCACGGTCCAAAATGATGAGAAACGAGGCTAACTTTTTTTTTCAAAATTTCAAAAAACATGGGCTATAACCCATAGTTTTTGTCATTTCGTCATTTTTTTCAAATCTTCAAAAATGATGAAAAACTGCGCGCTATAGTATGCCGTACGATATGGGCTATAGCCCACGGTCCAAAATGATGAGAAACGAGGCTAACTTTTTTTTTCAAAATTTCAAAAAACATGGGCTATAACCCATCGTTTTTGTCATTTCGTCATTTTTTTCAAATCCTCAAAAATGATGAAAAACGGCGTGCTCTAGTATGCCGTACGATATGGGCTATAGCCCACGGTCCAAAATGATGAGAAACGAGGCTAACTTTTTTTTTCAAAATTTCAAAAAACATGGGCTATAACCCATCGTTTTTGTCATTTCGTCATTTTTTTCAAATCTTCAAAAATGATGAAAAACTGCGCGCTATAGTATGCCGTACGATATGGGCTATAGCCCACGGTCCAAAATGATGAGAAACGAGGCTAACTTTTTTTTTCAAAATTTCAAAAAACATGGGCTATAACCCATCGTTTTTGTCATTTCGTCATTTTTTTCAAATCTTCAAAAATGATGAAAAACTGCGCGCTATAGTATGCCGTACGATATGGGCTATAGCCCACGGTCCAAAATTATGAGAAACGAGGCTAACTTTTTTTTTCAAAATTTCAAAAAACATGGGCTATAACCCATCGTTTTTGTCATTTCGTCATTTTTTTCAAATCCTCAAAAATGATGAAAAACGGCGCGCTATAGTATGCCGTACGATATGGGCTATAGCCCACGGTCCAAAATGATGAGAAACGAGGCTAATTTTTTTTTTTTTAATTTAAAAAAACATGGGCTATAACCCATCGTTTTTGTCATTTCGTCATTTTTTTCAAATCCTCAAAAATGATGAAAAACGGCGCGCTCTAGTATGCCGTACGATATGGGCTATAGCCCACGGTCCAAAATGATGAGAAACGAGGCTAACTTTTTTTTTTCAAAATTTCAAAAAACATGGGCTATAACCCATCGTTTTTGTCATTTCGTCATTTTTTTCAAATCCTCAAAAATGATGAAAAACGGCGCGCTATAGTATGCCGTACGATATGGGCTATAGCCCACGGTCCAAAATGATGAGAAACGAGGCTAACTTTTTTTTTCAAAATTTCAAAAAACATGGGCTATAACCCATCGTTTTTGTCATTTCGTCATTTTTTTCAAATCCTCAAAAATGATGAAAAACGGCGCGCTATAGTATGCCGTACGATATGGGCTATAGCCCACGGTCCAAAATGATGAGAAACGAGGCTAACTTTTTTTTCCAAAATTTCAAAAAACATGGGCTATAACCCATCGTTTTTGTCATTTCGTCATTTTTTTCAAATCTTCAAAAATGATGAAAAACTGCGCGCTATAGTATGCCGTACGATATGGGCTATAGCCCACGGTCCAAAATGATGAGAAACGAGGCTAACTTTTTTTTTCAAAATTTCAAAAAACATGGGCTATAACCCATCGTTTTTGTCATTTCGTCATTTTTTTCAAATCCTCAAAAATGATGATAAACGGCGCGCTCTAGTATGCCGTACGATATGGGCTATAGCCCACGGTCCAAAATGATGAGAAACGAGGCTAACTTTTTTTTTCAAAATTTCAAAAAACATGGGCTATAACCCATCGTTTTTGTCATTTCGTCATTTTTTTCAAATCTTCAAAAATGATGAAAAACTGCGCGCTATAGTATGCCGTACGATATGGGCTATAGCCCACGGTCCAAAATGATGAGAAACGAGGCTAACTTTTTTTTTCAAAATTTCAAAAAACATGGGCTATAACCCATCGTTTTTGTCATTTCGTCATTTTTTTCAAATCTTCAAAAATGATGAAAAACTGCGCGCTATAGTATGCCGTACGATATGGGCTATAGCCCACGGTCCAAAATTATGAGAAACGAGGCTAACTTTTTTTTTCAAAATTTCAAAAAACATGGGCTATAACCCATCGTTTTTGTCATTTCGTCATTTTTTTCAAATCCTCAAAAATGATGAAAAACGGCGCGCTATAGTATGCCGTACGATATGGGCTATAGCCCACGGTCCAAAATGATGAGAAACGAGGCTAATTTTTTTTTTTTAATTTAAAAAAACATGGGCTATAACCCATCGTTTTTGTCATTTCGTCATTTTTTTCAAATCCTCAAAAATGATGAAAAACGGCGCGCTCTAGTATGCCGTACGATATGGGCTATAGCCCACGGTCCAAAATGATGAGAAACGAGGCTAACTTTTTTTTTCAAAATTTCAAAAAACATGGGCTATAACCCATCGTTTTTGTCATTTCGTCATTTTTTTCAAATCCTCAAAAATGATGAAAAACGGCGCGCTATAGTATGCCGTACGATATGGGCTATAGCCCACGGTCCAAAATGATGAGAAACGAGGCTAACTTTTTTTTTCAAAATTTCAAAAAACATGGGCTATAACCCATCGTTTTTGTCATTTCGTCATTTTTTTCAAATCCTCAAAAATGATGAAAAACGGCGCGCTATAGTATGCCGTACGATATGGGCTATAGCCCACGGTCCAAAATGATGAGAAACGAGGCTAACTTTTTTTTCCAAAATTTCAAAAAACATGGGCTATAACCCATCGTTTTTGTCATTTCGTCATTTTTTTCAAATCTTCAAAAATGATGAAAAACTGCGCGCTATAGTATGCCGTACGATATGGGCTATAGCCCACGGTCCAAAATGATGAGAAACGAGGCTAACTTTTTTTTCCAAAATTTCAAAAAACATGGGCTATAACCCATCGTTTTTGTCATTTCGTCATTTTTTTCAAATCTTCAAAAATGATGAAAAACGGCGCGCTATAGTATGCCGTACGATATGGGCTATAGCCCACGGTCCAAAATGATGAGAAACGAGGCTAACTTTTTTTTTCAAAATTTCAAAAAACATGGGCTATAACCCATCGTTTTTGTCATTTCGTCATTTTTTTCAAATCCTCAAAAATGATGAAAAACGGCGCGCTATAGTATGCCGTACGATATGGGCTATAGCCCACGGTCCAAAATGATGAGAAACGAGGCTAACTTTTTTTTCCAAAATTTCAAAAAACATGGGCTATAACCCATCGTTTTTGTCATTTCGTCATTTTTTTCAAATCTTCAAAAATGATGAAAAACTGCGCGCTATAGTATGCCGTACGATATGGGCTATAGCCCACGGTCCAAAATGATGAGAAACGAGGCTAACTTTTTTTTCCAAAATTTCAAAAAACATGGGCTATAACCCATCGTTTTTGTCATTTCGTCATTTTTTTCAAATCTTCAAAAATGATGAAAAACGGCGCGCTATAGTATGCCGTACGATATGGGCTATAGCCCACGGTCCAAAATGATGAGAAACGAGGCTAACTTTTTTTTCCAAAATTTCAAAAAACATGGGCTATAACCCATCGTTTTTGTCATTTCGTCATTTTTTTCAAATCTTCAAAAATGATGAAAAACTGCGCGCTATAGTATGCCGTACGATATGGGCTATAGCCCACGGTCCAAAATGATGAGAAACGAGGCTAACTTTTTTTTTCAAAATTTCAAAAAACATGGGCTATAACCCATCGTTTTTGTCATTTCGTCATTTTTTTCAAATCTTCAAAAATGATGAAAAACTGCGCGCTATAGTATGCCGTACGATATGGGCTATAGCCCACGGTCCAAAATGATGAGAAACGAGGCTAACTTTTTTTTTCAAAATTTCAAAAAACATGGGCTATAACCCATCGTTTTTGTCATTTCGTCATTTTTTTCAAATCCTCAAAAATGATGAAAAACGGCGCGCTCTAGTATGCCGTACGATATGGGCTATAGCCCACGGTCCAAAATGATGAGAAACGAGGCTAACTTTTTTTTTCAAAATTTCAAAAAACATGAGCTATAACCCATCGTTTTTGTCATTTCGTCATTTTTTTCAAATCCTCAAAAATGATGAAAAACGGCGCGCTATAGTATGCCGTACGATATGGGCTATAGCCCACGGTCCAAAATGATGAGAAACGAGGCTAACTTTTTTTTCCAAAATTTCAAAAAACATGGGCTATAACCCATCGTTTTTGTCATTTTGTCATTTTTTTCAAATCTTAAAAAATGATGAAAAACGGCGCTCTATAGTATGCCGTACGATATGGGCTATAGCCCACGGTCCAAAATGATGAGAAACGAGGCTAATTTTTTTTTTCAAAATTTAAAAAAACATGGGCTATAACCCATCGTTTTTGTCATTTCGTCATTTTTTTCAAATCCTCAAAAATGATGAAAAACGGCGCGCTATAGTATGCCGTACGATATGGGCTATAGCCCACGGTCCAAAATGATGAGAAACGAGGCTAACTTTTTTTTCCAAAATTTCAAAAAACATGGGCTATAACCCATCGTTTTTGTCATTTCGTCATTTTTTTCAAATCTTCAAAAATGATGAAAAACTGCGCGCTATAGTATGCCGTACGATATGGGCTATAGCCCACGGTCCAAAATGATGAGAAACGAGGCTAACTTTTTTTTCCAAAATTTCAAAAAACATGGGCTATAACCCATCGTTTTTGTCATTTCGTCATTTTTTTCAAATCTTAAAAAATGATGAAAAACGGCGCTCTATAGTATGCCGTACGATATGGGCTATATAGCCCACGGTCCAAAATGATGAGAAACGAGGCTAATTTTTTTTTTCAAAATTTCAAAAAACATGGGCTATAACCCATCGTTTTTGTCATTTCGTCATTTTTTTCAAATCCTCAAAAATGATGAAAAACGGCGCGCTATAGTATGCCGTACGATATGGGCTATAGCCCACGGTCCAAAATGATGAGAAACGAGGCTAACTTTTTTTTCCAAAATTTCAAAAAACATGGGCTATAACCCATCGTTTTTGTCATTTCGTCATTTTTTTCAAATCTTCAAAAATGATGAAAAACTGCGCGCTATAGTATGCCGTACGATATGGGCTATAGCCCACGGTCCAAAATGATGAGAAACGAGGCTAACTTTTTTTTCCAAAATTTCAAAAAACATGGGCTATAACCCATCGTTTTTGTCATTTCGTCATTTTTTTCAAATCTTCAAAAATGATGAAAAACTGCGCGCTATAGTATGCCGTACGATATGGGCTATAGCCCACGGTCCAAAATGATGAGAAACGAGGCTAACTTTTTTTTCCAAAATTTCAAAAAACATGGGCTATAACCCATCGTTTTTGTCATTTCGTCATTTTTTTGAAATCCCTGAAAATGATGAAAAACGGCACGCTATAGTATGCCGTACGATATGGGCTATAGCCCACGGTCCAAAATGATGAGAAACGAGGCTAACTTTTTTTTTCAAAATTTCAAAAAACATGGGCTATAACCCATCGTTTTTGTCATTTCGTCATTTTTTTCAAATCCTCAAAAATGATGAAAAACGGCGCGCTATAGTATGCCGTACGATATGGGCTATAGCCCACGGTCCAAAATGATGAGAAACGAGGCTAACTTTTTTTTCCAAAATTTCAAAAAACATGGGCTATAACCCATCGTTTTTGTCATTTCGTCATTTTTTTCAAATCTTCAAAAATGATGAAAAACTGCGCGCTATAGTATGCCGTACAATATGGGCTATAGCCCACGGTCCAAAATGATGAGAAACGAGGCTAACTTTTTTTTCCAAAATTTCAAAAAACATGGGCTATAACCCATCGTTTTTGTCATTTCGTCATTTTTTTCAAATCCTCAAAAATGATGAAAAACGGCGCGCTATAGTATGCCGTACGATATGGGCTATAGCCCACGGTCCAAAATGATGAGAAACGAGGCTAACTTTTTTTTTCAAAATTTCAAAAAACATGGGCTATAACCCATCGTTTTTGTCATTTCGTCATTTTTTTCAAATCTTCAAAAATGATGAAAAACTGCGCGCTATAGTATGCCGTACGATATGGGCTATAGCCCACGGTCCAAAATGATGAGAAACGAGGCTAATTTTTTTTTTCAAAATTTCAAAAAACATGGGCTATAACCCATCGTTTTTGTCATTTCGTCATTTTTTTCAAATCCTCAAAAATGATGAAAAACGGCGCGCTATAGTATGCCGTACGATATGGGCTATAGCCCACGGTCCAAAATGATGAGAAACGAGGCTAACTTTTTTTTCCAAAATTTCAAAAAACATGGGCTATAACCCATCGTTTTTGTCATTTCGTCATTTTTTTCAAATCTTCAAAAATGATGAAAAACTGCGCGCTATAGTATGCCGTACGATATGGGCTATAGCCCACGGTCCAAAATGATGAGAAACGAGGCTAACTTTTTTTTCCAAAATTTCAAAAAACATGGGCTATAACCCATCGTTTTTGTCATTTCGTCATTTTTTTCAAATCTTCAAAAATGATGAAAAACTGCGCGCTATAGTATGCCGTACGATATGGGCTATAGCCCACGGTCCAAAATGATGAGAAACGAGGCTAACTTTTTTTTCCAAAATTTCAAAAAACATGGGCTATAACCCATCGTTTTTGTCATTTCGTCATTTTTTTGAAATCCCTGAAAATGATGAAAAACGGCACGCTATAGTATGCCGTACGATATGGGCTATAGCCCACGGTCCAAAATGATGAGAAACGAGGCTAACTTTTTTTTTCAAAATTTCAAAAAACATGGGCTATAACCCATCGTTTTTGTCATTTCGTCATTTTTTTCAAATCCTCAAAAATGATGAAAAACGGCGCGCTATAGTATGCCGTACGATATGGGCTATAGCCCACGGTCCAAAATGATGAGAAACGAGGCTAACTTTTTTTTCCAAAATTTCAAAAAACATGGGCTATAACCCATCGTTTTTGTCATTTCGTCATTTTTTTCAAATCTTCAAAAATGATGAAAAACTGCGCGCTATAGTATGCCGTACAATATGGGCTATAGCCCACGGTCCAAAATGATGAGAAACGAGGCTAACTTTTTTTTCCAAAATTTCAAAAAACATGGGCTATAACCCATCGTTTTTGTCATTTCGTCATTTTTTTCAAATCCTCAAAAATGATGAAAAACGGCGCGCTATAGTATGCCGTACGATATGGGCTATAGCCCACGGTCCAAAATGATGAGAAACGAGGCTAATTTTTTTTTTCAAAATTTCAAAAAACATGGGCTATAACCCATCGTTTTTGTCATTTCGTCATTTTTTTCAAATCCTCAAAAATGATGAAAAACGGCGCGCTATAGTATGCCGTACGATATGGGCTATAGCCCACGGTCCAAAATGATGAGAAACGAGGCTAACTTTTTTTTCCAAAATTTCAAAAAACATGGGCTATAACCCATCGTTTTTGTCATTTCGTCATTTTTTTCAAATCTTCAAAAATGATGAAAAACTGCGCGCTATAGTATGCCGTACGATATGGGCTATAGCCCACGGTCCAAAATGATGAGAAACGAGGCTAACTTTTTTTTCCAAAATTTCAAAAAACATGGGCTATAACCCATCGTTTTTGTCATTTCGTCATTTTTTTGAAATCCCTGAAAATGATGAAAAACGGCACGCTATAGTATGCCGTACGATATGGGCTATAGCCCACGGTCCAAAATGATGAGAAACGAGGCTAACTTTTTTTTTCAAAATTTCAAAAAACATGGGCTATAACCCATCGTTTTTGTCATTTCGTCATTTTTTTCAAATCCTCAAAAATGATGAAAAACGGCGCGCTATAGTATGCCGTACGATATGGGCTATAGCCCACGGTCCAAAATGATGAGAAACGAGGCTAACTTTTTTTTCCAAAATTTCAAAAAACATGGGCTATAACCCATCGTTTTTGTCATTTCGTCATTTTTTTCAAATCTTCAAAAATGATGAAAAACTGCGCGCTATAGTATGCCGTACAATATGGGCTATAGCCCACGGTCCAAAATGATGAGAAACGAGGCTAACTTTTTTTTCCAAAATTTCAAAAAACATGGGCTATAACCCATCGTTTTTGTCATTTCGTCATTTTTTTCAAATCCTCAAAAATGATGAAAAACGGCGCGCTATAGTATGCCGTACGATATGGGCTATAGCCCACGGTCCAAAATGATGAGAAACGAGGCTAACTTTTTTTTTCAAAATTTCAAAAAACATGGGCTATAACCCATCGTTTTTGTCATTTCGTCATTTTTTTCAAATCTTCAAAAATGATGAAAAACTGCGCGCTATAGTATGCCGTACGATATGGGCTATAGCCCACGGTCCAAAATGATGAGAAACGAGGCTAACTTTTTTTTTCAAAATTTCAAAAAACATGGGCTATAACCCATCGTTTTTGTCATTTCGTCATTTTTTTCAAATCCTCAAAAATGATGAAAAACGGCGCGCTATAGTATGCCGTACGATATGGGCTACAGCCCACGGTCCAAAATGATGAGAAACGAGGCTAATTTTTTTTTCCAAAATTTCAAAAAACATGGGCTATAACCCATCGTTTTTGTCATTTCGTCATTTATTTCAAATCTTCAAAAATGATGAAAAACTGCGCGCTATAGTATGCCGTACGATATGGGCTATAGCCCACGGTTCAAAATGATGAGAAACGAGGCTATTTTTTTTTTCAAAATTTCAAAAAACATTGGCTATAACCCATCGTTTTTGTCATTTCGTCATTTTTTTCAAATCTTCAAAAATGATGAAAAACTGCGCGCTATAGTATGCCGTACGATATGGGCTATAGCCCACGGTCCAAAATGATGAGAAACGAGGCTAACTTTTTTTTCCAAAATTTCAAAAAACATGGGCTATAACCCATCGTTTTTGTCATTTCGTCATTTTTTTCAAATCTTCAAAAATGATTAAAAACTGCGCGCTATAGAATGCCGTACGATATGGGCTATAGCCCACGGTCCAAAATGATGAGAAACGAGGCTAACTTTTTTTTCAAAATTTCAAAAAACATGGGCTATAACCCATCGTTTTTGTCATTTCGTCATTTTTTTCAAATCCTCAAAAATGATGAAAAACTGCGCGCTATAGTATGCCGTACGATATGGGCTATAGCCCACGGTCCAAAATGATGAGAAACTAAGCTAACTTTTTTTTTCAAAATTTCAAAAAACATGGGCTATAACCCATCGTTTTTGTCATTTCGTCATTTTTTTCAAATCCTCAAAAATGATGAAAAACGGCGCGCTATAGTATGCCATACGATATGGGCTATAGCCCACGGTCCAAAATGATGAGAAACGAGGCTAATTTTTTTTTCCAAAATTTCAAAAAACATGGGCTATAACCCATCGTTTTTGTCATTTCGTCATTTTTTTCAAATCTTCAAAAATGATGAAAAACTGCGCGCTATAGTATGCCGTACGATATGGGCTATAGCCCACGGTCCAAAATGATGAGAAACGAGGCTAACTTTTTTTTCCAAAATTTCAAAAAACATGGGCTATAACCCATCGTTTTTGTCATTTCGTCATTTTTTTCAAATCCTCAAAAATGATGAAAAACGGCGCGCTATAGTATGCCGTACGATATGGGCTATAGCCCACGGTCCAAAATGATGAGAAACGAGGCTAACTTTTTTTTTCAAAATTTCAAAAAACATGGGCTATAACCCATCGTTTTTGTCATTTCGTCATTTTTTTCAAATCTTCAAAAATGATGAAAAACTGCGCGCTATAGTATGCCGTACGATATGGGCTATAGCCCACGGTCCAAAATGATGAGAAACGAGGCTAACTTTTTTTTTCAAAATTTAAAAAAACATGGGCTATAACCCATCGTTTTTGTCATTTCGTCATTTTTTTCAAATCCTCAAAAATGATGAAAAACGGCGCGCTATAGTATGCCGTACGATATGGGCTATAGCCCACGGTCCAAAATGATGAGAAACGAGGCTAATTTTTTTTTCCAAAATTTCAAAAAACATGGGCTATAACCCATCGTTTTTGTCATTTCGTCATTTATTTCAAATCTTCAAAAATGATGAAAAACTGCGCGCTATAGTATGCCGTACGATATGGGCTATAGCCCACGGTTCAAAATGATGAGAAACGAGGCTATTTTTTTTTTCAAAATTTCAAAAAACATGGGCTATAACCCATCGTTTTTGTCATTTCGTCATTTTTTTCAAATCTTCAAAAATGATGAAAAACTGCGCGCTATAGTATGCCGTACGATATTGGCTATAGCCCACGGTCCAAAATGATGAGAAACGAGGCTAACTTTTTTTTCCAAAATTTCAAAAAACATGGGCTATAACCCATCGTTTTTGTCATTTCGTCATTTTTTTCAAATCTTCAAAAATGATTAAAAACTGCGCGCTATAGAATGCCGTACGATATGGGCTATAGCCCACGGTCCAAAATGATGAGAAACGAGGCTAACTTTTTTTTCAAAATTTCAAAAAACATGGGCTATAACCCATCGTTTTTGTCATTTCGTCATTTTTTTCAAATCCTCAAAAATGATGAAAAACTGCGCGCTATAGTATGCCGTACGATATGGGCTATAGCCCACGGTCCAAAATGATGAGAAACTAAGCTAACTTTTTTTTTCAAAATTTCAAAAAACATGGGCTATAACCCATCGTTTTTGTCATTTCGTCATTTTTTTCAAATCCTCAAAAATGATGAAAAACGGCGCGCTATAGTATGCCATACGATATGGGCTATAGCCCACGGTCCAAAATGATGAGAAACGAGGCTAATTTTTTTTTCCAAAATTTCAAAAAACATGGGCTATAACCCATCGTTTTTGTCATTTCGTCATTTTTTTCAAATCTTCAAAAATGATGAAAAACTGCGCGCTATAGTATGCCGTACGATATGGGCTATAGCCCACGGTCCAAAATGATGAGAAACGAGGCTAACTTTTTTTTTCAAAATTTCAAAAAACATGGGCTATAACCCATCGTTTTTGTCATTTCGTAATTTTTTTCAAATCCTCAAAAATGATGAAAAACGGCGCGCTATAGTATGCCGTACGATATGGGCTATAGCCCACGGTCCAAAATGATGAGAAACGAGGCTAACTTTTTTTTCCAAAATTTCAAAAAACATGGGCTATAACCCATCGTTTTTGTCATTTCGTAATTTTTTTCAAATCTTCAAAAATGATGAAAAAACTGCGCGCTATAGTATGCCGTACGATATGGGCTATAGCCCACGGTCCAAAATGATGAGAAACGAGGCTAATTTTTTTTTTCAAAATTTCAAAAAACATGGGCTATAACCCATCGTTTTTGTCATTTCGTCATTTTTTTCAAATCTTCAAAAATGATGAAAAACTGCGCGCTATAGTATGCCGTACGATATGGGCTATAGCCCACGGTCCAAAATGATGAGAAACGAGGCTAACTTTTTTTTTCAAAATTTCAAAAAACATGGGCTATAACCCATCGTTTTTGTCATTTCGTCATTTTTTTTCAAATCCTCAAAAATGATGAAAAACGGCGCGCTATAGTATGCCGTACGATATGGGCTATAGCCCACGGTCCAAAATGATGAGAAACGAGGCTAACTTTTTTTTTCAAAATTTCAAAAAACATGGGCTATAACCCATCGTTTTTGTCATTTCGTCATTTTTTTCAAATCCTCAAAAATGATGAAAAACGCCGCGCTATAGTATGCCGTACGATATGGGCTATAGCCCACGGTCCAAAATGATGAGAAACGAGGCTAACTTTTTTTTCCAAAATTTCTAAAAACATGGGCTATAACCCATCGTTTTTGTCATTTCGTCATTTTTTTCAAATCTTCAAAAATGATGAAAAACTGCGCGCTATAGTATGCCGTACGATATGGGCTATAGCCCACGGTCCAAAATGATGAGAAACGAGGCTATTTTTTTTTTCAAAATTTCAAAAAACATGGGCTATAACCATAACCCATATCGTACGGCATACTATAGCGCGCAGTTTTTCATCATTTTTGAAGATTTGAAAAAAATGACGAAATGACAAAAACGATGGGTTATAGCCCATGTTTTTTGAAATTTTGAAAAAAAAAATTAGCCTCGTTTCTCATCATTTTGGACCGTGGGCTATAGCCCATATCGTACGGCATACTATAGCGCGCAGTTTTTCATCATTTTTGAAGATTTGAAAAAAATGACGAAATGACAAAAACGATGGGTTATAGCCCATGTTTTTTTGAAATTTTGGGAAAAAATGTTAGCCTCGTTTCTCATCATTTTGGACCGTGGGCTATAGCCCATATCGTACGGCATACTATAGCGCGCAGTTTTTCATCATTTTTGAAGATTTGAAAAAAATGACGAAATGACAAAAACGATGGGTTATAGCCCATGTTTTTTGAAATTTTGGAAAAAAAAGTTAGCCTCGTTTCTCATCATTTTGGAGCGTGGGCTATAGCCCATATCGTACGGCATACTATAGCGCGCCGTTTTTCATCATTTTTGAGGATTTGAAAAAAATGACGAAATGACAAAAACGATGGGTTATAGCCCATGTTTTTTGAAATTTTGAAAAAAAAAGTTAGCCTCGTTTCTCATCATTTTGGACCGTGGGCTATAGCCCATATCGTACGGCATACTATAGCGCGCAGTTTTTCATCATTTTTGAAGATTTGAAAAAAATGACGAAATGACAAAAACGATGGGTTACAGCCCATGTTTTTTGATATTTTGAAAAAAAAAGTTAGCCTCGTTTCTCATCATTGTGGACCGTGGGCTATAGCCCATATCGTACGGCATACTATAGTGCGCAGTTTTTCATCATTTTTGAAGATTTGAAAAAAATTACGAAATGACAAAAACGATGGGTTATAGCCAATGTTTTTTGAAATTTTGGAAAAAAAAGTTAGCCTCGTTTCTCATCATTTTGGACCGTGGGCTATAGCCCATATCGTACGGCATACTATAGCGCGCCGTTTTTCATTATTTTTGAGGATTTGAAAAAAATGACGAAATGACAAAAACGATGGGTTATAGCCCATGTTTTTTGAAATTTTGAAAAAAAGAGTTAGCCTCGTTTCTCATCATTTTGGACCATGGGCTATAGCCCTATCGTACGGCATACTATAGCGCGCCGTTTTTCATCATTTTTGAGGATTTGAAAAAAATGACGAAATGACAAAAACGATGGGTTATAGCCCATGTTTTTTGAAATTTTGAAAAAAAAAGTTAGCCTCGTTTCTCATCAATTTGGACCATGGGCTATAGCCCATATCGTACGGCATACTATAGCGCGCCGTTTTTCATCATTTTTGAGGATTTGAAATAAATGACGAAATGACAACAACGATGGGTTATAGCCCATGTTTTTTGAAATTTTGGAAAAAAAAGTTAGCCTCGTTTCTCATCATTTTGGACCGTGGGCTATAGCCCATATCGTACGGCATACTATAGCGCGCAGTTTTTCATCATTTTTGAGGATTTGAAAAAAATGACGAAATGACAAAAACGATGGGTTATAGGCCATGTTTTTTTTTAATTTGAAAAAAAGAGTTAGCCTCGTTTCTCATCATTTTGGACCATGGGCTATAGCCCATATCGTACGGCATACTATAGCGCGCCGTTTTTCATCATTTTTGAGGATTTGAAATAAATGACGAATTGACAAAAACGATGGGTTATAGCCCATGTTTTTTGAAAATTTGAAAAAAGAAATTAGCCTCGTTTCTCCTCATTTTGGACCGTGGGCTATAGCCCATATCGTACGGCATACTATAGCGCGCCGTTTTTCATCATTTTTGAGGATTTGAAAAAAATGACGAAATGACAAAAACGATGGGTTATAGCCCATGTTTTTTGAAATTTTCAAAAAAAGAGTTAGCCTCGTTTCTCATCATTTTGGACCATGGGCTAGAGCCCATATCGTACGGCATACTATAGCGCGCCGTTTTTCATCATTTTTGAGGATTTGAAATAAATGACGAAATGACAACAACGATGGGTTATAGCCCATGTTTTTTGAAATTTTGGGAAAAAAAATTAGCCTCGTTTCTCATCATTTTGGACCGTGGGCTATAGCCCATATCGTACGGCATACTATAGCGCGCAGTTTTTCATCATTTTTGAGGATTTGAAAAAAATGACGAAATGACAAAAACGATGGGTTATAGCCCATGTTTTTTGAAATTTTGAAAAAAAGAATTAGCCTCGTTTCTCATCATTTTGGACCGTGGGCTATAGCCCATATCGTACGGCATACTATAGCGCGCAGTTTTTCATCATTTTTGAGGATTTGAAAAAAATGACGAAATGACAAAAACGATGGGTTATAGCCCATGTTTTTTGAAATTTTGAAAAAAAGAGTTAGCCTCGTTTCTCATCATTTTGGACCATGGGCTATAGCCCATATCGTACGGCATACTATAGCGCGCCGTTTTTCATCATTTTTGAGGATTTGAAATAAATGACGAAATGACAAAAACGATGGGTTATAGCCCATGTTTTTTGAAATTTTGAAAAAAAGAGTTAGCCTCGTTTCTCATCATTTTGGACCATGGGCTATAGCCCATATCGTACGGCATACTATAGCGCGCCGTTTTTCATCATTTTTGAGGATTTGAAATAAATGACGAAATGACAAAAACGATGGGTTATAACCCATGTTTTTTGAAATTTTGAAAAAAAGAGTTAGCCTCGTTTCTCATCATTTTGGACCATGGGCTATAGCCCATATCGTACGGCATACTATAGCGCGCCGTTTTTCATCATTTTTGAAGATTTGAAAAAAATGACGAAATGACAAAAACGATGGGTTATAGCCCATGTTTTTTGAAATTTTGGAAAAAAAAGTTAGCCTCGTTTCTCATCATTTTGGACCGTGGGCTATAGCCCATATCGTACGGCATACTATAGCGCGCCGTTTTTCATCATTTTTGAGGATTTGAAAAAAATGACGAAATGACAAAAACGATGGGTTATAGCCCATGTTTTTTGAAATTTTGGAAAAAAAAGTTAGCCTCGTTTCTCATCATTTTGGACCGTGGGCTATAGCCCATATCGTACGGCATACTATAGCGCGCAGTTTTTCATCATTTTTGAAGATTTGAAAAAAATGACGAAATGACAAAAACGATGGGTTATAGCCCATGTTTTTTGAAATTTTGGAAAAAAAAGTTAGCCTCGTTTCTCATCATTTTGGACCGTGGGCTATAGCCCATATCGTACGGCATACTATAGCGCGCAGTTTTTCATCAATTTTGAAGATTTGAAAAAAATGACGAAATGACAAAAACGATGGGTTATAGCCATAGAGTTATTATACAATAGAGAAGACACCCAGAGGAAATCCTGAAGCGCAATGGACATAGTGGCCGAAGAAGGTATTGCAGTTTGGTAAGGTTTTGCCCTCAAACACATGAACGCGCACTAGGCTCCGTCCACTCTGCCGGTCGCTCGCGCGTTCATGTGTTTGAGGGCAAAAATCCAGAATGCACAGGGCTCCTAAACCGGAAGGAGGAGTGGATTCGCCTCATGCGCTTCTGAGCAACTCAATGCAAGTGGACGGGAGGAGAACTTGGGTGTCTTCTCTATTGTATATATACTCTAAGGTTATAGCCCATGTTTTTTGAAAATTTGGAAAAAAAAATTAGCCTCGTTTCTCATCATTTTGGACCGTGGGCTATAGCCCATATCGTACGGCATACTATAGCGCGCAGTTTTTCATCATTTTTGAGGATTTGAAAAAAATGACGAAATGACAAAAACGATGGGTTATAGCCCATGTTTTTTGAAATTTTGAAGAAAAAAAATTAGCCTCGTTTCTCATCATTTTGGACCGTGGGCTATAGCCCATATCGTACGGCATACTATAGCGCGCAGTTTTTCATCAATTTTGAAGATTTGAAAAAAATGACGAAATGACAAAAACGATGGGTTATAGCCCATGTTTTTTGAAATTTTGGAAAAAAAAGTTAGCCTCGTTTCTCATCATTTTGGACCATGGGCTATAGCCCATATCGTACGGCATACTATAGCGCGCCGTTTTTCATCATTTTTGAAGATTTGAAAAAAATGACGAAATGACAAAAACGATGGGTTATAGCCCATGTTTTTTGAAATTTTGGAAAAAAAAGTTAGCCTCGTTTCTCATCATTTTGGACCGTGGGCTATAGCCCATATCGTACGGCATACTATAGCGCGCAGTTTTTCATCAATTTTGAAGATTTGAAAAAAAAGACGAAATGACAAAAACGATGGGTTATAGCCCATGTTTTTTGAAATTTTGGAAAAAAAAGTTAGCCTCGTTTCTCATCATTTTGGACCGTGGGCTATAGCCCATATCGTACGGCATACTATAGCGCGCCGTTTTTCATCATTTTTGAGGATTTGAAAAAAATGACGAAATGACAAAAACGATGGGTTATAGCCCATGTTTTTTGAAATTTTGAAAAAAGAAATTAGCCTCGTTTCTCATCATTTTGGACCGTGGGCTATAGCCCATATCGTACGGCATACTATAGCGCGCCGTTTTTCATCATTTTTGAGGATTTGAAAAAAATGACGAAATGACAAAAACGATGGGTTATAGCACATGTTTTTTGAAATTTTGGAAAAAAAAAGTTAGCCTCGTTTCTCATCATTTTGGACCGTGGGCTATAGCCCATATCGTACGGCATACTATAGCGCGCAGTTTTTCATCATTTTTGAAGATTTAAAAAAAATGACGAAATGACAAAAACGATGGGTTATAGCCCATGTTTTTTGAAATTTTGAAAAATAAAGTTAGCCTCGTTTCTCATCATTTTGGACCGTGGGCTATAGCCCATATCGTACGGCATACTATAGCGCGCAGTTTTTCATCATTTTTGAAGATTTGAAAAAAAATGACGAAATGACAAAAACGATGGGTTATAGGCCATGTTTTTTGAAATTTTGGAAAAAAAGTTAGCCTCGTTTCTCATCATTTTGGACCGTGGGCTATAGCCCATATCGTACGGCATACTATAGCGCGCCGTTTTTCATCATTTTTGAGGATTTGAAAAAAATGACGAAATGACAAAAACGATGGGTTATAGCCCATGTTTTTTGAAATTTTGAAAAAAGAAATTAGCCTCGTTTCTCATCATTTTGGACCGTGGGCTATAGCCCATATCGTACGGCATACTATAGCGCGCCGTTTTTCATCATTTTTGAGGATTTGAAAAAAATGACGAAATGACAAAAACGATGGGTTATAGCACATGTTTTTTGAAATTTTGGAAAAAAAAGTTAGCCTCGTTTCTCATCATTTTGGACCGTGGGCTATAGCCCATATCGTACGGCATACTATAGCGCGCAGTTTTTCATCATTTTTGAAGATTTAAAAAAAATGACGAAATGACAAAAACGATGGGTTATAGCCCATGTTTTTTGAAATTTTGAAAAATAAAGTTAGCCTCGTTTCTCATCATTTTGGACCGTGGGCTATAGCCCATATCGTACGGCATACTATAGCGCGCAGTTTTTCATCATTTTTGAAGATTTGAAAAAAAATGACGAAATGACAAAAACGATGGGTTATAGGCCATGTTTTTTGAAATTTTGGAAAAAAAGTTAGCCTCGTTTCTCATCATTTTGGACCGTGGGCTATAGCCCATATCGTACGGCATACTATAGCGCGCCGTTTTTCATCATTTTTGAGGATTTGAAAAAAATGACGAAATGACAAAAACGATGGGTTATAGCCCATGTTTTTTGAAATTTTGAAAAAAAGAGTTAGCCTCGTTTCTCATCATTTTGGTCCATGGGCTATAGCCCATATCGTACGGCATACTATAGCGCGCCGTTTTTCATCATTTTTGAGGATTTGAAAAAAATGACAAAATGACAAAAACGATGGGTTATAGCCCATGTTTTTCGAAATTTTGGAAAAAGAAGTTAGCCTCGTTTCTCATCATTTTGGACCGTGGGCTATAGCCCATATCGTACGGCATACTATAGCGCGCCGTTTTTCATCATTTTTGAGGATTTGAAAAAAATGACGAAATGACAAAAACGATGGGTTATAGCCCATGTTTTTTGAAATTTTGAAAAAAAAAGTTAGCCTCGTTTCTCATCATTTTGGACCATGGGCTATAGCCCATATCGTACGGCATACTATAGCGCGCCGTTTTTCATCATTTTTGAGGATTTGAAATAAATGACGAAATGACAACAACGATGGGTTATAGCCCATGTTTTTTGAAATTTTGGAAAAAAAAGTTAGCCTCGTTTCTCATCATTTTGGACCGTGGGCTATAGCCCATATCGTACGGCATACTATAGCGCGCAGTTTTTCATCATTTTTGAGGATTTGAAAAAAATGACGAAATGACAAAAACGATGGGTTATAGCCCATGTTTTTTGAAATTTTGAAAAAAAGAGTTAGCCTCGTTTCTCATCATTTTGGACCATGGGCTATAGCCCATATCGTACGGCATACTATAGCGCGCCGTTTTTCATCATTTTTGAGGATTTGAAATAAATGACGAAATGACAAAAACGATGGGTTATAGCCCATGTTTTTTGAAATTTTGAAAAAAAGAGTTAGCCTCGTTTCTCATCATTTTGGACCATGGGCTATAGCCCATATCGTACGGCATACTATAGCGCGCCGTTTTTCATCATTTTTGAAGATTTGAAAAAAATGACGAAATGACAAAAACGATGGGTTATAGCCCATGTTTTTTGAAATTTTGAAAAAAAAAGTTAGCCTCGTTTCTCATCATTTTGGACCGTGGGCTATAGCCCATATCGTACGGCATACTATAGCGCGCAGTTTTTCATCATTTTTGAAGATTTGAAAAAAATGACGAAATGACAAAAACGATGGGTTATAGCCCATGTTTTTTGAAATTTTGGAAAAAAAAGTTAGCCTCGTTTCTCATCATTTTGGACCGTGGGCTATAGCCCATATCGTACGGCATACTATAGCGCGCCGTTTTTCATCATTTTTGAGGATTTGAAAAAAAATGACAAAATGACAAAAACGATGGGTTATAGCCCATGTTTTTTGAAATTTTGGAAAAAAAAGTTAGCCTCGTTTCTCATCATTTTGGACCGTGGGCTATAGCCCATATCGTACGGCATACTATAGCGCGCCGTTTTTCATCATTTTTGAGGATTTGAAAAAAATGACGAAATGACAAAAACGATGGGTTATAGCCCATGTTTTTTGAAATTTTGAAAAAAAAAAGTTAGCCTCGTTTCTTATCATTTTGGACCGTGGGCTATAGCCCATATCGTACGGCATACTATAGCGCGCAGTTTTTCATCATTTTTGAAGATTTGAAAAAAATGACGAAATGACAAAAACGATGGGTTATAGCCCATGTTTTTTGAAATTTTGAAAAAAAAAATTAGCCTCGTTTCTCATCATTTTGGACCGTGGGCTATAGCCCATATCGTACGGCATACTATAGCGCGCCGTTTTTCATCATTTTTGAGGATTTGAAAAAAATGACGAAATGACAAAAACGATGGGTTATAGCCCATGTTTTTTGAAATTTTGAAAAAAAAATTAGCCTCGTTTCTCATCATTTTGGACCGTGGGCTATAGCCCATATCGTACGGCATACTATAGCGCGCCGTTTTTCATCATTTTTGAGGATTTGAAAAAAATGACGAAATGACAAAAACGATGGGTTATAGCCCATGTTTTTTGAAATTTTGAAAAAAAAAGTTAGCCTCGTTTCTCATCATTTTGGACCATCAAAAATAGCCCATATCGTACGGCATACTATAGCGCGCCGTTTTTCATCATTTTTGAGGATTTGAAATAAATGACGAAATGACAAAAACGATGGGTTATAGCCCATGTTTTTTGAAATTTTGAAAAAAAAAATTAGCCTCGTTTCTCATCATTTTGGACCGTGGGCTATAGCCCATATCGTACGGCATACTATAGCGCGCCATTTTTCATCATTTTTGAGGATTTGAAAAAAATGACGAAATGACAAAAACGATGGGTTATAGCCCATGTTTTTTGGAATTTTGAAAAAAAAAGTTAGCCTCGTTTCTCATCATTTTGGACCGTGGGCTATAGCCCATATCGTACGGCATACTATAGCGCGCCGTTTTTCATCATTTTTGAAAAAAATGACGAAATGACAAAAACGATGGGTTATAGCCCATGTTTTTTGAAATTTTGAAAAAAAAAGTTAGCCTCGTTTCTCATCATTTTGGACCGTGGGCTATAGCCCATATCGTACGGCATACTATAGCGCGCAGTTTTTCATCATTTTTGAAGATTTGAAAAAATGAAAAAATGACAAAAACGATGGGTTATAGCCCATGTTTTTTGAAATTTTGAAAAAAAAAGTTAGCCTCGTTTCTCATCATTTTGGACCGTGGGCAGCGCGCAGTTTTTCATCATTTTTGAAGATTTGAAAAAAATGAAAACATAAATTAGAGATGGAGTGATGCGATCGTTGTAGTTTTTCTGTTTTTGTCGTGTGTCTGATTTGTAGCCTATGTGTACCATAGTGTCTCTAATAGACCCCCAAGTGTTTAAGGAACATGAAAACACAAATAACATAAAGAGACAAAGAGGGAGTCTGTTTGCATTTCATTCTCTTTATTAAAAGCAATAGCATATTAACGTGTTCGGGAAAACAAAAAGGTGGCACATTTATTTTTTTAATTATCATCATTATTACAAATCCATCATAATCCAATTAATAACAAATCAGTCAGAAATTCCTTCAGTAGAACTTATTCATCACAGGGTTCAACCTGGTTGGTGACTGCAGACTGACTGACTGACTGACTGGCGCCACCCGGTGGCTGAAAGAAGTCCTTCCTCCGTGAAGACCTGAAGTCTCTCAGACTGGTCGGTGTGTGCCTCGAGCTCGGCAAAATCGCAGATCTGCAAGCTCACGGCGGGTCACGTTCGTGACACCGCTGCGGGCTTGCAGATCTGCTATTCAAACAGGGCACCACCAGCATGCAACTATAAGAACACATCTTTACAGGGTTGACATATTGTATATATTTATATATATTTATATATATATATATATACGCTGTGCGTGACGCGAGCGTTACGGTGGCCTGGTGGTGGCGCTGCTGCAGTCAGACTGTGTGGTTTTCAATGCATTATGTATTCATGGTGGATCGCGTTAAAGCCGACTAGAGACATAACAGGCGCTGATAGCTATAGAGGCGGGTGCGGCGTGCGCTCTAGCGGAACATAGCGGGGGTTACGGTGTGTGGAGGACAGTGATCGTATAGCTAGCGGTTGGCGAGCTAGCTAGCGGTTCATGGCGAGCTAGCGTTTGGCGAGCGAGCTAGCTAGCTAGCGGTTAAGAAGCGGCAGAGGAGGAGGAGGAGGAGTCAAGTCGACGATGGCCGTTCCGTCGGTGTTCGTTGGTTGTCGTCGTTCTCACTGAGAGACGCTCTCCTTCTCGTCGGAGGGACACAGATCTGAAGACAAACGAGAAATTGTCATTTTTGTTCAACGTATCCCGTTTTTATTTTAATGACTGATAAAGTATATAATTGATCAATCAATCAATAATAATAATAATAATATCTCAAACTTATATATAGCGCTTTTATGAGTATACCCAAAGACCCTTTACAATGGGGGGGGTCTAACTTTATTAGAAAAAATAAATAAACACTAGAAGCTAAAAAAGGGTTAGCTGGGGAAGGCAATGTTGAAGAGGTGGGTCAGTCAATAAATAAATCAATCAATCAATAAGTCAGTCAATCGATAAATCAATCGATGGATCGATGGACCAACGCGTACCCATGTTGTCTCCGAAGTGCAGCACAGAGTGGAAGTCGAGACACGCGACCTGCTTCTTAAAGATCTCTAGATGAACATCGTCCAGTTTACCATCCCTCGCTGAGAGAGAGACATAGAGACACAGATAGAGAGAGAGAGACACAGACAGACAGACAGACAGACACACATCATTTTGTGTTTGAGTACTTTTTTTCCATCACATAATCTTTATGTGTATACTCGCTGATGTCACTGTGGTGGGTGGAGCTTATGATGTCATTGTGGTGGGTGGAGTTCATGATGTCATAGTGGTGGGTGGAGTTCATGATGTCATAGTGGTGGGTGGAGCTTATGGTGTCATTGTGGTGGGTGGAGTTCATGATGTCATAGTGGTGGGTGGAGCTTATGGTGTCATCATGGTTGGGTGGAGCTTATGGTGTCATTGTGGTGGGTGGAGCTTATGGTGTCATCATGGTTTGGTGGAGCTTATGGTGTCATTGTGGTGGGTGGAGCTTATGGTGTCATTGTGGTGGGTGGAGCTTATGGTGTCATTGTGGTGGGTGGAGCTTATGGTGTCATTGTGGTGGGTGGAGCTTATGGTGTCATTGTGGTGGGTGGAGCTTATGGTGTCATTGTGGTGGGTGGAGCTTATGGTGTCATAGTGGTGGGTGGAGCTTATGGTGTCATTGTGGTGGGTGGAGTTTGTGATGTCATTGTGGTGGGTGGAGCTTATGGTGTCATCGTGGTGGGTGGAGCCTATGGTGTCATTGTGGTGGGTGGAGTTCGTGATGTCATAGTGGTGGGTGGAGCTTATACTCACTGAAAGCGATGATGTCTTTGTGATGGGTGGAGCTTATGGTGTCATAGTGGTGGGTGGAGCTTATGGTGTCATAGTGGTGGGTGGAGCTTATACTCACTGAAAGCGATGATGTCTTTGTGATGGGTGGAGTTCGTGATGTCATAGTGGTGGGTGGAGCTTATACTCACTGAAAGCGATGTCTTTGTGATGGGTGGAGCTTATGATGTCATTGTGGTGGGTGGAGTTCGTGATGTCATAGTGGTGGGTGGAGCTTATACTCACTGAAAGCGATGATGTCTTTGTGATGGGTGGAGTTGTCTGAGGCGTTGTCCAGCCAGGTGTAAGCGTCTGGCCCCAGTTCGTAGTACGTCCCGTTGTTGATGGTGGTGTAGTGGTCGAAGTTTATAACTAAATAAAACGAGATAATTAGTGGTCAAAGTTTATATAACTAACCTAGACCTGTACGTGCAGCCAGTCGGCCTGCAGCAGCCTCCTTGGGAACGCTGAGGCAGAGGCTGGACATTTGCACAGGTGAAAGGAGTTAATTGGCCTCATTATGCCCACCCACTGGCAGAGCCTGAGCAGAGCCTTTTGTGGTGGTTCTGGAGAACCGTGGGTCCGACCGTCCGACTCGATACCGGGCACTGCCCTCCCTGCGGGGGTGTGGAGCACGTGTGTCGAATGTGAAGTCGGTGGGTTACAAACGTACACACACGTACACACACACACACACACACACACACGTACACACACACACACACACACGTACACACACACACACACACACACACACGTACACACACACACACACGTACACACACACACACACACACGTACACACACGCACACTCATACTCACAGAGACGTGGCACATTATATAGTAGAGAAAATATTGATAATTAGTGGTCAAAGTTTATAACTAAATAGATCAATGAAATATAGATAATTAGTGGTCAAAGTTCATAACTGAATTAATGCATACAATGGCCTGGGCCGTGGCTCAGCGGTCCAGGCACCTTGGCTGGTATAATCCAGTCTGGCAGTGTGGCCGCGGGTTCGACTCCCGATCCCGACGGCCTTTAACCCATTCTGACCTGAGATCAGATTCATACGACGAGGTTTCCGCTGGACACACACTGGTCTGATGAACCCATTCTGACCTGAGATCAGATTCTAAAAATGTCAGTCTTTCTTCGATTTTTCAAAAATGTCAGACCTACAAGCTCGTAGCGCGCCACTCGGTGGCGCGCTAAGAGCTTGTAGATCTGCTATTTTTCAATAGCTAAAGCATAATATGATGCTATAACACCAAAATGGATTCCCGTTCAGAATGGGTTAATGCATGTCACCCCATTTCCTGTCAGCCTACTGTCTGACCCTTAAAATAAAAGGCGAAAACCACAAAGAAATAATAATTAATGAATGAATAAAAGTCAAACAATAAAGGCCTAGTGGGGGTACAGTTTTGTAGCCAATGCTTGTGAAACTTTGACAGGAAAAGACTCGCTCACCGTATAGAAAAAGAAGTAAAACTCCTTAGACTGAGACTTGAAAAAATATATTTTATTTTATTTTATCATGCTGTGCTCATGGTGCTCTGTGCTCATGGTGCGATTAAAAAGCAAACGTTTGGGTCCTCAGACCTTCGTCAGTGCTGTGGTTTTTCACAGACAAAGCCAATGCTTGTAAATATCTATCTGGCTAAAAAAAAGCACATGCATAAACAACAGGGTGGAAGGGAAACCCTTTACTTGTACAGTTTGTGGTAAAAAAAAAAACTGTACGATGGTAACTACAGTACGCACAAAGACTCATTTCACCCACTGTTTTAAATGGCAAATGGCACATTCATACAGCGCCTTTATCCAAGGCGTTTTACATACAGTGCATTACATTCACCCATTCACACACCGTTACAGTTACAGCTATATTACGGTTATTTACTGTAAATGTTCACAGTTACACTATACATTACGGTTATTTACTGTAAATGTTCACAGTTACACTATACATTACGGTTATTTACTGTAAATGTTCAGTTACACTATACATTACGGTTATTTACTGTAAATGTTCACAGTTATACGCTACATTACGGTTATTTACTGTAAATGTTCACAGTTACACTATACATTACGGTTATTTACTGTAAATGTTCAGTTACACTATACATTACGGTTATTTGTTGTAAATGTTCACAGTTACGCTACATTACGGTTATTTACTGTAAATGTTCACAGTTACGCTACATTACGGTTATTTACTGTAAATGTTCACAGTTACACTATACATTACGGTTATTTACTGTAAATGTTCACAGTTATACGCTACATTACGGTTATTTACTGTAAATGTTCACAGTTACGCTACATTACGGTTATTTACTGTAAATGTTCACAGTTACACTATACATTACGGTTATTTACTGTAAATGTTCACAGTTATACGCTACATTACGGTTATTTACTGTACATGTTCACAGTTACGCTACACATTACGGTTATTTACTGTAAATGTTCACAGTTACACTATACATTACGGTTATTTACTGTAAATGTTCACAGTTACGCTCCATTACGGTTATTTACTGTAAATGTTCACAGTTACGCTACACATTACGGTTATTTGTTGTAATACTTACAGGTGCCGTTTGGGGAGAGGTCCAGGTAGGTGGAGTTGGCGTTTCCGTGCATGCACTTCCCATTGCTGAGAGAGAGAGAGAGAGAGAGAGAGAGAGAGAGAAGAGAGACAGAGAGACAGAGAGAGAGAGAGAGAGAGAGAGAGAGAGAGAGAGAGAGAGAGAGATTGATACATCAGCGGTTCCCTTCCAGGGGGTCCCCATTCTGGGATGGATTTACCCCAAACACATGAACGCGCTGCTGTTGACTATCATTGCACGCGTTCACGTGTGAAACAGCGTTCATCGTGAACGTGCACAATGTTAGTCAAACGGACCAGCGCGGTCATGTGTTTGGGGCCAGCGCTGCAATACCAAATTCGGCCACTATGTCCATTTCTCCTCAGGGTTTCCTCCGGGTGCCATCTCTATTATTATGCATGTTATGGGTAATGTAGTGAACATGCAATGATGCAGCAGGGTGTTCTGGGTAGTGTAGTTTAACTCACACGGACTCTCCCCAGCAGCAGGGTGTTCTGGGTAGTGTAGTTTAACTCACACAGACTCTCCCCAGCAGCAGGGTGTTCTGGGTAGTGTAGTGAACATGCAGCAGGGTGTTCTGGGTAGTGTAGTTTAACTCACACAGACTCTCCCCAGCAGCAGGGTGTTCTGGGTAGTGTAGTGAACATGCAGCAGGGTGTTCTGGGTAGTGTAGTTTAACTCACACAGACTCTCCCCAGCAGCAGGGTGTTCTGGGTAGTGTAGTGAACATGCAGCAGGGTGTTCTGGGTAGGGTAGTTTAACTCACACAGACTCTCCCCAGCAGCAGGGTGTTCTGGGTAGTGTAGTGAACATGCAGCAGGGTGTTCTGGGTAATGTAGTGAACATGCAGCAGGGTGTTCTGGGTAATGTAGTGAACATGCAGCAGGGTGTTCTGGGTAATGTAGTGAACATGCAGCAGGGTGTTCTGGGTAGTGTAGTGAACATGCAGCAGGGTGTTCTGGGTAGTGTAGTGAACATGCAGCAGGGTGTTCTGGGTAGTGTAGTGAACATGCAGCAGGGTGTTCTGGGTAATGTAGTGAACATGCAGCAGGGTGTTCTGGGTAGTGTAGTGAACATGCAGCAGGGTGTTCTGGGTAGTGTAGTGGAACATGCAGCAGGGTGTTCTGGGTAGTGTAGTGAACATGCAGCAGGGTGTTCTGGGTAGTGTAGTGAACATGCAGCAGGGTGTTCTGGGTAGTGTAGTGAACATGCAGCAGGGTGTTCTGGGTAATGTAGTGAACATGCAGCAGGGTGTTCTGGGTAGTGTAGTGAACATGCAGCAGGGTGTTCTGGGTAGTGTAGTGGAACATGCAGCAGGGTGTTCTGGGTAGTGTAGTGAAACATGCAGCAGGGTGTTCTGGGTAGTGTAGTGGAACATGCAGCAGGGTGTTCTGGGTAGTGTAGTGAAACATGCAGCAGGGTGTTCTGGGTAGTGTAGTTCAACTCACACTTTCTCTCCCCAGCGCAGGTTGAGCGTTCCGCTGTCGCTCGTCTCTGTCAGGTGGATCCAGGAGTTCTTCACCTTCCTGAGATGCTTCAGGCTGTCGTCGTCATCAGAGGCTCCCACGTGGAACACCCAGCGACCCAGGAGCTAAACACACCCCGAAACACAGGATGAGACCCAGGAGCTAAACACACCCCAAAACACAGGATGAGACCCAGGAGCTAAACACACCCCGAAACACAGGATGAGACCCAGGAGCTAAACACACCCCGAAACACACCCCAAAACACAGGATGAGACCCAGGAGCTAAACACACCCCGAAACACAGGATGAGACCCAGGAGCTAAACACACCCCAAAACACAGGATGAGACCCAGGAGCTAAACACACCCCAAAACACAGGATGAGACCCAGGAGCTAAACACACCCCGAAACACAGGATGAGACCCAGGAGCTAAACACACCCCAAAACACAGGATGAGACCCAGGAGCTAAACACACCCCAAAACACAGGATGAGACCCAGGAGCTAAACACACCCCGAAACACAGGATGAGACCCAGGAGCTAAACACACCCCAAAACACAGGATGAGACCCAGGAGCTAAACACACCCCAAAACACAGGATGAGACCCAGGAGCTAAACACACCCCGATGAATGACCCACAGGGAACACAAGATTCGATACACCACTAAGATGTCTAAATACTTCCTTAATTTAAACAAAGTCCACACCCACAACACCAGAGGGAGTGCAACAAACCATGTACAACCCAGATTCGGCACAAACAAGGGACTAAATTATTTTCGCTCCTATGCCACCAAAATGTGGAACGCCCTACCAACAGTCATTAAGACATGTGAATCCCTTGACTCCTTCAAACCCGCTCTCAAAGGGCACCTACGGATGGCTGCAATTCGAAACTGGCCTCTGTAAAATCTGAATCCCCCCCACCGCCCCCCCCTTCCCCTCACTGTATATGTATCTTTTCCCTTTTTGCTTCCTTTATGATGAATTCCTGTTGTAAAATGTAATTAGATCACAATGTTTAATCTACCAAATTCATAATCTGTTCTAAATATATACCAAAATAGACCAAATATATATATATATATATATATATATATATATATATATATATATATATATATTTATATATCAATCAGTTGTGCATCAGAGCAGCAGAAAAATTGTCTTAGGAATGGTGAACAAAAACAAAACAATTTAAAGAATAAATTACATTTTCCTCCTGGGTTAAAGGACCACTTCACCACTTTTCAACCTATCTTCATATAACTCAGTCTGTGTCTCATAGGAGGGCTTTGGGCAGTTTAGAAACCGTCTTCCAGTGACATCATCATTAGGCAGATTATTTTTTAAACACGATTCTTTTACAAAAATCTTTAGATTTTCATTATCGTGAGAACGATGGCTTCCATTTTCGCATTGCAACTTTTCAGGTCTAGAAAGCCTGCAGTTTCTATTAGCTTGTATTCCCCATCGATGATGTCACTGGAAGACGGTTTCTGAACTGCCCACAGCCCTCCTATGAGACACCGATCGAGTAGAAACAAATTGCGCCATTTTTCCAAGATTAGTAGTGAGGACTTATTATATGAAGATAGGTTGACCTTTTTAGATAACCTTTTTATACTGAAGTACTGAAGTAAGATATTTTACTTAATTACTTCAGTGCTTCAGTATAAAAAGGTTGAAAACCCCTGCACTGGATGTGTGTCACAGAGACTATACATTCTTTGGGGGAGCGTTCTACCCATTGCTGGCTGTCTGAATACCAAAATATATAAATATATATATAAAAGAAAATAAAGGTCATTAAAATGTTGACAAAAAAAAAAAAAACTTATAGCAGCTTTAACCCATTCTGACCTGAGATCAGATTCTAAAAATGTTCTTCTACATCCTGACAGTTTTCCATTCTGACCTGAGATCAGATTCTAAAAATGTTCTTCTACATCCTGACAGTTTTCCATTCTGACCCGAGATCAGATTCTAAAAATGTCTTCTGACATCCTGACAGTTTTCTGAAAAAGCCATGTTTCTATGTCAGTCGTTCTTCGATTTTTCAAAAACAGCAGACCTACAAGCTCGTATAGCGCGCCACTCGGTGGCGCGCCATACGAGCTTGTAGGTCTGCTATTCTTTCAATAGCTAAAGCATAACATAATGCTATAACACCAAAAAGGGGTTCCCGGCTGGATTAAGCGTGTATAAATGAATTGCGGTGTTCTCTCAGTCTAGAGACTATAGGAAACCATCATTATAATAATATGAATAATAATAAACTCACAAAGATGGTGTTCTCTAGGACCATGGTCTCAGTCTAATAGGAACCATCATTATAATAATATGAATAATAATAAACTCACAAAGATGGTGTTCTCTAGGACCATGGTCTCAGTCTAGACTATAGGAAACCATCATTATAATAATATGAATAATAATAAACTCACAAAGCTGGTGTTCTCTAGGACCATGGGCTTCACCGACTCCTTGCAGTCGTTTTCGTCGTCGTCGGCCGAGACCAGGGAGACGGCGAGGAGCAGGAACGCCACGAGGAGCTGGTGCACCGCGGCGGCCATGTTGGATCAGAGAGAGAGAGAGAGAGAGAGAGACACCGAGGGACAGAGGGAGAAGAGAGAGAGAAAGAGAGACTGGACGCCTCACTGTATTACTGTTGAAGAGCAACGGAATCTAATAAGTCCACAACTCACTCTGTCCCTGGCCTAAATAGAGGTGAAGGGGGGGGGGGGGGGGGGGATGCAGAGACCTCCCCCCACCCCTAAAAGAAGTCTCCTCCCCCCTTCCTCAGTGCATGTGTTGGGTTTTTCTTTTAGCCCATGTAGACCCAGAGACCAGATTCTCTACAACAATGTTTTCAAAAAGATTCTGACAGTTTTCTGATTAAAAACGCATGTCAGTGCAGGGTTCTCAAACTATTTCATGTCAAACTTGGCCGCCAATCCCTGTTATTTCAGGGACCTACCCCCCCCCCCTTCCCCCCCCGCTCACCCTCCCAGAAGCAAAAGAGTTTAAGTTTGACGTGAAAGAATATACATTCAGAGATTTTGCTAAAATATTTCACGATTTTCAAAAGAAAATAAAATAGCTGATTTACAAGCTCAAAAAAAGAATAGCAGATCTACAAGATCTATGCGTCTTCAGGTCTGAAGGGGTTATCAGGGGGTTGATTAAGGTCGTTGCTGGCGGAAACCTTCTGGGCCACACAGCTGTCCCTCCACGAATTAATTAAGCAACTTGAACCCTGCAGTGGTGTCGGAGACAAAACAAAGACTAAAGTATTGTTTACTTTTAAGGCCTACAGTAAGCAGATTGTCCCCCGGGGGCCAGGGTTGGTTGATTGATTGACAGTTTTCAGAATAGGGCCCTCCTAAAGGCTCCCATAGGAGGGCCCTATAGGAGCCTATAGGTAAGGTAAGGTAAGGTAAGGTAAATTGTATTTATAAAGCGCCTTTCAAAACAAATGTCACAAGGTAGACATTTTTAAAGCTCAGCTCTAGACCCACTTCTACATTGCTTTTAATTGATCTTTTATTTTTTATTTTTGTTATTCATGTCCTCACTGTATTCATTGCATTACTGCTTGTTTTTAATGTCGTTGCCTTGCTTTTCTTTTATTCTCCATTTTTCTGTGAAGCACTTTGAGCTGCATTTCATGTCATGAAAGGTGCTATACAAATAAAGTTGTATTATTATTATTATTAAGGTGCTGTACAATAAATAAAATGAAATAAAACTAGAGCAACACATAGATCAACAATAAAACGACAACACAATGACAGAGTAATAATACAAATATATATATATATATATATATATATAAACATGCAGTACCATATAGACAACATTACAGACAAAAGTGCTTTTGAAACAAATGGGTTTTTAGCAGCTTTTTGAACGCCTGGACAGATTCTGCCCTACTTAGGGAAAGAAAGGGGTGATTCATTCCACAGGGAAGGGGCTACAAACTATACTATACAAGGCTCTATAGCCTAGGCTCTTATGTGTAATGTCTCTCTGAAAGATCGAAATAAACTATTCATTCATTCATTCAAAAGTAATAATTAAAAATTAAAGATATGTATTATGTAAATATTGACCTTTAAGCTTACTAATTAAAATGTCCCACAAAACTACTCAGTTTGAGGGATGGAGAACCAGGTTGTATCAAGTTGATAACAATTATATGAATGTATTATTTGAATGCAATAATGACAATTGTACAGATTTCTTATGATCACGATATTCTAAGAGAAAAATAAACTTGAAAAAAAAACACTGGTTAATGATTTTTCATATATTTCTTTGCTGGTGAAAAACGATTAAATAATCAGGATTATTTCCGATTTACCGACATGAAATTTTTTAACGGGCAATTATGGGCACTGTATTTTTGCCCGTAAAAACCTCAAGTTTAGCAGCATATACAGTTAATATACGGTAACATACAGTTAATATACGGTAACATACAGTTAATATACGGTAATATACAGTTAATATACGGTAACATACAGTTAATATACAGTTAATATACAGTTAATATACAGTTAATATACAGTTAATATACGGTAACATACAGTTAATATACAGTTAATATACAGTTAATATACAGTTAATATACAGTTAATATACGGTAATATACAGTTAATATACGGTAATATACAGTTAATATACAGTTAATATACAGTTAATATACAGTTAATATACGGTAACATACAGTTAATATACAGTTAATATACGGTAACATACAGTTAATGTACGGTAATATACAGTTAATATACAGTAACATACAGTTAATATACGGTAACATACAGTTAATATACGGTAACATACAGTTAATATACGGTAACATACAGGTGTGATTGTGGTACAATTTACCAGAGTTTGTTGTAAAGTTTAACGGGAGTTTCCTGTAATATACACATCCGTATTCAATGCTTTCTTGCGCAGTGACAGTGTACTGTACATTGTGCAGTGACAGTGTACTGTACATTGTGCAGTGACAGTGTACTGTACATTGTGCAGTGACAGTGTACTGTACATTGTGCAGTGACAGTGTACTGTACATTGTGCATACCATTATTATTATTACAGTATTTTACTGTGCATGTTTTCCCTGCAGCGACAAAGTTAGGTAAACTTTGTATGAACAGCTTCATGTACAGTACAGGCTCCATGCTACACATATGTACAACATAGTACATATGTACAGCATAGTATAGTATATATATGTATAGTTTATATGTATTTCAGTTTCATTATATAGATATTCCACTGTTACGTTCTCATGTTTCATGATAAATGCTTTTTATTATGTGATGTATATTCCCATGCTTTTTTTGTTCTTGCTTAATGTAAATCGCTCTGGATTAAGAGCGTCTGCTAAAATGACTAAATTGTAAAATTGTATAAATGGATGATCCATAATTATTGACACAGATTTACGGACGGTGCAAGTTGAGCATAACACGGTGCAAAGAAGGAACGGTGAAAACGTCACACGCTGGAGTCTCCGTCAACACGGCCATTTATCCCCTTCTGACCTGAGATCAGATTCTAGAAATGTTCTTCTATACATCCCGACAGTTTTTCAGAAAAAAGCTATGTTTTTCTATGTCAGTCGTTCTTCGATTTAAAGAAACATAGCAGAAGAGTGGCGCGCTACGAGCTTGTTAGATCTGCTATTTTTTCAATAGCTATAAAGCATTACATAATGCTACACACTAAACCCAAGCGTTTAGGTTATAAACTGTTTTAAACACATAATTTGTAACACTTTTTAAACGTGTCACAGTGTTTAGATTATAAACAGAAGAACATGTTTAATCGCCTGTAACACTTTTTAAACACATGAACGCGTTTAGTTTTTACAATCAAAGTCAGTCATATTATAATTATAGGTGTTTAGAATTCAAACACTAGGTGTTCTCGTGAGGCGTTTGAGTGAACTCGTGTTCTATACTGTATTGTATGAATATTAATAAACACTATATATTATTACACACATGGTGTTTAGGTTTAAACGTGTCACATGTTACAGGGATTTACAGTGTAACACCAAAAGAGGGTTCCGGCTCAAAATGGGTTATTTAACCAGGAGATCTTAACCCATTCTGACCGGGAACCCATTTTGGTGTTAGCATCATGTTATGCTTTAGCTATTGAAAAATAGCAGATCTACAAGCTCGTAGCGCGCCACCGAGTGGCGCGCTACGAGCTTGTAGGTCTGCTATTTTAGAAAAATCAAAGAACGACTGACATTTTTTAAAATCTGATCTCAGGTCAGAATGGATTAATCAGACCCAGTGCGTGTCCAGTGGAAACCTCGTATGAATCTGATCTCAGGTCAGAATGGGTTAAGAGTACTTTGTGTGCTTCAGTACTGTTAGTTGACAAGCTTAATGGAGATGCTGGGTTTCCTTTTCCAGGCAACACCGCCCCCCCCCCCCCCCTCCCCCCCCCCCAAACTACCAGTAACTATGGAATAAATAAATGGTTTAAACGGATTGCATTTATATAAAGCGCCCTTTATCCAAGGAGCTCCGACGTGACCTCATGGTGTTACTGCAGTGATTCACTGACCATCAGCCAACTGGCCTGACCTGAACCCAACAGAGAAAGAGAAGCTAGCTTGGATCGTTAAACGCTGCATTTGTATTATAAAGCGCCTTCATCCAAAGCGCTTAAAGGGACACTTCACCCTTTTTGCAAAAAAAATATATGTTAATGACGTTTAGAAGGTTTAGATCACTTTCCTGGCGGTATTTATGTGTGTAATATGTGGTTTTAGATATTTTAGATTGTAGCAGTGAGCCTGTTGTCTCTGATGTCATGGACACTGGTCTCACTACCTTCCTGGACTACAATTCCCATATTTTTTTGGTGCACTGCTCCTCCTTGTGGATAGGGGGGAGAGCTGTCTTACTGAGACAACATGTAGTCCAGGAAGGAAGTGAGCCCAGTGTCCATGACATCAGAGACAACAGGCTCACTGCTACAATCTAAAATATCTAAAACCACATATTACGCACATAAATACCCCCAGGAAAGTGTTCTAAAGCTTCTAAACATCATTAACATATATTTTTTTGCAAAAAGGGTGAAGTGTCCCTTTAACTTAGATTACGTTCACCCATTCACACACCTTTACGTAGCTTGTGCATTACATTCACCCATTGATGAATGATCTCTCTCTCTCTCTCTCTCTCTCTGTGTCACAGTGCAGACAGATGGTCTCTCGCCCTGCCAGGGGTTCCTTCAGGATAAAGCAGTGTGTGCTGGTTGCTACGAGCAGACAGAATGCCTCTCTGGGGGTTAGCCGAGGACAGTTCTGCTCTCTGTCCACAACAGAGTTAGCAACTAACTAACTAACTAACTAACTAACTCTCTGTCCACACAGACAGACACAGCTTCGGTTTAGAGCCGAGGACAGTTCTGCTCTCTGTCCACAACAGAGTTAGCAACTAACTAACTAACTAACTAACTCTCTGTCCACACAGACAGGCACAGCTTCGGTTTAGAGCCGAGGACAGTTCTGCTCTCTGTCTACAACAGAAACAGCTTCGGGTTTAGTCCCTGCAGTAAATCCACCTGGTACTGAATGTTCTCCATCGAGTCACACAGAGTAACAAAACAACTAAATAATTGTATAAACTTTAAAAACAAAATCACGCCCGTGTGAAGTGAGGGCCGCTCTGATCACCGTACATCATGACATAACATACAACGTTAGTCGTATACCCAATCTGTAAAGTTAGTGTTAGTAAAAAGCAGGTAAAATAAACTCTTCTCCCTTCTGGCTCCAAAACTCTGGAATGAACTTCCCATCACAGTCAGAACTACAGACTCACTCCCAATCTCTGAAAACCCACCTTTTCAGACTCCATCATGGCCCATAGCAATATATGGCCTCGATTTCAGCTCCGACACATTATCAGACATGCTCTAGTATGTGAAGAGTCTGCCTGGGCTATTAACTCATTTCATTAAAACAATTAAAAGCTGTAATTTGCGCGATGGCTGCAGTCTCTCAGTCAAATCTGGTCTACATAATGGTCACGCCCATATGTGACACGTCACGTCACGCCCACCAATATATACGGCCATCTCCATATATGGAGATCACGACGCCGACCTCATCTGAACCCTGGATAACCTACGCACGGAGAGGACCGGATGGGTTCGTTCAGGACGCGGTCCCTCCTCCGTGTCCCCAAGCGAACCAACCAACCCCGGAGGACTCTCTCTCTCATCACCACAGCTGCCTGTGACCTCTGACCCCTCCTCCGTTTCACCGTCCAACGTGAACACACAGCTGTGACCTCTGACCCCGGCCGCTGTGCCGATCAGCGCGGGAGTCACGGACCACGCTGTGATGTCACGCTGTGATGTCATGTCACGCTGTGACATCACAGACGCGCTGCGGTGCTGACGTCGTCCTGGGCTCTGGCTCTATGGAGGAGGTGAAGCGAGGTGAGAGAGGAGTCTCTTCCTCCAGCGCTTGTTTTAGATGTTTTACTTTAACCCATTTACCCCGTGTTTTATAAAGATGTTATAATTTAGCTATTGAAAAATAGCAGATCTACAAGCTCATAGCGGTGCGCTACGAGCTTGTAGGTCTGCTATTTTTGAAAAATCGTGAAAATGTGGCACAGATCTTTGAATATATTATTTTAGAGCAAACATTTTTAACTCAAATGTTGGTTTCTGGGGGGGTCCCTGGAACTACATATTTTCAGATGGGGGGTCCGTGGCCCAATAGAGATCATTCCGGGGGTCCTTGACATGAAAAAGGTTGAGGACCACTGACACATAGAAACACCGGTTTTTCAGAAGAAATGTAGGATTTAGAAGCCTTTCTTTTTTTAGTCCAAAATGGGTTAAGGCAAAAGTATCGATACGACATTGTACAAAATACTCTGTTACTGCAAGTACTAAATTAAGTACACAACTATTCAAAATGTACACACGTTAAAATGTACTTAATTGACACGTTGAACCAAAACCACGGACCACAATTATCCAAAACCACAGACCACCATATCCGAAACCACAGACAGGCAGGCAGGCGGACAGACAGACGGAACACTTTGAAATAACACACATGTGCGCGCGCACACACACACACACACTTGACTTGTCTGAATGTAGCCAACTTCTCTGTTTGTTTCAACTTGTCCATTTTGGCGTCAACAACTATTACTGTTGCCGAGAGACCAACACACACACAGAGAAACCAGCGCGCGCGCGCGCACGCACGCACACGCACGCGCACGCGCACGCACGCACACGCACACGCACACGCACACGCACACGCGCACACACACACACACACACACACACACACACACACACACACACACACACACACACACACACACACACACACACACACACACACACACACACACACACACACACACACACACACACACCATCTTTATTTGCATTCACGTTTTACAAGAAAATCTTGAACACAAACAATAGTGGACGCGCAACCTTGAAAAACTCTACAACAAGTGCTTCAGGATACAGTTCATGGGTACAGAAAGCATCGCCCTCTCCCCACAATCTTACAATGAAATAACATGAGATGACAAAATAATGAGTTGTATTCCCTTTTACATTTTATGACTCCTACATTATTTAAGATCCCCCCACCCAGTGCCCCCCCCCAGCCAGTGTCCCCCCAGTGTGACACCCCCCACCCAGTGCCCCCCAGCCAGTGTCCCCCCAGTGTGATGCCCCCCCCCCCAGCCAGTGTCCTCCCCAGCCAGTGTCCCCCCAGTGTCCTCCCCAGCCAGTGTCCCCCCTGCAGTGTGACACAAGCCCCCAGTGCCCCCCCCAACCAGTGCCCCCCCAGCCAGTGTCACCACCATTGTCCCCCCATGTACCTCCCAATGCATTTTATTTTATACTGCTATGGTAACTTATAAGAATCTTCTAAAAAAAACAAAAAACATAAAGAGAGCATATCAAACACTTCACATATGTCAGGATGTGTCTGGGTAGCTCAGTTGGTAGAGCTCTCGCCTTAAGACCACAAGTTTGTGGGTTCGATCCTGGGCACTGGCAACTCAGCGTATGAGTAGCACAGCTTGGGTGCGGCAAGTGATGCGGGAAGAATTGGGAGTTGATGGTATAGTAGGTGTGGTGCTCTATCTCAGCAACCATCTCCCAGGGGTCTATAGCGCATATGTTTTTTATACCTATCATACACTTCACATATAAAAACTTATATATAGTCATAGATAAAACATATGTTTTTTTTATAACTATAAGGTATAATGTATTGGCTGACATATAACAATGTTATAAAAATCATATAAAAGAAGCATACTTTTCTTGTAAATTAAATGGTTACAAACTATAAAATACATAATATAATGGTATATAAAGGATATATCTCATATAATTTAAAACTACAAACATTGTATGGAACATGTAAGGAAAATACAGTTTGCCATGTACTTACCTCATAGATCACATACATGTTGTTTACTTGATTCATACATGATTCACTTTATTGTCTTATATGAGGATTGTATGAAAGGTGCCACTTTCAAGAGTTCACATATAAAATCTAGTATGCACTTTACATGACATACATGTAAATGACATACATAAAAAATGTAAATACTTACTATTGGAGGCAACAGGAAAACATATATGTTTCTTCTACTTTTTTTTCCATATGGGTTAGATGCGGGAGGCAAACGAATTCCCTCAAAACACAGTTTTTAGATGCGGGAGGCAAACGAATTCCCTCAAAACACAGTTTTTAGATGCGGGAGGCAAACAAATTCCCTCAAAACACAGTTTTTAGATGCGGGAGGCAAACGAATTCCCTCAAAACAGTTTTTAGATGCGGGAGGCAAACGAATTCCCTCAAAACACAGTTTTTAGATGCGGGAGGCAAACGAATTCCCTCAAAACACAGTTTTTAGATGCGGGAGGCAAACGAATTCCCTCAAAACACAGTTTTTAGATGCGGGAGGCAAACGAATTCCCTCAAAACACAGTTTTTAGATGCGGGAGGCAAACGAATTCCCTCAAAACACAGTTTTTAGATGCGGGAGGCAAACGAATTCCCTCAAAACACAGTTTTTAGATGCGGGAGGCAAACGAATTCCCTCAAAACACAGTTTTTAGATGCGGGAGGCACACACACACACACACACACACAGAGAAAGCAGGGCGTGCGCACACAGAAACCAGCGCATACACACACACACACACACATGCACGCCACGCACACACACAGAAGAAACCAGCGCATAGACACACATGCGCACGCACACACACACACACACACACACACGCTCGCAGACAGACAGACAAAAAGCCATTGCACACAAGTGGCCTACTTGTGCGCAAGCAGAGTGCGCAAGTACTGCTACAAACTAATGTCTATTACAACTGCTGTTCTAAATCCTTCAGACCCGTTATTGACCTCATAGCAACCTCGACACGTACCTTAGTTACGTCACCATCAACAGCCAATAAGGGACCACCATTCTTACCCCGACATGCATGCATACATACATACCTTCGTCCATCAGAGTTGAGGATGACCATGGCACGTCTCAATTCGTTGACCTTTGGTGAGTGCGCAGATGACTGGAAAGACCCCTTTGAGCCTCAGATCCTCTGTGGCCCACAGGACAGGTCAGAGGAGAGGATGCAGAACACAGTTTCTCTTCAACACGGCATAAGATCTCCTGCTGTTCTCACAGAGAACGGCGCCCCCTCCTGGACATCTCTTCTCCAGGCCGGTCGATCCTTGGCTATAGGGTTCCAAACGGTACCTTAGTTACGTCATCAAGAATGGTGGTCCCTTATTGGCCTGGTGGACAACACCGACATATCCAGCTGATCTCAGTAGCTCCGCGCTCTGCTTGCGTAAGTACCTAGTGATAATAAAAGACCCGGGCACCACCGGAGACGATTCTACGACGAGATGGAGGAGAAAATAACCGCGTGTTCCTTCCACTCGCTACGTCCTACCGGGGGAAACTCCCCCTGTCAGGTGATGGACTCCTCATGCATTAAAGGAAGCATGAGCTTGGTTCGGGCTCTCCCCACGTTGGGAGAGGGAGAGCAGAGGACCCCAGGACTGCAGCTAAAGGCAATTTGAAAACGGGGGTGGCAAGGAAATTGTGTTACAAAACCATGTGATTGAAAACTAGGAAAAGTGCCCCTCAGGGCACAGGTCTGCACCAGGCTGTGGCCTCCTGGTGGCGCTATAATAGGCCAATGTGAAAAGGGTGACATTTCTTCTGCCACAGACACCAGGATAATGAGACCATAGCAGGACACTACCAAAGACACCAGGAGAATGAGACTATAGCAGGACACTGTCACAGACACCAGGATAATGAGACTATAGCAGGACACTGTTACAGACACCAGGATAATGAGACTAGCAGGACACTGTTACAGACACCAGGATAATGAGACCATAGCAGGACACTGTTACAGACACCAGGAGAATGAGACCATAGCAGGACACTGTTACAGACACCAGGATAATGAGACTATAGCAGGACACTGTTACAGACACCAGGAGAATGAGACCATAGCAGGACACTGCCACAGACACCAGGAGAATGAGACTATAGCAGGACACTGACACAGACACCAGGATAATGAGACTATAGGACACTGTTACAGACACCAGGATAATGAGACCATAGCAGGACACTGTTACAGACACCAGGAGAATGAGACTATAGCAGGACACTGACACAGACACCAGGATAATGAGACTAGCAGGACACTGACACAGACACCAGGATAATGAGACTATATAGCAGGACACTGTTACAGACACCAGGATAATGAGACTATAGCAGGACACACTGTCACAGACACCAGGAGAATGAGACTAGCAGGACACTGACACAGACACCAGGAGAATGAGACTATAGCAGGACACTGTCACAGACACCAGGAGAATGAGACTATAGGACACTGTTACAGACACCAGGATAATGAGACCATAGCAGGACACTGTTACAGACACCAGGAGAATGAGACTAGCACTAGGACACTGCCACAGACACCAGGAGAATGAGACTATAGCAGGACACTGTTACAGACACCAGGAGAATGAGACTATAGCAGGACACTGTTACAGACACCAGGAGAATGAGACTAGCACTAGGACACTGACACAGACACCAGGAGAATGAGACTATAGCAGGACACTGTTACAGACACCAGGATAATGAGACTATAGCAGGACACTGTTACAGACACCAGGATAATGAGACTAGCAGGACACTGTTACAGACACCAGGATAATGAGACTATAGCAGGACACTGACACAGACACCAGGAGAATGAGACCATAGCAGGACACTTTTACAGACACCAGGAGAATGAGACCATAGCAGGACACTGTTACAGACACCAAGAGAATGAGACTAGCACTAGGACACTGACACAGACACCAGGAGAATGAGACTAGCACTAGGACACTGTCACAGACACCAGGAGAATGAGACTATAGAGCGCCGCAGTCCCCGCCCCCTTTCAGAAAAGCGAGTGGCCCAGGAAGTGGAAGCCCCATGCATTCTCCCATCGGAACTTTTAATATAATTTATTTAAAGACGGTTACGCCGCGGACAAAGCCAATTCGGATCGTGACGAATCATGACAATGAACACAATATTTTGGGACGATCAAATCATTAGAAAGAAGAAAAGAAAGTCAGGAGACAACACTATTTGTTTTATTTTTCGTTTTATAAATTATTTGATCGGCCCAAAATATTGTGTTCATTGTCATGATTCGTAACGATCCGAATTGGCTTTGTCCGCGGCATAACTGTCTTTAAATAAATTATATTAAAAGTGCCGATGGGAGAATGCATGGGGCTTCCACTTCCTGGGCCACTCGCTTTTCTGAAAGGGGGCGGGACTGCGGTGCTCTATAGCAGGACACTGACACAGACACCAGGAGAATGAGACTATAGCAGGACACTGCCACAGACATAAAGAGGACGTTACATGGACATAACGTGGATGTACCAACGAGCTGGCCAGATGTATGGAGAACCATCTGGGATGAATGGAGGGCTGGGTCTGAGGACCACCTAGAGAGAGATGCCTTTGGCTGGTGGAGACAAAAAAAAAAAAGTTACAAGATGGAGGTGACGAACTAGAGGAAGCGCTTGGCGTCGGGGGTTGTCGGTGTTGGAAAAGAGCAGATCTACAAGCTCAAGCTCATTATGAGCTTGTAGATCTGCACTTTTTTTTAAAATTTTGTTTAAATTTTTTAAACATTCCAAATCTTTGAATATATATTCCAGTCCAGAGCGAACATTTTAAATTCAAATCCTTGCTTCTGGGGAGGGGGTGGGTGGGGGGGTCGTGTCTCTGGAACAACATATTTTAAGATGGGGGGGGGGGGGGAACTTCAGATAATCCTGGGGGGGCAAATAACCGGTGTTTACAAAAACCATGGGATTGAAAAGGTAGGAGTTTGAAAAAAACAACACAGTTACAAGATGGCGGTGACGAACTCCAGGAAGCGCTTAGCGTACGTGTCGGGGTTGACGGTGGAGATGTCGGCGTGCACGCCGTGCTTCACCGTCTTGGCGGCGTGCGCCGCCTTCTTGCGCGCGTCGTACGGCGTCAGGATGCCCACGATGGCCATGAAGTACACCTCGCGCCGGGCCGCGCCGCCGTGGCTCCCGATGGCGTACAGGTCCCCGTCGACGGCGGCCCCGCCTCCTCCTCCTCCCGTCCCGTCCTGGCGCTGCTGCTGCTGCTCGCCGTCGTCCTCCTCCTCGATCTCGTCGCTCGTCCTCCTCCTCCTCCTCCGCCTCCCCTCGGCCTCCTCGCGCTCACCTCTCTCCACGTCGTGGATGCCCAGCAGGAGGCGGTAGTCCATCACCCTGAGCGTGGAGCCCAGGAAGTCCACGTCGCGCCGAAGCTTCTCCAGGAACTGGCGCTTGTTTCCGCCGTCATCGTTTCCGTCGTCGCGGCCTCCGCCGCCTTCCGCCTGGCCGTCGAGGTGCAGCCGGCGCTCCTCGCGCAGGAAGTCCACGTCCTTGAGCGTGGGCAGCGGCTTGGTGCGCTCGCGCGGCGACGCCTCGCGCGCCACCGTGGAGCCCTTCAGGTCGTACTTGCGGTGGACGGCGCGCCGGCGGCCGAAGGCGTTGCGCGTCACCACGGCGAAGGTGTCGGCGCCCTCCAGCGTCAGCTTGTACATGCCGAGGAACTGCGGCAGCAGCGTGCGGCCGTGGACCTCCACCACGAACTGGTGGTAGCGCTTCAGCACGTTGTGCATCTCCGACACGTCCTCGGCCGACACCGTCTTCACCACCAGCCGCCGGTCGGCGCTGTGGAAGATGCGCTCGTTGTTGTTGTTGTTGTCGTCGGCCGAGGAGGAGGAGGAGCTACGCGTCAGGGCGGCGTGCGTCAGCGAGGCCGCGTAGTCCTGGTCGTCGAGGCCGAAGCGCGCGCGGACGTCGCGGAACACCACGGGGCAGTACTCCTTGAACTTGAAGCGGGCGGGCAGGTGCTCGCGGCTGAACAGGTGGTTGTCGACGCGCAGCCGGCAGTGAGCCTTGAAGTCGTCGGGGAGGAGCATCGGCGGCGCCGGCAGAGCCGACAGGTCGGCCACCGTGTGGGCCACGCCCCACATCAACACGTTGAGCACCGGCTCGCCCGCCACGAACAGCTTGGCCTTCTGGCCGATGAAGGTCCTCCTCTTCGTCTTGGTCCGCGGCTCCGACGCCGTCGCGAACGACGACACGGCCGCGCTGATGAGCGCCATCTCAACGTCTGTTAGCGTTGCTAGCGGTTATAGCGGCCCCCGGTGGGGTAGGGTGGTGGTGGTGTTATAGCGGGCCCCGGTGGGGTGGGGTGGTGGTGGTGGTAATTAACTGAAACTAACCGTGAAATCTCCTGAAGGCGTCGTCGGTTTGCCCACGTGGAACTATTGCGGAACCGGAGCGCCGAGCGAAGCCTGTTATTCGATGTCGGGGAGATCGACGCGACGACGATTATGACGTCAGTTTTGTATTCACAAACTCCGAGTCATATTTGGACGTTTTGGGCCCAGTGTTATGTGGATGTGAGGAGCCTAGAGGATTCGCACATTTTGGTAAACGCGTGTAAAACTCATTATTAGACATTATAAACCATTATCTCGTCCCATCTCGCCAGAGGCGCGGAATGAGTTAAATTCCCATTGATAACGCATGGAGAACTTACGTCATAATTATGTGTCTGAGCAAATCGACATGTTACGTCATGATGATGTACGATGATAAGAGCGCCCCTCACTTCACATGGGTTTGATTTTATTTGAATGATCGATATATCCAATATGACCCAAACGACCTAGCCTAGCCTAGCGACGCAGAGAGCTCCACTCTGGGAGAACAGCGAGACTGATCGTTATGTTGAGCAGGATTTGGAACCCAGGAGGGATGGGCGGAATGTCTAACGAGCCATGCTATACGAGCAGCTGCTGGAACGGGTTTCCAGGTTCCAGTAGAATATGACAACGCCAAACTGATGTGAAAAGAGAGTGAAGCCACTCCCAGTGGGGGAGGGGTAAGACAATCTCAGACTTATTGCATGCTCAAAAATCAAATGATCGGAATTGGATCGTGTGCTGCGTGTTCGACTCCCGATCCCGACGGCCTTTACTGCATGTCACCCCCCCCCCATCTCTCTCCCCATTTCCTGTCAGCCTACCGTCTGTCCCTCCATAAAAAATATAAAATAAAGCCGAAAGCCACAAAAATTTAACATAAAAAAATGAAATCAACACAACATGAATTTTTTTTTAATTATTTTGTCGTCAACTGAAACACATTTTATTTATAGTTTTTCATATCGTAACATGAAATAATCCAGACAGAAAGAATAGTAGTTGTAGTTTGTGTAGATCTGCTTTTTGAGCAGTGGTTCCCAAAACAGTTCAGAGCGAGACCCCAAACCCAAAGTGAAAATAGCAGATCTACAAAAGCTCACAATGAACTCGTAGATCGGCTAATTTCAATACTTGTTTTGAATTTATGAAAATGTTTGCTTTTTGGGGATTTTTTTTTTTTTTTTTTTTGATGTTTGAAATAATATAAAATACAAATAAAGGGACCCATAAAAATGTGGCCGCAACCCATAAATGAGTCCCGAGCCACTGTTTGGGAACCAGTGGTCTAGATGTTCTAGATAAAAAAATTGCTTGTATTAAAAAAAAAGAAAACGGATGGGACAAGACTATTGATCATGGCAGTATAGAAATATAATGCATTGATAATAAACTTAATCATGGCAGTAGAAATATAATGCATTGATAATAAACTTAATCATGGCAGTAGAAATATAATGCATTGATAATAAACTTAATCATGGCAGTAGAAATATAATGCATTGATAGTAAACTTAATCATGGCAGTAGAAATAAGGCATTGATAATAAGTATTGATCATGGCAGTAGAAATAAGAAGGCATTGATAATAAGTATTGATCATGGCAGTAGAAATAAGAAGGCATTGATAAGTAGGGATGTTAACAAACATGTTAATTAGTATTGATAATGAGCACCTTATCGATCAGGCTTATCCATCAGGCTTATCGATCAGGCTTATCGATAAGCCTGATCGAGCCCTCGGGGGTTCTTATCAATCCCACTATCGAGCATTTTCTATTGTTTTGTGGAAAGACGAGGAGACGATAAATTCTGAACAGAGCGACAAATGCAGAACTTTTCAAACAGACGGAAGGCAATTGACCTTTTTTTACCAATAAAATAATATAAAATAAACTGTTAACTGTTTAATACGAGTACCGTCGCTTCAAGTGTAATTTTATCTACCCGCACAGCGCTGGTTGCCTGGTTGGCAGGTATCCAATTCAATACAGTTTCCGGGCCGATTCATACTCCTATTTTAGAGCCGAATAAAAGTCGGTTCGGCTACAATGTGACGTCATTTGAGGTAGAGCCGAAATCATTTCGGCTCTACAGCGCCGAAACAGCGGTAAAATAGGAGTATGAATCGGCCCTTAGACCGACATGTTTGTGCCAGCGTGGATGATTACTGTTATTTTATTGATCACCTCTCGTCTCGATCGTTTTAAACATGCCGTCATGGACCGCTGTGCTCCAAGCCCAACGCTTATTGATAAGCCCAACGCTTATTGATACCGGTTACTCGATAATCATGTCATCGGGTTTTTTCCCCCCCCGGGCATCGGTTATCGGGCTCCATCCCTATTGATAAGTATTGACAAACACTTATTTTAAACAAAGTAAAGGGTAGGCTAATTGGTATTTGTCTTTGTTTAAAACAGGTGTTATTGTACAGGTGTTTAAAACATGTGATAAAATGTACAGGTGTTTAAAACATGTGATAAATGTACAGGTGTTTAAAACAGGTGATAAATGTACATGTGTTTAAAATAGGTGTTAATGTACAGGTGTTTAAAATAGGTGATAAAATGTACAGGTGTTTAAAACAGGTGATAAAATGTACATGTGTTTAAAATAGGTGTTAATGTACAGGTGTTTAAAATAGGTGTATAAACATGTGATAAATGTACATGTGTGGCATTGTCTTGACATTCATATATTTTGCCGTACAAAAATAATAAAAATGATTCATTATAAAATGGTATAAAATGTAATGTTTTCATGTTATGGAAAGAGAGGCACCGATGAAAAGATCTTTGAATATGACATTCTCCTGGCATATAAAATGTAATCTCATCTTTATATTAATGTAATGTAATGAGATTACATATAAAATGTAATCTCATCTTTATATTAATGTAATGTAATGAGATTACATATAAAATGTAATCTCATCTTTATATTAATGTAATGTAATGAGATTACATCTATGTAATCTCATCTTTATATTAATGTAATGTAATGAGATTACATATAAAATGTAATCTCATCTTTATATTAATGTAATGTAATGAGATTACATCTATGTAATCTCATCTTTATATTAAGGCTGTTGTTGTCGGGGTGAAACCGTATTGTGTCTAAACCGCAAATGTAACTTTTTTAAAATAGCGATATTACTGTACCGATCTGAAGTAGGGCTGATAACGATTGTTACAAATTTAAATTCACGATTGTCACACAAATAAATGAAAAATAGACGTGTTTATTGCGTTGACCATTGGAACGTTACTTTGTGTTTCTGTTTAGCTTTAAATAATAATCACAAATTGCACATTTTGCACTTTTTGCTGTCAAAATCAACACGGCTTTGAAATATATATTTTTTTGTCGTCAACTGAAACAAATCATTTTACTTATTGGTTTTCCTGTCATAACATCAAATAATCCAGACAGTAGGAATTGTAGTTATATTTTGCAGTTTGATTTTTTATTTTAATTGTATTTTTCTTCTTAGCTTCATAGCTTTTAGTTGACATCTTCCAACATGGAAACAAAAAATAATTGTGTTTATCTCTAATAATTGCTTGCGTAATAATTGTCCAGTTCAAAACACGTCGCATTGCGTTTTGAGCTAAATTGTAGATCGGCATATTTTTTTGCCGAATTTATTAACACAAAAACTACTCGTGACTGGACGTTCCGCCATATAGAATCCAACCGGCAACGGCTTCTGGCTTCACGTTGCGTCAGAACGGTTCGGCGCGGTCACAGCGGCTGCCTGAAGAGCTGAATAACTCTAAATCTACGGAGCTCTCCATGGTTTTGACAACACGCGGTCTTTTCTGATTATCCGGTGATCCTGATTGGAACGTTGGCGCTTCCTAGAGCAAGGATGGCCTCATTTTAGCTCGCTAGCATTGGCGCTAATTATTTAGCATCTAAAATGGACGCCCAAACCGGACGTGCGTCACACTAAAACCAAGTAGATCCGGGTGGCTGGCATTGGCGTCCACCAGGTGGCAGTGATACGGTTTAACCACCAGGTGGCAGTGATACGGTTTAAGGCATTCACTTAGGAGTAAAAATCACACCTGTGTTAACTGAGCGGTGCACGCTGTTAAAATTTAAATAAAAAAATATGGATTGGGAAGGTTTCCTCCCGATAACAACTCTGGACAGGCACGAATGAGCAGCTTTAGCACGCGGTTAGCTTTAGCACGCGGTTAGCTTTAGCACGCGGTTAGCTTTAGCAAGCAGTTAGCTTTAGCAAGCAGTTAGCTTTAGCACACAATTCGCTTTAGCATGTGGTTTTAAATTACGTTTGAATAGTTTGATTACAAAAAAACTACTTGACAGAATACCATTTAAAAATAAAACATGTTTAAAAACAACAATACAGTAAAATAAAGATATGTCCAGACCGTGGACACTTTAGATTGACACATAAAGTAACAGCTTCCTCACGTTAGGAGAAGTAGTAACAAAATCATTGTTAAAAAATGTGCGAAAAGTGACAGCGGAAAAATTCCTGGAGTTGTAGAACGCTGGGCTCTGGTCCTCTTACAACCTGGAGCTACGCTATGACGCTAACATGCTAACCCTAACCTTGTACAACCTGGAGCTATGCTACGCTACGATGCTAACCCGCTAACCCTGTACAACCTGGAGCTACACTACGCTACGACGCTAACCTGCGTACCATAACGCTATACAACCTGGAGCTACGACGGGTTGAAGCACCAACATCTAGTGACACTATAGACCAGAGATATAAAACTATTTAACGATAGCCGTTCCTTAATGATTATTATTATTATTTCTTATTATGTAAAAATGTGGGCAAAATAAGCTTCATGCTTCAGCCCATACCTTTTCGGCTAAAATAGTCACTATGTTGACTAAACAATGTAAACTGCTTTAACAACCATTTTGTTTTGTTTTTAAATGACCCAAAATAAAGATTCAAACTCGGAAAATAAATTCCAGTTAAATGATTCCCTTATATATATTTATTTTTTTATATTTTATATTTTTTTAAATATATATAATTTTTGATAAACACAAATCCCCCCCCCCCCCCCCCCCCCCCCACACACACACACACACACAGGTATAAATGGTAGTGGTCATGTTCATAGCATGTTGTATGACATGTTCATAGCATGTTGTATGACATGTTCATAGCATGTTGTATGACAAACAGTGGTCGTGTTTAAAGCTGCAGATGTGCAAATGCCTTTTTACTTTACCTAAAGAGCTGCAAAAATTATAATAAATTGCACTTTGAATGTAACAACAATGTCTGATTATTCAACAGAATACTGCACGGTGATTATGAGCTGTGAGACCTCTCCTTTCAGCACCTCCCCCCCACCAGAGACCACCCCCCCGCCACCAGAGACCAGCGTCACCCGCGTGAACCACCCGTGGATTGCGGGGCGGTTGCGGGATTGCGATATTTTGCCGAGATTCTGTGCGTTTTCACAACAATTAAACGATATGTAAACTATGAAAGGTTTGAATCCCACTTCGATGAAGACAAGATAGTCTTTCTGACAAATCAATTCTGAACGAATAAAAAAGAATCACGATATTCGAGTGAATCGATTGTTTTTGGCGACTCCCAAAAAAAAACGCACCTTGAGGAGTCGTGATGCCGCCGACGTTCTTCCTGTCCTACGTTCTTCCTGTCCTACGTTCCTCCTGTCATCACCGTCCTCTACGTTCCTCCTGTCATCACCGTCCTCTACGTTCCTCCTGTCATCACCGTCCTCTACGTTCCTCCTGTCATCACCGTCCTCTACGTCTCCTCCTGTCATCACCGTCCTCTACGTTCCTCCTGTCATCACCGTCCTCTACGTTCCTCCTGTCATCACCGTCCTCTACGTTCCTCCTGTCATCACCGTCCTCGATGTGAATGAAGTCTCCATACATAAAAAGCAAAGTGATATGTTTGTTTGTTTGTTTGGGGTTTTTTTACCAACCAATCACGTTCCCTGTCCAACTGGAACCTCGGGCGGGGGGCGGGGTCATTAATACGGAGGCGGGGCCACGTAGGGCGGCGTGTCGCAGATGACGATGGGAAACAGAACCACGAGGTCTGGAGACGCCTTCACGCCCAGACTCACCTGGAGAGAGAGAGAGAGAGAGAGAGAGAGAGAGATATTCACTTTACATTACATTACCTAGAGAGAGAGAGACATTCACTTTACATTACAGAGAGAGAGAGAGAGAGAGAGAGAGAGAGAGATTCACTTTACATTACCTAGAGAGAGAGAGAGAGAGAGAGAGAGAGAGAGAGAGAGAGAGAGAGAGAGAGAGAGAGAGAGAGAGAGAGAGAGAGAGAGAGAGAGAGACAGACAGACAGACAGACAGACAGACAGACAGAGAGAGAAAGAGAGAGCACATGTTAGATGTCTTGTGAAACAGCACCATCTACAGGAGAGAGAGAGTAAGTAAGTAAGTAAGTACATTGTATTTATAAAGCACTCTCTCTCTCTCTCTGCATCCTGCACGTGTATGTCAAAATTAATTGGAATGAAAAAACAAATGCTGTAGCCGCTGCCTATACAGTATGTATATATATATATATATATCGATACGCACGGGAATCAATTTTTTAATTTTGAATCGAATAGTCATTAAAAAAAAAGCGGACGCTTTTGGTCCACGAGACGGCCCCATTTGGTCCGCGAGCCATGCTTGCGCCTCGCAGCACCTCGCAACGCCTCCTCTTTCCCCGTGTTAACAACAAGGAAGTCAACTGAACAAGTGCAGCTGCAGTCCCAGGGGCCAGGAAAAATTAATCGAAAGTGTAGTTGCATTTTAAAATACTCTATTTGAATAAAGGTTGTAAGCTACACGAGAGTGAAAATGACCGCTGGGAAAATCCCTAATTGAGAGTGTAGGCAAGCGCACCACAGCTCAGTGGACATTAAATATAGGCTACCATGTTTGATAAGTCATATAAAAACATTACTTACACGAAAATGAAAATATAAACTTCACAGATTATAGATCACTTGGAATTATAACAATCTGTTGAGTATTGCCTGAATAATGCCACTATAAAATCCCAACTTTTATCGACGCGCCATTGCGCTGAGAACCTTGTGGAGCCTGGCGGTGTACATTATACTTGTGAGGACCTGCTTGGATTCACATGGTGAGTGCGCTCAGTGCGCGCACCGAAAATTCAAAGATCTGCAATCTCATGCGCTGCGTTGTGCATATAGGCTGAGTATAATGGCACGAATTAAACTAGGCCTATAGATTTATTTTGGCGATGCAGAGAATTGATTTTGCCGTTGCCAGCGATATCTTTTTTTTTTTCTTGTCTGAAGACTGACCTGTTCCATCACTGTGAACTCCCATGCAGCAGAGCAGCTCCTACAGACCCAGACCAAAACACCTTTTCTCTTTGGCATTTAATTGCACCTGATAGTATTATTGTAATTATGTAGCCTATACTATTTGCCTGTGTTTTTTCTTTTAATTATGTTTTTTTTTTGTGCGCCGATGGTGATGCTCCACTTGTTTCAGCCTGTAGGCCTACAGCACTTTGGTCAGCTTTTATTGTTTTAAATGTGCTATATAAATAAAGTTTGATTTAGGCCTATATTGGAGCAGGTGCTGGCAAATAACTAATTACTGTAATGCCATGCAGTGAAGTTGCGCAAATGTCAACTCAATTAGCAGAGCGGAGCTGCTCTCATGCACTCTGCACTGCAGTCTGCAGCACAATGACTGCAGATCTCTTCTTAAAGTTTACTTATTATGGTTTACTTTCAACCATAAACCATAATATGATTGACAAACCTTGGATTATAATTATTCATCGACCAACAGCGCATAGAGCATGACTATGAGGTCATTTAACTATGTGGGATTTCTCCATCGGCATCGCATGTCGATGAAAAATGGGATTTCACTAGTGGCATTATTCAGGCAATACTCAGATTGTTATAATTCCAAGTGATCTATAATCTGTGAAGTTTATATATTTTTTCCCATACACACACTCACAGTCACATTAACTTTATGATCAATCAAATCAACCGTGGTTGATTTTATTTCAACCACGTGTGAAGTGGTCAGGCTTGAAGAGTTCATTCTTGTGACCGTTCGTTTACAATTGACAGAGGAGTTTGGATTATATATATTTGTATTTGATGGAGAGGTAATGCCTGTTTCAGGCAGTTGACTTGTTACGGTCGGATGTTTTATTAAGCCTAATTATTTGTGCGTCACTGCTTTCATGAAGGCTGCAACAGTTGTTGCTTATTGTTTAAAATAAATGAGACCAATCCAAGCATGCCTTTCTCTCCGCTGTATCGTTGTTTAAGCCAAAGAGTCACTGCTCGCATCGCGCGCACGTACAGTAGAGTAGCGTACAGTAGACTACAGGAGGCCTTACCGTGATGCAGTAGACTACAGGAGGCCTTACCGTGATGCAGTAGACTACGGGAGGCCTTACCGTGATGCAGTAGACTACAGGAGGCCTTACCGTGATGCAGTAGACTACAGGAGGCCTTACCGTGATGCAGTAGACTACAGGAGGCCTTACCGTGATGCAGTAGACTACGGGAGGCCTTACCGTGATGCAGTAGACTACAGGAGGCCTTACCGTGATGCAGTAGACTACGGGAGGCCTTACCGTGATGCAGTAGACTACGGGAGGCCTTACCGTGATGCAGTAGACTACGGGAGGCCTTACCGTGATGCAGTAGACTACGGGAGGCCTTACCGTGATGCAGTAGACTACAGGAGGCCTTACCGTGATGCAGTAGACTACAGGAGGCCTTACCGTGATGCAGTAGACTACGGGAGGCCTTACCGTGATGCAGTAGACTACGGAAGGCCTTACCGTGATGCAGTAGACTACAGGAGGCCTTACCGTGATGCAGTAGACTACGGGAGGCCTTACCGTGATGCAGTAGACTACAGGAGGCCTTACCGTGATGCAGTAGACTACAGGAGGCCTTACAGTAGACTAAAGGAGGCCTTACCGTGATGCAGTAGACTACAGGAGGCCTTACAGTAGACTAAAGGAGGCCTTACCGTGATGCAGTAGGACACCTCCAGGATGCTGCAGTTGGAGACGGTGTAAGCGACGGACGGCGGGATGCCCAGCATGATGTCGGTGGTCGCGGCGCCGTCCTCGTCCGTGCGCGGCCTGACGGCGGGGCCCTGCGCGGCGGCCAGCGGCTTGGACAGGACGCGCTTGCTGCTCTTGTTGTGCGTGTAGAACGCCTGCTTCTGGGACAGGCACGCCTTGGCCGTGGCCGTGCGCGACGAGCCGTTGCCGAACTGGCAGGCGATCTTCACCGTCTCGCCTGGTTGTTTGTTGTTGTTGGAGTTTGACAATAAAGCACGTTTTCAGATTCAGGTTTTTTTTTTAATATATATTATTTATCCCACAATTTGTAACCCATCTACCGACGTAGAAGACATTTTTTTTTAATCTGATCTCAGGTCAGAATGGAAAACTGTCAGGATGTAGAAGACATTTTTAGAATCTGGTCTCAGGTCAGAATGGGTTAAAGCAGCTTTAACCGTAGCCATTATACAAACTCAATAACACAATCCATCCATCCATCCATCCATCCATCCACCCATCCATCCACCCATCCATCCTGGTCGTACCTGGAACGAAGGCCTTCCTCTCCAGTCGGACGGTCATGGTGATCGGCCCGGACGCACACCACAGGCAGCACAGGGTCATGCTGTTGGAGCCGGCGAGGGGGGCCTAGTGACACACACACACACACACACACGACACAAACATCACAGAGTCATAAGCCCATCAAACACTGCGTCAAAAAACAGCCGCCCGCCTCCGTTATTTTTCAATGAACCTATCGCACAACCGGCGTGGCGTCCGATGACGCGCGTTCACTTCACTTAACGGCGCCTCGCCCTGACGCTCCGATACGCCACCGTTCTATTTTCTTTCCAGGGGAATGCCGCGCGGCACAACGCCTGTGCTGCGTCGCTGCGCACCCACCCGGTGTGTGTGTGTGTGTGTGTGTGTGTGTGTGTGTGTGTTGGGCTGTATACAGCCTGCTAGGCCTGGGAGGGACAAACATCAATAGAGCGTCGCAGTCCCGCCCCCTTTCAGAACGACGAGTGGCCCAGGAAATGAATCGCAATGCATTCGTCCCATAGGATTTTCTTTAAGTATTTATTTAAAGACGGTTACGCCGCGGACAAAGCCAACTCGGATCGTGACAAATCATGACAACGAACACAATATTTTGGGGCCGATCAAATCATTAGAGAGAAGAAAAGGCAGGAGACAACACTATTTGTTTTGTTTTTCTTCTTATAAATGATTTGATCGGCCCCAAAACATTGTGTTCGTTGTCATGATTTGTCACGATCCGAGTTGGCTTTGTTTCTGCGGCGTAACCGTCTTTAAATAAATACTTAAATAAAATCCTATGGGAGAAATGCATTGGGGTTCATTTCCTGGGCCACTCGTCGTTCTGAAAGGGGGAGGGACTGCGACGCTCTATACATAGTCATATACAGCCGGCTAGGCCTGGGAGGGACCAAGTAAATCAGATTTAAAAATAAAATAAGTTAAAGGAATATCTCATGTCACTTTGCTTTTGAAGATGGTCATTGAACACTGTTTAAAACTCTTTCGTACTGCAACGGTAGGCTATACTCAAAATTAAATTGTATTCATGGTTTGCGATTTATTAATCACTTGTTTTATATTTAGTTGTATTTTTATTTTTTTACTGTTTTTCTTACAGTCTTGTAAAATGTATTTCATATGATATAATTGTAATGTATTTTATGTGTGGACCCCCCAGGAAGAGTAGCTGCTACTTAAGGTAGTAGCTAATGGGGATCCAAATAAACAAATAAAAAATCCTAGGGACGGGGGGACGGGACACACACACACACACACACACACACACACACACACACATCATATTATACAGCGTGCTCATTTTGGGGATATTTTAAGTTCTAATGATTCTGAGCTTTCTACTGGCTACCTTGTCCTAACCTGGTATAACTGTGCCCCCTCTTGGCCAGGCCCCGCAATGACAGCCCTTAGCATGCATAGTATCACACAACATAACAATTTATAGCACTTACCCTAACCCCCCTTAGATAGCATTTCTGTAGACTTAGATATCATTTGATACAGATTTATAGCATGTTATGTAAACAGCACTATAACTGCATTGTATGTAGTCATAGCACGTATGTACAGCATAGTATAGTTAGTATATATGTATAGTTTATATGTATAGTTTCATTATATAGATATTCCACTGTAACATGCAAAGTGATAATGCAATCGGATAGGACTTTTCTGTTTGGATGTATGGGCTGTCAAGGCCAGAAAGTAGTTTTTTGCCACTCAGTAGGTATTACAATTTACAATTTAGGCATTTATCAGACGCTCTTGATCCAGAGCGACTTACATTAACAAAAACAAAAGCATGGCATACATCACATATATAAAAAGTAGTTATCATGAATCATGAAAAGCACTTCACCAACATCACGAAAGAAAAAAGCCATCTACCAAATCAGGAATATTGCAAAAATCAGATCATTTCTTTCATTCAGCGATGCACAAACCCTTATTCATGCCTTTGTCACAAACCATCTGGACTACTGCAATTCTCTTTTTTCTGGACTCCCAAAGAAATCCATCAATCGCCTTCAACTAGTTCAAAACACAGCAGCCAGAGTTCTTACAAAGACCAGGAGATATGACCATATTACTCCTGTTCTCGCCTCACTGCATTGGCTACCAGTCATGTACAGAATTGATTTTAAAATTAACTTGTTTGTTTTTAAATCACTAAATGGACTAGCACCTACATACATTTCCGACCTCTTGTCCCCGCACATACCCTCCCGTAACCTCAGATCAGCAGACAAAGTTTTACTCAACCCCCCCCCAACACAAAGCTGGTGACGCAAGGCAGCAGAGCCTTTGCTGCTGTGGAACCAACTACCTCTGGAACTCAGACAGACCACTTCAGTGTCCACTTTAAAAAAAACTCTTAAAAACCCACTATTATTTAAAGGCTTTTAATGAGTTTGAATGAACAGTCCCAAGTTTCTTATCTCTTATTATTATTTTTTGTATTTTGTATTTGACTCATTTTCATTGTTTGTGTATTGTGTGTGAAGCACTTTGTAAACTTGTTTTTGAAAAGTGCTATACAAATAAAGTTATTATTATGTATAAACTAAGAATGTAACAGTGGAGTATCTATGTCATGTCATACATAATTCACAAGACTAGAACTACAATCTAAATGTGCTGCCAGAATCAGCGGTGCTGCTCACCAGCAGTGTTGTTTTCGTCGACTAAAACTAAGACGAAAAATGTTCGTCGACTACCATTTTTCACTGACTAAAACTAAATAAAAAACGAATCTATGATGACTAAAAACTAAGACTAAAAATACTGACAAATTTCGTCAACAAATAAAAACTAGACTAAAATGTTAGGAAGGGACTAGTGGACAAGAGATCCAGTTTTATGCTGGGTTGCATGCTGAAATATTATATTATTCAGCATGCAACCAACGTGTAAAATATGTCATTACAACGACATCAAGGCCTGTCAAAACACATTTTAGTCGACAAAATCAACTGTAGATTTAGGGGAGGCGGCTTTTTTCCGACAGCATTCTAGCTGACGGGGCAACGATCCGATCCGCAGCGGGGGGACATTCGCTGCGATGCGAAAAAGCGATGGTCCGACATGCGCTGCTCCCGTGCTTGCGGTTAGGGTTAGGTTAGGAAAACTAGACTAAAACACTAGAACATTCCAGGCGACTAAAATGTGACTAAAACCAAGTGAAAACCATTCAAGAGACTAATGACTAAAACTCACCAGCATGTCGCTCTGGTTGGCGTCGATGTGGTGAACGAAGTTGAACTCCGTGACGAAGTCCTTGGCGAGGTGCCAGGGCCGCGAGACGGACACGCTGAGCGTGTACGAGATCTGACCGTGGACGCCGCGGAACGACGACGGGAAGTTCCTGTTACACACAGGAAACAGGGTCAGTTCCTGTCCACACACAGGAAACGGGAAACACATCTGCAGATCAATTCCACTGGACTTGTGAGGACGTTTGGCGCTCACAGATATAGGAACGCACACACACACACACACACACAGTACAAGTACACACACACACACACACACACACACACACACACACACACACAGTACCCACCCCTGGGGCAGCTGACAGGAGAAAGGGTACACGTGGGTCCCAGGTTGGAGTTTCGTGGTCACTGCAACGTAGAACACAAAGACATCAGACCCACTGCAATGCACTGTACTGTACTGTACTGTACTGTACTGTACTGTACTGTACTGTACTGTACTGTACTGTACTGTACTGTACTGTACTGTACTGTGCTGCACTGCACTGCGGTCAACAAATGCTATTTCTATGACTTGTAGCAGGGTTAGCCTTACCGCTAGCGTCTTGCAGCAGAGCGCTCTTGATGTTGAAGAATTCCAGTTTGGCGCTGAAGTTACGTCTCCTCCGTCTCCGCCTGCCTCCCCCTCCCCCGCTGGTCGACCAATGAACGTGAGCTTTGCCTGTGAAAAAACAAAACACACCAACCAATGAAAACAAGCTTTGCCTGTGAGCCAGTGGTGGAATGCTCGGTTGATCGTTAAAACTAAAGAAAGCAGCAAATTAAGAAAACAAAATCACACCCGTGTGAAGTGAGGGGTGCTTTACCAACCCTTATCGTCTTACATCACCGCAATATCATAACATAACATCATATGCCGATTTGCTCAGTGACAGACAGAACAAACATTAAACTGTGTCCATTGTCAATGGCGTTTTTGATGTTTGTCTAGATGAGACAAACATTAAACTTTATTGGGAATACCCCACATGTGGAGTCGCACAGGGGACAGTGTTAGGGCCTATAATCTTCCGATACAAGCAGATCGGAAATGCTATTTGGATGAACGGGGAGTCAATGGAGGGTATTGCAACTCTAGATTCATCCCGTTATTAAAACAATCTAGCGTTGCAAATTGTGGCTAGGGTTAAATGTCATCAAATGTCGGTCCGTGGCTCAAATGATGAATGAATAAACAATGGACCTTGATGTGAAAATGGTTGTAGACGGTTATAGGTTAGAGAACGGATCTGTATGACCTCTGTCAGCGAGCACTGTGGAGATCTTACAGATCAAATATCAGATCTACATTACCTCTGTCAGCGAGCACTATGGAGGAGATCTTACAGATCAAATATCAGATCCACATTACCTCCGACAGTGAGCACTATGGAGGAGATCTTATAGAATCAAATATCAGATCTGCATTACCTCTGACAGTGAGCACTATGGAGGAGATCTTATAGAATCAAATATCAGATCTGAATTACCTCTGACAGTGAGCACTATGGAGGACACCTTGGTGTCCTTGGTGAGGTCGAAGGTCAGCCGTCCGGTCATCAGGTCTCCTCCCGTCCAGGTGTTGCGCTCGTTCAGAGCGTCCAGGTTGATGGAGAAGTTCCTCAGGGTCTGTTGAAACATCTCTCCGTCTTCTCACCAACTATTTAGACTGAAAGTTATCCTGGCGTCGCTCTGGAGGGAGCTATACCTCTCCCGTTGTTGTCCCCGAGACCAGAGCACGGATAAGCGGTCGAAGACTGCCTGCCGGGTGGATGGAAGTCACAGCACAGTCGGACAGACAGACAAACACAACAACAACAACTCCAGCTCTGAGAGTCTCTGTGATGTTGTGCTGCTGAGCGACAGTTGTTGGACCAACAGCAGCTGTTCTGTCATGTCTTTAATTAGTAACAGTAATACAAACATTTAAATAAACATGGTTAATTCAACACAGCGCTGAGCAACGCTCACGCACTGTAACCGTGTGTGTGTGTATGTTTGTTGCGTGCGAGGCTACTACACTAGCTACCAACCACCAATGTTTTGGAATCGGTGTTGCCAGGTTCGGAGAGGGAAGCAAGTAAACGTGGTCTATGAAAATAGATAAGAAGAAGAAAGCCACCACACAAGTACACGAACGCGCGCACACACACACACACACACACAACACAGAACAGCACTTTAGACCTATTTTATAGGGAAATCTACAATGAAGCTATAAAATATTAAATATTAAAAACGAATGAAAAGAGAAAAGTGTTATATTTTTGAGGGGCGTATGTAAACACAAACTTTGTCCCAAAACAAACATTAAATGCTAGTATTGACAATGAATGGACAATTTGCGTACACATGATGATGTATATTATGGCCTGATAAAAGTGCCCCTCACTTCACACAAGTGTGATTTTTTTAAAACATTAAATAGGCTACCAAAGACCAAATAAACAACTGCACTTTAGAAACAAGTCCCCAAATAACTTCTAGCTATATACAGAAAAAAGCCCAAAGTCGCTTATACTAAGTAGACATGGCAACGTTGCCTTGGAGGCACTGCGCATGCTCCGTGCTTGGAGGGTGCGTCCCTTTTCCTTTTTTCCCTCTCTTCTCTTTGACCAACTTTATTTGGACACACAGATGGACATTAATACACACTGAAGACCATCAGTTATTTAAATACATGACATCATCAGTGTTGGGGAGTATTAAGCTACATGTAGCTGAGCTACGTAGCTTAGCTACATTTTGCTGTAGCTTGTAGTATTTTAGCTACATTCATATTTGTGTACCTCGTCAAGTAGCTCAGCTACTTTTTGGGTCATTTTTTGTAGCTTAGCTACTCAAGTTACAAGCTACAATTTTGGGTCTCCCAGAGGGGAGGAGGGGTCTCCCAGAGGGGAGCAGGGGTCTCCCAGAGGGGAGGAGGGGTCTCCCAGAAAGGAGCAGGGTGGGAGGAGGGGTCTCCCAGAGGGGAGCAGGGTGGGAGGGGTCTCCCAGAGGGGAGCAGGGTGGGAGGGGTCTCCCAGATGGGAGAAGGGTGGGAGGAGGGGTCTCCCAGAGGGGAGGGGTCTCCCAGAGGCGAGCAGGGTGGGAGGGGTCTCCCAGAGGGGAGCAGGGGGAGGAGGGGTCTCCCAGAGGGGAGCAGGGTGGGAGGAGTCTCCCAGAGGGGAGCAGGGGTCTCCCAGAGGGGAGCAGGGGTCTCCCAGAGGGGAGCAGGGGTCTCCCGCATGTACATTCTCAATTTAACGCTGAAAAATAAAAAGTAGCTGAGCTACTTTTCCTATGTAGCTGTAGCTTTACAAGCTACATTTCTCCAGGGGTAGCTATGTAGCTTGATCAAGCTACTGCCATGGTGAGCTACTTGTAGCTTTACAAGCTACGCTTTCAAAGTAACTTCCCCAACACTGGACATCATACATTATTAGAGTGATAGAAGGACAAAAACATTATAGAGGCAACATTTGTTAAATAAAAACTTGCCCGAGAAAAACTTGCGCTCTCGAGAAAGCGCGAGAAAAACTCAGAAATGTATAGTTTATTTTAAAACTATGTTTTTCCACTCCCCGTTTGGAAGTCCCTGAATGTTGGCGAGTACAGCGTGACTTACCCCCCCCCCCGCACAACCCCCCCCCCCACACCCCCGCACAACCCCCCCCCCCCCACCAGTTCATCAGGAGGTTCAGACTTTCATTAATTTATTAATGTTCATTTTTATTATTTCATTTTTATTTAACAGTCAGTTCAAAACGCAAACTCTGTACAATACATTGTGTCCTTATATTATGGTCATCTGTCACTGTGTGGAACCAAATGGACCCTTACGGGTCTGTGACTGAGAGTGTAACACATGGAACCAAATGGACCCTTACGGGTCTGTGACCCTGAGAGTGTAACACATGGAACCAAATGGACCCTTACGGGTCTGTGACTCTGAGAGTGTAACACATGGAACCAAATGGACCCTTACGGGTCTGTGACTCTGAGAGTGTAACACATGGAACCAAATGGACCCTTATGGGTCTGTGACTCTGAGAGTGTAACACATGGAACCAAATGGACCCTTACGGGTCTGTGACTCTGAGAGTGTAACACATGGAACCAAATGGACCCTTACGGGTCTGTGACTCTGAGAGTGTAACACATGGAACCAAATGGACCCTTACGGGTCTGTGACTCTGAGAGTGTAACACATGGAACCAAATGGACCCTTACGGGTCTGTGACTCAGAGTGTAACACATGGAACCAAATGGACCCTTACGGGTCTGTGACTCTGAGAGTGTCACACATGGAACCAAATGGACCCTTATGGGTCTGTGACTCTGAGAGTGTAACACATGGAACCAAATGGACCCTCACGGGTCTGTGACTCTGAGAGTGTAACACATGGAACCAAATGGACCCTCAGGGGTCTGAAATGGAAGCCGTCTAGTTAAATTAACGACAAGGATTTTAACGTTTAGATTCACGAGGGAATGATAAAAAATAAAAATAAACAGTTTTACAATCACTGAATCAACACTGTTCAAATCCTCAGCGCTGGTTTAACCCCCGACAGTGTTGAAATGGAACCAAATGGACCTTTTTAATAAAAAAGGGTCTCTGTTTGTAACCCTCTGAGTTACGGACCTTTAAGACCCAAACCGCAGCCAAACGCAACTACTCACAACAAAACACTTTTAACCACTTGCTTTGTAGATCTGCTATTTTTTTGAAAAATCGTGTAAATGTGTCACAAATCTCTGAACATATTATTCTTTCAGAGTGAACGTTTTTAACCCATTCTGGGCGGAAACCCCGTTTTGGTGTCAGCATCATGTTATGCTTTAGCTATTGAAAAATAGCAGATCTACAAGCTCATGTCTGCTATTTTTTGAAAAATCGAAGAACGACTGACATAGAAACATAAGCTTTTTCAGAAAACGGTCAGGATGTAGAAGACATTTTTAGAATCTGATCTCAGGTCAGAACGGGTTCAATGACATTAATGCGGTTTGGGCCATTTAAGGGTCCCTTTGGTCCCCTGGCGGGTCCCCGGACCACACCTTGAGTGGATCTACAGACCCACACATCGTGGTATTAGATCTCCAGACCCACACACACACACACACACACACACAGGAACATAAAACAGATCTGTAAGCCCTAAACCGGCCCCGTCCCTCCATCAAACAGGAAGTTGTCACCAGAGGGACAGGACGTTGTCACACCAGAGAGGCGGGGATATCGAAAGGCAAAGGAAATAGACAAGATCATTAATTATGCAAATTACCCAGTAATATTATATTCATAAAACACATGTACGGACGGCTCTTAAACATCGTTTAAGATGTTTCATTGTCGTTTCATTGGTGCTTGGTCTGTAACTCTGAGAGTCTACACATAGACTCTCAGAGTCAAATTAACATTGATTTTACAATAAAAATTGGGGGTCCCAGAGATAGAAATGTAATTAAATGGGGGGTCGGTAGACTAATGCGTGTTAAACTGGGGGGTCCTTGAAATGAAACGGGTTGAGAATCACTGCTAGAGCCGTCAAAGTCTCCTCTTATGGGGGTCCCTGGCATATCTTTCACATGGGGGTCCCTGGCATATCTCTTCACATGGGGGTCCCTGGCATATCTCTTCACATGGGGGTCCCTGGCATATCTCTTCACATGGGGGTCCCTGGTATAACTTTCACATGGGGGTCCCTGGCATATCTCTTCACATGGGGGTCCCTGGCATATCTCTTCACATGGGGGTCCCTGGTATAACTTTCACATGGGGGTCCCTGGCATATCTCTTCACATGGGGGTCCCTGGTATAACTTTCACATGGGGGTCCCTGGTATATCTTTCACATGGGGGTCCCTGGTATATCTTTCACATGGGGGTCCCTGGCATATCTCTTCACACGGGGGTCCCTGGCATATCTTTCACCTGGGGGTCCCTGGTATATCTTTCACATGGGGGTCTGCAGGGCTAATTAGTGTCTATTTGGGGGTCCTTGACTGACATGGAAAGGTTTGCTAACTCATTACAACCAGCTACATGTGCTCAGCGATGAGATGAGATACAAACTCACAAGTGATTTAGGACCGTCGGGATGCGCGGCTGCTCAGCGCGGACAGCGCTAGGACCTTTGGAGATACGGCGCTTTGGAAAGGAGATGGATTTAAAGGTCCCATAGCCGGTGGGGACGGAGGTTCTCCATAGCAACCGGAGCAATGCTAAAAGGTAAACATACGGACGGCGTGTTCATTGGTATAATTGGCACCAGTAGCTACCGTTAGCCTAGCTATATGCTTATGAACGTAGTTAGCACCAGTAGCTACCGTTAGCCTCGCTACGTTTATGAACGTAGATAGCAGCAAAAAAGTTAATCAAACAATTTGAATCAAATAACGAGTTTGAACTTCTAAAAACGTAAAGAGCGAACGTGAAACTTATTCTATAAAAATTAAGCAACGGTTACTACATGTATTGTGCTCATTATATTATATTACCTACATGTATTTTACTCATTATATTACTGGTAATTTATCAGATTACTAAAAGGAATAATTAATTAAAGTGTCAGTACCCCCCCCCCCCCCTCTCTCTCTCTCTCTCTCTCTGTAGCAGCAGGGCGAGCAAGAAGCCGTGACATCATCAGCGATTAAAGTGAATCCGAAAAAAGTTATTCATTGTTAATTCATTAATTCATTAATTAATTATGTAAATCATGACAAATGTACAAAACAATTTACAAAAAAAAGACCACAAACAAAACAAAATGTCTGAAGTTATGTTGGCTGATTAAACGAAAAACAAAAATAGAGAGAAAAAAAAAGAAAATATTTAGAAACCAAATATTTAACCAATTAAATCCATTGTTTTTGG
>NC_137877.1:677617-732617 GCF_963924005.1 Protomyctophum bolini | reverse complement strand
CTCTCTGGGAGGCGGGCCAAACCCTCTGAAAGCACAACCATTGGTTAAATCTCATCCATGTGCTCACTGTGTCATAATTTGCCCTGCGCTGAGCCCCACCCACTCCACGCTGATGGTGAGCAGTCCTTCTCCCCCATTGGCTGTCCTCATGACTATGATTTATTTACCTTGTGAGTCTAATTAAGAATGCTGCTGCTAGAGTCCTGACCATAGACTGTAAAAAATATGGACAAAGCGTTCCGCGGGTCTAACATGAACGTAAAATGAAGCCTGTCAGTCCTTGCAATGGAAGTCGCCATCTTTCTAGATCCGTTTGGGCCCAGCTGGCCCATTGGCTGGCCCAGACAACGAGGCGGGACTTCCCCCCTTCTTCTTCATTGGTTTTTATTTTGACTCGAGTGGGAGGGGGATCCCGTTCATAGACTGTAACGGTAGCCACGCCCCTCAGAACATGCGCGGCTTTATGGTAATTTATTTTATAAATGGGACCATAATTTTCCAAAAAGAATATTATGACATTAGAAATGAGACTTTAAACTAGTGACTGGAAGCAGAAAGTATTCATGACCATGTTTATTAAGGTAATACAGTCTAGGTGAAGTTGGGCCCAAATACATGGACTTCTATGGGGCTATGGGTTTTTTTGAGCCCAATGACAGCGCCACAACAGGCCATTATATGAACTTTAATTTCCTTAGTGGCTTCACAAAATATCTGTCTGACTGCCCCCCTGGTCCTGACAAAAACTAGAAAATATGACCATATTACACCAATCCTAAAATCCTTACATTGGCTATACCAGTGTCCCAGAGAATTGATTTTAAAATGTTATAAGTTGTCTATAAATGTGTTTGTGGCTTTGGGCCCAGCTATACATCTCAGACATGCTGAAGCCATATGAACCCTCCAGAACCCTTAGGTCATCTGAGGCTGGCCTACTGATAGTTCACCCGCTAGCTGGAACAAGACATGGTGAAGCAGCATTCCACCATTATGCACCACAAACCTGGAATAGCATGCCAGGTTACATTTAGAAAATCCCCAACCATAGCCGTTTTTAAGTCACATTTAAAAATGTATTTATTTAAATAATTAATTAACTGCGTTTCTTTTTTTATATATTTTTATCCCACGATTTTGTAACCCATTTTTCACCCCTGTGTCAATCATCTAATGATCCTGGGCTCTACACACCCTCCACCAACCTAGTCCCCATATATGGGGGACAAGGGGAGACCAACCTAGTCCCCATATATGGGGGACAAGGGGAGAGCAACGGACTTGAACTCATGCTTCCTTCATGCCTGAGTGTCCAAGTGTCTCCTTTACACCTGACAGGGGGGAGTTTCCCTGGTTGGACGTAGCGCGTGGAAGGAACACGTTATTCCAACCAGTTCCTTTCCCTTCCATCAGGCGCCCCGGCTGGCCAGGGGGAGGCAGTTTAGAGACCAGGATCACTGCATGTTTTTGTGAGGGTACCTACCCTAGGGGACACGGGGAGAACATGTGAGGGTACCTACCCTATAGGGGACACGGGGAGAACATGCAAACTCCACACAGAAAGGCCCTTTCGCCAACCCCGCCTTCGGGTATGGGCACTGATGACGCGGAGGAGGAAACACGCCGCCAGCACCCACAGTGCCCCGAGCGGGGAATCGAACCCAGGACCTTCTAGCTGTGAAGCGACAGCACTACCAACTGTGCCACCGTGCCAATTAACTGTGTTTCTATTAAAGGTGGGAGTATCTGTTGTAATGTAATGTAATTGTATCTATTATAATCTGTATTCCTTTTAAAGTGCACTGTTGCACTCTGTATTTGTTTTTATTCTGTAAAGCACTTTGAATCGCCTTGAGTATGAAAGGTGCTACATAAATAAAATTGCCTTGCCTTGAGTCTGGTAAACTAAGATGTATTGATACATGTATAAATGTGTATTTATTGCGAATGCAGTGAGCACTTACTATGAGACCTAGCAGATCATGTCTGTCTGTGTGTCTGTCTGTCTGTCTGTCTGTGTGTCTGTCCCGCTATCCAAATATGGAGTGTGTTGCATCAGCAATCACTCAGCTCCATATATGGGCACAAAAGGGGCCAGGTCCACTCAGCTCCATATATGGGCACAAAAGGGGCCAGGTCCACATATACAGTAACAGCGGGACAGACACACAGACAGACAGACAGACATGATCTGCAGGGTCTCAGCTGCGTTCGCTTCCCGCGTTTGCGCGTCTTACTGGTTTACCTTGTGAGTCTGGTAAACTATGGTGTATTGATACATGTATAAATGTGTATTTGTTTACCCTGTGAGTCTGGTAAACTATGGTGTATTGATACATGTATAAATGTGTATTTATTTACCTTGTGAGTCTGGTAAACTATGGTGTATTGATGTATAAATGTGTTTTTGTTTACCTTGTGAGTCTGGTAAACTATGATGTATTGATACATGTATAAATGTGTATTTGTTTACCTTGTGAGTCTGGTAAACTATGGTGTATTGATACATGTATAAATGTGTATTTGTTTACCTTGTGAGTCTGGTAAACTATGACGTATTGATGTATAAATGTGTTTTTGTTTACCTTGTGAGTCTGGTAAACTATGATGTATTGATACATGTATAAATGTGTATTTGTTTACCTTGTGAGTCTGGTAAACTATGGTGTATTGATACATGTATAAATGTGTTTTTGTTTACCTTGTGAGTCTGGTAAACTATGATGTATTGATGTATAAATGTGTATTTATTTACCCTGTGAGTCTGGTAAACTATGGTGTATTGATACATGTATAAATGTGTATTTGTTTACCTTGTGAGTCTGGTAAACTATGGTGTATTGATACATGTATAAATGTGTATTTGTTTACCTTGTGAGTCTGGTAAACTATGGTGTATTGATGTATAAATGTGTATTTGTTTACCTTGTGAGTCTGGTAAACTATGGTGTATTGATGTATAAATGTGTATTTGTTTACCTTGTGAGTCTGGTAAACTATGGTGTATTGATACATGTATAAATGTGTATTTGTTTACCTTGTGAGTCTGGTAAACTATGACGTATTGATACATGTATAAATGTGTATTTGTTTACCTTGTGAGTCTGGTAAACTATGACGTATTGATACATGTATAAATGTGTATTTGTTTACCTTGTGAGTCTGGTAAACTATGACGGCGTTCTCCGACATGGTTTCGACCACGTTGAAGTTTTCTATGGTGGCTAAAAAAAGACAACACTTTAAGTTAGACACAGTTTTCCATGTAACACTTAATGCAACGTAAATGTAATTTGAATGTAGACACACAGCACACTGTAGTCATGGATACTCAGACATTCCACTGTTCTTTTTTTTTTTTATCCCACGATTTTGTAACCCCTGTGCCAATCATCTACTGTGATCCTGGGCTCTACACACCCTCCGCCAACCTGGGGAGAGCAACGGACTTAACTCATGCTCCCTTCATGCCTGAGTGTCCAAGTTGCTCCTTTACACCTGACAGGGGGGAGTTTCCCTGGTTGGACGTAGCACGTGGAAGGAACACGTTATTCCAACCAGTTCCATTCCACTGTTCTTATGATCCTAGATGACTGTTTCTAAGGGCCGATTCATACTCCTATTTTAGAGCCGAATAGAAGTCGGTTCGGCTCTGTAGAGCCTACAATGTGACGTCATTTGGCTCTGTAGAGCCTACAATGTGACGTCATTGGGCTCTGTAGAGCCTACAATGTGACGTCATTTGGCTCTGTAGAGCCTACAATGTGACGTCATTGGGCTCTGTAGAGCCTACAATGTGACGTCATTGGGCTCTGTAGAGCCTACAATGTGACGTCATTTGGCTCTGTAGAGCCTACAATGTGACGTCATTGGGCTCTGTAGAGCCTACAATGTGACGTCATTTGAGGTTCGGGGGGACAAAACAATGCATTGTGCATCATTGTTATTATAAACGGTGTGAAGAAGACGTACTCTCCCAGTCCATCCTGACCGACGTGTCCCAGAAGTAGTGACACACCTCGTGTCCCGTCACGCCTTTCACCGCATGGGTGGCTTTGAGAGGGTCTAGGACGATACCGTTCTCCTCCACCTCCCTCCTGTACACCTGGAATAACATTATTATAATATTATTATAATATGACTGCATGGGTGGCTTTGAGAGGGTCTAGGACGATACCGTTCTCCTCCACCTCCCTCCTGTACACCTGGAATAACATTATTATTATATTATTATAATATGACTACATGGGTGGCTTTGAGAGGGTCTAGGACGATACCGTTCTCCTCCACCTCTCTCCTGTACACCTGGAATAACACAATATTATTATATTATTATAATATGACTGCATGGGTGGCTTTGAGAGGGTCTAGGACGATACCGTTCTCCTCCACCTCCCTCCTGTACACCTGGAATAACACAATATTATAATATTACTGTACCTGGAATAACAGAATATTATAATATGACTACATGGGGGGCATTGAGGGGGTCGTTCTCCTCCACCTCCCTCCTGTACACCTGGAATAACACAATATTATAATATTACTGTACCTGGAATAACAGAATATTATAATATGACTACATGGGGGGCTTTGAGAGGGTCGTTCTCCTCCCCCTCTCTCTTCTACACCTGGAATAACCGCCACGAGAGATGAATTCTCCGCGTTGTGTTCTCTGGATGCAGCGCTCTGAATGTGGACCGACTGACTGACTGTGTGACTACACTGTAACTGTGTGTGTGTGTGTTGGTGTTTTAGCGCCCTCTGGTGGATGATTGCCATCATCTCTCCCTCCTCTATCACCAGCTGTGTGTGTGTGTGTGTGTGTGTGTGTGTGTGTGTGTGTGTGTGTGTGTGTGGGCGCGTGCATGCTGTGTTTTGGCGCCCCCCCGGTGGTCGGTACCTTCATCTCTCCCTCCTCTATCACCAGCTGCCAGTTGGCGTCTCCGCCCACATCCTGGAGAGAGGTGGTCATGTGACTCTGAACCATCTCCTCTACCTGAGAGAGAGAGAGAGAGAGAGAGAGAGAGAGAGAGACACACACACAGAGTTAACATGGAGAGAGAGAGAGAGAGAGAGAGAGAGAGAGAGAGAGAGAGAGAGAGAGAGATTACTCAGTGTGCAATATGACACGAGAAGCTGTTCTTTATTGTCATGAGTGTAATATTGCAATTATACAACAGTTACCCTTAAAACTAAGATAATCACTGAAAAAGAATAATGTTTCAATGACAGATGTAGTCACTACGACCACAGATGTCCCCAAGAAACTAGCTAGCCTAGCCACCCAGTCTGCTGCGCTCTGGGAGAACAGAAACTAGCTAGCCTAGCCACCCAGTCTGCTGCGCTCTGGGAGAACAGAAACTAGCTAGCCTAGCCACCCAGTCTGCTGCGCTCTGGGAGAACAGAAACTAGCTAGCCTAGCCACTAAGGTTGTGCGATATTTCGGTTTCGCGGTTTAATACGGTTTAATGATTTCATTAAGGTTTCATCCGTCAAAACCGGCAAACCGTTTAACCTGACATGAGCGTTGGGTGGCCGTGATTATTGTTTACGGAAGCAGTGGAGAATGGCAGCATCGCGTGATCCATCCGTCCGTCTGTGTCTGACTAAATTATTGTGCCAGTTACAAGACTTGCCGTGCTCTCCCCCGCCCGTCTCCCCCTAACGTGCGTGCACCATGACAGGCAACGCTGAAGCCAAGTGACACACAAGCGCTAAATAATAAACTATGTGTGTGTGTGTGCGTGCGTGCGCTGTATGGTTTACGTCAAGTCACAAAATCACTTGTTGCTGTGGCACAGACACAGAGCTATGCTGGGACAGACAGTCACAGAACAGATTCGTTGCAGCTCAGCATTGCAAAAATATTCCTATCAGCAACAGCAACTGGCCCGCTCTCTGTGAGGCATGAACTAAACTCAGTTGATCAACTGGCCCGCTCTCTGTGAGGCATGAACTAAACTCAGTTGATCAACTGGCCCACTCTCTGTGAGGCATGAACTAAACTCAGTTGATCAACTGGCCCACTCTCTGTGAGGCATGAACTAAACTCAGCTGATCAACTGGCCCACTCTCTGTGAGGCATGAACTAAACTCAGTTGATCAACTGGCCCACTCTCTGTGAGGCATGAACTAAACTCAGTTGATCAACTGGCCCACTCTCTGTGAGGCATGAACTAAACTCAGTTGATCAACTGGCCCACTCTCTGTGAGGCATGAACTAAACTCAGTTGATCATGCTGAAATAATCTGATGCGAGACAACGGCTGCGTCTCCACTTCCAATCTAGAATTAATTATACGTCGCCGTACTGCGGAGCGCGTGCAGAAAATAGCCGATCTACAAGCTTACAGCGCGTCGTCGCGCATTGTTTATGGATGCGTTCAGGACTCGTTTCTGTCACATCATAAGATACTAATGTAACGGGTAAAATAATCACTGAGATCAACTCGGAGCAGTTCCTGTTCCTGGGGGCTACACATAGACTACACTGCTACAGTATACACTACGGTAGGCAGAGAGGGACAAGACAGGCCAACATGACTGACGAGACATTACAATAGCGAAAGGGGCCATCTTGTGGCGATAGACTGTAATAGCAGTCTCTGATTAACAAAATGAAATAATGCGAACGCATGGCCACGTTAAAATTAATTAGACGGTAAAACCGAAAGACACGGTATTTTGGCAATAGTAAACCGGGGTTTTAAAATGTCCCAATCCGTCCAACCTTACTAGCCACCCAGTCTGCTGCTCTCTGGGAGAACAGCACGGCTGAATGGTTTTTCTTGATCAGCCGTTCCATCATCGTGGTTTAAGCACGGCTAGAAAGCGGTTTCAACCAATCAGAATAGTTCCAGTGGTTCTCAAACTACTTCGTGTCGAGAACCCCAAAAATATATGTCACACACACACACACACACTCTCTCTCACACACACACACACACACACACACACACACACTCTCTCTCTCTCTCACACACACACACACACACACACACACACAGTACCTGAGCACTGAATCTGTGAACGTCATCTGAGGCACTGACTAGTTCAACAGAGGACAGCGAGGTCGAGAGACTATGAGTCTGAACACACAGAGAGAGAGAGACACAGAGAGAGAGAGAGAGAGAGAGAGAGAGAGAGAGAGAGAGAGAGAGAGAGAGAGAACAAGGGAGGAAAAAAGGAGAGAAAAAGAGGAAGTAAGAAATGAAAGAGTTCAGGACAGACACAGAAAGCCGCTCTGTAGAGGGGTATTAGGGGGGTATTAGAGGGGTATTAGGGGGGTAATAGAGGGGTATTAGAGGGGTATTAGGGGGGTATTAGGGGGGTATTAGGGGGGTAATATAGTGGTATCAGAGGGGTATTAGGGGGGTAATAGAGGGGTATTTACCGTGGCAGAGAACCTGTGCGTGGCGATGGAAGAGTAAACGTCTCCAGAAGGAACCGACGACAGGCGAGGAGTCCTCACCTTCTCCGACTGACACTGTCCAACAACAACAACACATGGTTACCATGGTTACCACACTGAGGGACAACAACAACACATGGTTACCATGGTTTTCAAAAATAGCAGACCTACGAGCTCGTAGCGCGCCACTCGGTGGCGCGCTACGAGCTTCCCAGCCTCTCCGTGAGACGTTGACATTAATAGTGATGTCATAGTGATGTCATAGTGATGTCATACCTGCTCCTCTATTTTGTCCTGGCGGTCCAGAGCGGCCTCCACCGCGTCGAAGAACTCGTCCTCGTTGATCAGGCTGTTGGGACCCTCCTGGAGAGACAGACAGGTAGGAGAGACAGACATGTAGGAGAGAGACAGACAGGTAGGAGAGAGAGGTAGGAGAGACAGACAGGTAGGAGAGAGAGACAGGTAGGAGAGACAGACAGGTAGGAGACAGACAGGTAGGAGAGACAGACAGGTAGGAGACAGACAGGTAGGAGAGAGAGAGACAGGTATTAGAGACAGACAGGTAGGAGACAGACAGGTAGGATAGACAGACAGGTAGGATAGACAGACAGGTAGGAGAGACAGACAGGTAGGAGAGACAGACAAGTATGAGAGACAGACAGGTAGGAGAGAGAGATACAGATAATAGAGAGACAGACAGGTAGGAGAGAGACAGACAGGTAGGAGAGAGAGACAGGTAGGAGAGAGACAGACAGGTATGAGAGAGAGACGTGTAGGAGAGACAGACAGGTAGGAGAGACAGACAGGTAGGAGAGAGAGACAGGTAGGAGAGAGACAGACAGGTACGAGAGACAGACAGGTACGAGAGACAGACAGGTAGGAGAGACAGACAGGTAGGAGAGACAGACAGGTAGGAGAGACAGACAGGTAGGGAGAGAGGCAGACAGGTAGGGAGAGAGACAGACAGGTAGGGAGAGAGACAGACAGGCAGACAGGTAGGGAGAGAGACAGACAGGCAGGGAGAGAGACAGACAGGTAGGGAGAGACCCCAGGTTTAAACAACAGAATGAGCCCCAGACCGTTGATAAACATCAGAATGAGTCCCAGACCGTTGATAAACAACAGAATGAGCCCCCAGACCGTTGATAAACAACAGAATGAGCCCCCAGACCGTTGATAAACAACAGAATGAGCCCCAGACCGTTGATAAACAACAGAATGAGCCCCCAGACCGTTGATAAACAACAGAATGAGCCCCCAGACCGTTGATAAACAACAGAATGAGCCCCAGACTGTTGATAAACAGAATGAGCCCCCAGACCGTTGATAAACAACAGAATGAGCCCCAGACCGTTGATAAACAACAGAATGAGCCCCAGACCGTTGATAAACAACAGAATGAGCCCCCAGACCGTTGATAAACAACAGAATGAGCCCCAGACTGTTGATAAACAACAGAATGAGCCCCAGACCGTTGATAAACAACAGAATGAGCCCCCAGACCGTTGATAAACAACAGAATGAGCCCCAGACCGTTGATAAACAACAGAATGAGCCCCCAGACCGTTGATAAACAACAGAATGAGCCCCAGACCGTTGATAAACAACAGAATGAGCCCCAGACCGTTGATAAACAACAGAATGAGCCCCAGACCGTTGATAAACAACAGAATGAGCCCCAGACCGTTGATAAACAACAGAATGAGCCCCCAGACCGTTGATAAACAACAGAATGAGCCCCAGACCGTTGATAAACAACAGAATGAGCCCCCAGACCGTTGATAAACAACAGAATGAGCCCCAGACCGTTGATAAACAACAGAATGAGCCCCAGACCGTTGATAAACAACAGAATGAGCCCCAGACCGTTGATAAACAACAGAATGAGCCCCAGACCGTTGATAAACAACAGAATGAGCCCCAGACCGTTGATAAACAACAGAATGAGCCCCAGACCGTTGATAAACAACAGAATGAGCCCCAGACCGTTGATAAACAACAGAATGAGCCCCCAGACCGTTGATAAACAACAGAATGAGCCCCAGACCGTTGATAAACAACAGAATGAGCCCCCAGACCGTTGATAAACAACAGAATGAGCCCCCAGACCGTTGATAAACAACAGAATGAGCCCCAGACCGTTGATAAACAACAGAATGAGCCCCCAGACCGTTGATAAACAACAGAATGAGCCCCAGACCGTTGATAAACAACAGAATGAGCCCCCAGACCGTTGATAAACAACAGAATGAGCCCCAGACCGTTGATAAACAACAGAATGAGCCCCCAGACCGTTGATAAACAACAGAATGAGCCCCAGACCGTTGATAAACAACAGAATGAGCCCCAGACCGTTGATAAACAACAGAATGAGCCCCAGACCGTTGATAAACAACAGAATGAGCCCCAGACCGTTGATAAACAACAGAATGAGCCCCAGACCGTTGATAAACAACAGAATGAGCCCCAGACCGTTGATAAACAACAGAATGAGCCCCAGACCGTTGATAAACAACAGAATGAGCCCCAGACCGTTGATAAACAACAGAATGAGCCCCAGACCGTTGATAAACAACAGAATGAGCCCCAGACCGTTGATAAACAACAGAATGAGCCCCAGACCGTTGATAAACAACAGAATGAGCCCCCAGACCGTTGATAAACAACAGAATGAGCCCCAGACCGTTGATAAACAACAGAATGAGCCCCAGACCGTTGATAAACAACAGAATGAGCCCCAGACCGTTGATAAACAACAGAATGAGCCCCAGACCGTTGATAAACAACAGAATGAGCCCCAGACCGTTGATAAACAACAGAATGAGCCCCCAGACCGTTGATAAACAACAGAATGAGCCCCAGACCGTTGATAAACAACAGAATGAGCCCCAGACCGTTGATAAACAACAGAATGAGCCCCAGACCGTTGATAAACAACAGAATGAGCCCCCAGACCGTTGATAAACAACAGAATGAGCCCCAGACTGTTGATAAACAACAGAATGAGCCCCAGACCGTTGATAAACAACAGAATGAGCCCCCAGACCGTTGATAAACAACAGAATGAGCCCCAGACCGTTGATAAACGGGACCCCAGGGACCCCCCCCCCTCAGGGACCCCAGGGACCCCCCCTTCACCTCGTAGTCAGGTCCTCCGTACTGAGACTTCTTCTTCATGTCATTCAGAGCCGACTTGTAGGAATCCTCCACCCTGCGCCTCTTCTCTAGTTCCTACACGTGCACACACACACACACACACACACACACACACACACACGTTTGCATTATTAGACTTGTGAGCAGGGGTTAGCTTTATACGTGCGCGCACATGTACGGTATTTACAGACAGATGACGTGCACGTGTGTGTGTGCACGCCAGAACACGTGTGTGTGTGTGTGTGTGTGTGTGTGTGTGTGTGTCCTCCTGGGTCCATGAGCCCAGTTAAAACAGTCTTATTGCGTCTTTTTCGTTAAAACGTCTTTTTCTGCAAAACTTTCTGTTTAGCAGAAATAAGTGTTCCAAAATAAAAGCCTCCTCACCGGTATTGTTTTCGTCGACTAAAACTAAGACGAAAAATGTTCGTCGACTACCCTTTTTCACTGACGAAAACTAAATGGAAACTGAATGAAAACTAAGCTACGATGACTAAAACTAAGACTAAATATACTGACAATTTTGTCAACACAAAAACTAGACTAATGTTATGAAGGGACTAGTGGACAAGAGATCCTGTAGAAGTCATTGTAGAAATTAGTTGCATGCTGAAAATAGCAGATCTACAATTGTAAAAAAACAGTCATTACGACGGCATCAAGGCCCTCCAAAATCTACTAAAATCTTATGGTATTTAGTCGACTAAATCTAGACTAACACTATGTAAAACTAGACTTTAACACCATGTAAAAAAAAAAAGAAGGTTGTCCAGTCCTCATTTTACCACCTTCGCAATATTGCCAAACTTACCTAAAGTCATGCAGGACTTTTAGGCCCTCATTTATCAACCGTGCGTACGCCAAAATATGGGTGCACGCCGAAATAAGCAATTTTCGGCATTTACCATTTCCGCCAAAGCTTGAAATTGAACTTGAGTAGGACCAAAAGTCACGTCTGGTCGGGAGCCGTCGTACGCTTTGTCCTCGGCTGTTTTTCTGTCGTACACAAGCGGAGCAGCCTTGTCTGAACTGCTGACACGCTGTCACAGGCATCTAAACATAATGTTTTCACTGCTAAAATGTAAAAAAAAAAACTGTATGTAGGCAGCAGGCTATATATAGGCCTACAAAAAAAAGACAACGAAAAAGAGAGATTTCCAACTTTTACAAGTAATTAAAATTGCGCAATTAAGATCAATATAACATGTTTACAATGTAGACTATTAGCTTGTGCTTGCCTATTTGCAATTGTAGCAGGCTATAGGCGCAAGAGGCTTATCATTCACCATTTAAATAAGTGACAGTTCAGATAAAAGAGATCATTTTCGGGGGTCGGGAGGACGGGACCGCGGCGTGCGTCGCCAACACATACCAGCACACATGCAAGCCTTCATCCATATGTTTATGATTCGTTCATCAATGATCAAATCACTCCATAAACGTTGATTATGACTGCCTTGACGACATGATGGCCTATCTCTCATGCAGGCATCACTGAGTCACCCACAGGACTTATCACAGCAGTGCGCAGTATCACGCCTTCGCCGTGCGCTGCGCACGAAATCCACAAATGGGTAAAATGAATATAGGCCAGCCTACAAAAGTATTCCATTCATGGCGATGCGATGTCGATGTGTCATGTAGGTGTGTGTGTGTGCGTGTGTGGACATGACAGCAAGGCAAGCGAGGTGAGAGGGAAACAGACAGGGTAGGCCTACAGCTTTATTTAATTCATGCAGATGTTCGTTCTTTATTTATTTAAGATACACGATTGATAAATGAGGGCCTATGACCTGACCTGACCTGAACCTCTGGCTACTTCCCAACGCTAGGGTCAGGGGTCAGGGCATTGGGGATATACTGTAGTGCACATACATACAGTACAGTGGAATTAATTGTCATTGCAATTTCCACAGTTAGCTTGGTAAATGTGTATGTGTGCGTGTGTGTGCGTGTGTGTGTGTGTGTGTGTGTGTGTGTGTGTGCGTGCGTGGCTGGGTTTAATGGTGTTTACAACTGTCTAGTCTGAAGGAACAGTGGGTTCTCTTCATGGGACCATGAGGACAGCCCAGTCAGACAGACAGACATGAGGACAGTGCAGTGTGTGTCCAGTGGAAACCTCGTATGAATCTGATCTCAGGTCAGAATGGGTTAATCAGACCAGTGTGTGTCCAGTGGAAACCTCGTATGAATCTGATCTCAGGTCAGAATGGGTTAAGAAATCCTTCCAGGTCTTTTGCACTACTCTAAGTTTCACTAGAGTTCCTCCTTTTGAGGTTTTTGATACTTTGGGTTCTCACTTTTCCAGTGAAGATTCATGAGGTTCTGGGGGTCCTTAATTGACAGTTGACATGAAATAGGTTCACCGTTAGAATCACTGATGCACAGAAAACACAGCGTTTTCAGGAAACGGTCAGGATTCAGAATACATTCTGTGGAATTTTTTCTGTTCTTTTTTCACCCATTAACACATTTAGTACCGGAACTGCATCAAAATAAAGGCGCTGCTTGCGCCGGAGTAATCGCCAGAGTAGTGATCGCTTCCATTTTGAAAGCCATGAACCGGAAATACTTTCTTAAAAAAGTTGACTGACAAAGTGCCATCACAATCTCCGATCATCTTAATATATTTATATATGCTACAAAAAGAGTTAATATTTTGCGGGAGAGACGGATGAGGAGCAGAAACGCAGCGCCAGCATATCGATCCATTCATCACCACGGAGAGCGCCCTGGATGAGGGGATACGAGTCATTCTTTCCGCCGCGCTAACATGGGAGTCAATGACAAGCTAATAGTTTCACAGAGCGTTAGCATACGGCAAGCGAAAAGCGAAATGCCAAAAAAAAAAAAAGTAATTATTCTGAATATTATTATCTCGCCCCGCGTCGTTTGGACGTCGCTAGGACGTCCACAGACGTCTAAGGCACCTCTCGGTTCCAATCCTTATGACGTTTCAGGACGTATTATGTACAAAATGTGTTAAGTCATCAGTGATGTTCATTGCAATGCCATTTCAATGCCATTGGTCATGATATTTGCATATAAATACCCCCCACAGAGGCTGAAGTTCACACGAATTAAAAGTTTCTGGACTCTGGAATTTTCAACATTTTTTTAACCTAAGACTTTTGACCTTTTCATTCTAATTAAAGTAAGAAAAATAATTGTAATACATGTTTTTTGTATCATTAGAATGTCTAGAACATGTTTTATTCATTATTGTGAAAGATATCCCCCAAATGTAAATTATTAATTTATTATATTATTATATAGTTATTATAAATGTTTCATCAAACTTTTTTTTTTTTTTTTTTTAACATATGTTTTAGTCTTAGTCCTATATTAGTACAAAGTAGTAGTAAGGTTAGGGTTAGGCGAGGTTAGGCGAGGTTTTATTATGATTATTATTATTATCAGTAGTAGTATTAGTAGTAGATTTGGCACAAACAACTTAAGGGACTAAATTATTTTCGCTCCAACGCCACCAAAATGTGGAACGCCCTACCAACAGTCATTAAGACATGTGAATCCCTTGACTCCTTCAAAACCGCTCTCAAAGGGCACCTACGGAGGGCTGCAATTTCAAACTGCATGGACCCCGTAAAATCTGAATCCCCCCCACCCCCCCTTTCCCCTCACTGTATATGTTTCTTTTCCCTTTTTACCTCCTTTGTGATGCATTCCTGTTCTGTTCTTTGACTATATAGAAAGTGTCTATTTGTACGTCTCTAAATGGTTTGATGAATTGAACATTAAGGTGGACGCTCTTGTAAACAAGTGTAATGCTTAATTGGGTCGTCCACTCACAGTTAACAGTCTTTGTATTGAGTTTGTGCTTGAAATGTATTAACAATTATCTTACTGTTCTCCGAGGGATCCAGCTCTGGATGAGGTATTATCAGCAGTATTAGTAGTAATATTAGTACTAGTAATATTATCAGTAGTATTAGTAGTAATATTAGTAGTAATATCATCTTACTGTTCTCAGAGGAATCCAGCTCTGGATGAGGTATTATCAGTAGTATTAGTAGTAATATTAGTAATAGTATTAGTAGTAGTATTAGTAGTAATATTAGTAGTAATATTATCAGTAGTATTAGTAGTAATATTAGTAGTAATATCATCTTACTGTTCTCAGAGGAATCCAGCTCTGGATGAGGTATTATCAGTAGTATTAGTAGTAGTATTAGTAGTAATATTAGTAGTAATATTAGTAGTAATATTAGTAGTATTAGTAGTAATATTAGTAGTAATATTAGTAGTAGTATTAGTAGTAATATTATCAGTAGTATTAGTAGTAATATCATCTTACTGTTCTCGGAGGTATCCAGCCCTGGATGAGGTATTATCAGCAGTATTAGTAGTAATATTAGTAGTAATATTAGTAGTAATAGTAGTAATATTAGTAGTAATATTAGTAGTAGTATTATCAGTAGTATTAGTAGTAATATTAGCAGTATCATCTTACTGTTCTGAGAGGTATCCAGCTCTGGCCGCTCAGACTGTGTTTAAGGTCTGCTCTGCACTGGAGAGACGGTTTCCAGAGGTTCCATGCCCAGGCCGTCCTGCTCGACATCTTGACAGCCAACGCAACGCAACGCAACGCAACGCAACGCAACGCGACGGGCGCGATAATAAACCCTACGCCGTAAAATCCTCGATTTGTTCCGCCCCGGGTCACCAGCCAGCGAACTGACCCTGACGTCAACACTGGCAGCAACGTGTTCGAACTGACCCTAGTGACCCTGAATCTGACCCCAACTCTGACCCCGAGTCTGACCCTAACGCTGGCCCTGACCCTGGCAGCAACGCGCTCCAACGTATGCACCGTCGAGCGCTCTCTAGTAATCATCCAATAGCTCAGTATCCTGACAGCACAGTGTCCCAACTAGCATGCTAGTAACTAGTAACTAAACTGACTTAACTACCGAACTAACCCACCCTTAAGACTTAAACCTCTCACTAAGCCGGCTAGCAGGAACAAACGAACTCGTCCGAGCTCTAAATAGTGTTTCCTTATAATGCCGTTCCATACACAATTACACACACACATAAACACACACACACACACACACAGCGTAGCTTTACTCTGCGCTGGTAACCAAATGCAGCCATGTGAGAGTGCGCACGCACAAACACACACACATGCGCGCATGCACACACACACACACACACAGAGGGAGAGAGCAGGTGGTTCCAGGAGCTAGTCTTACTCAACTGAAACGTCTTCCCTGTTTTTCTATTCTCTGGCTTTAGGGTTGGGCCGCGCGCGCGCACACACACACACACACACACACACACACACACACACACACACACACACACAGAACTGGTTTTACAACATCAGCTGAGCAGAGGCGGGGAGGAATAGGCGTGTGTGTGTTTGTTTGTGTGTGTGTGTGTGTGTGTGTGTGTGTGTGTGTGTGTGTGTGTGCATGTGCGCGTGTGCGCGTGTGCGCATGTGTGCATGTGTGTGTGTGTGTGTGTGTGTGTGTGTGTGCATGTGCGTGTGCATGTGCGTGTGCGTGTGTGTGTGTGTGTGTTTTCCTCGAGGCCATGACACCAGGCATTCCTCTACAGTGTGAACCAGGGTTGCCAGATTTTGCGAGAGAAATAAGCGACTACACTATTTTAATAAAAAAACTACACTTTAGAAACAAGAGCAAATAAACAACTACACTTTAGAAACAAGACCAAATAAACAACCACACTTTAGAAACAAGACCAAATAAAAAACTACACTTTAGAAACAAGACCAAATAAACAACTACACTTTAGAAACAAGCCCTAATAAACAACTACACTTTAGAAACAAGACCAATAAACCGCAACACGGAATTACCAATATTTACACTTTAGAAACAAGACCAAATAAACAACTACACTTTAGAAACAAGCCCTAATAAACAACTACACTTTAGAAACAAGACCAAATAAACAACTACACTTTAGAAACAAGACCAAATAAACAACTACACTTTAGAAACAAGACCAATAAACCGCAACACGGAATTACCAATATTTACAAGCAACTTCATAGAGAACTTTACAGAAAAAAGAGCCCAAAATCGCTCATTATAAGCAGACATGGCAACACTGGTCTGAACTCTACACGGTGGCAGTTGGAGTTCCACTCATTGTGACGACAGCACAGGGAGAACTGTGGGACTTGTAGTTCATGTGGGAGTTGTAGTTTATTCCACTCGCTGTGATGGTTGGAATGGCTTAGTGTTGACGACAGAGTACAGCATCTTGCAATGGGTCTGGACTACAATACCCAAATACTTTACTAAGATACCCATGTACCTGTCTAGATACTTCACTAAGATACCCATGTACCTGTCTAGATACTTCACTAAGATACCCATGTACCTGTCTAGATACTTCACTAAGATACCCATGTACCTGTCTAGATACTTCACTAAGATACCCATGCACCTGTCTAGATACTTCCTTAACTCATTCATCGCTTTTAAGAAGTGCCAAAAAGTCCCTAAGCGCCAGTCTCTATACATTTTTTTATTTAATTTTCATTTTCATTTTTTTGTTTAAAAAAAAAAAAAAAAAAGAAAAAGTTTTTTTTTTTTTTTTTTTGTCCAATGTTATACCCGTCTGAAAAAGACGACAAAGACGTCGTTGGCGCTGTGGGAGTTGCTAAAAAAGAGGTCAATTAGGTCGTTGGCAGACATTGAGTTAATGTCAATTCACACCCACAACACCAGAGGGAGCTCTACAAACGACATGAAACCCAGATTTGGCTATATAATTGCGAACGCAGTGAGCACTTACTATGAGACCTAGCAGATCATGTCTGTGTGTCTGTCTGTCTGTCTGTCCCGCTATCCAAATATGGAGTGTGTTGCATCAGCAATCACTCAGCTCCATATATGGGCACAAAAGGGGCCAGGTACACTCAGCTCCATATATGGGCACAAAAGGGGCACCATATAAGGAGTCCCCAAAGCAGCTATACGTCCAAAACTCAAATATGTACGAGCTGCGTTCGCTTCCCGCGTTTGCGCGTCTTACTCGTTTATATATATATATATATATATATATATATTTCTGAAAACCCTCATGTTTCTGTGTCAGTGGTAATAATATATAGAAACATGAGGGTTTTCAGAAATGTCAGGATTTATTAAGACATTCTGTAGTGTTCTCAAGTGTAAATGAGTTAACCCATTTTGGTGTTAGCATTATGATATGCTTTAGCTATTGAAAAATAGCAGACCTTTAAGCTCATATGAGCTTATAGGTCTGCTATTTTTGAAAAATCGAAGAACGACTGACATAGAAACATAGCTTTTTCAGAAAACTGTCTTATTGTTTTATTATTTGCTTACTGATTTATTATTAGACATTTTGTAGAGCGTGTTCTCAGGTGTAAAATGGGTTAATGTGTGACTGTACTTCTGTGAGGTTTATATTTATGACTCATAACTATCCAGTCTGTAATCTTTAAGATTAAGCAGGTTTGGGTGAGACGCGTTTGTAGCTGATTGTTGCTTTTTACAAGGAACACACATGCTTTCTGCCCACGACTGGAGTTACAGCCAGCCAGCTTATTGCACAAGGTGTGTGTGCGTGTGTGTGTGTGTGTGTGTGTGTGTGTGTGCGCGTGTGTGTGTGTGTGTGTGTGTGTGTGTGTGTGTGTGTGCGTACCAGTGTTGATTTAGTAGACTGAAACTAGGACGAATAATGTCTGTCGACTACCTTTTTCCACTGACGAAAACAAAAAGGAAAATAAATGAAAACTGGGCCATGGTGTAGCAACTCATTATGTAATAACTGCTCATGATGTAATAAGGGCTCAAAAAAGGCTCATAATGTAATAAGTTAAATGTAATAAAAACTCATAATGTAATAATCAGCTCATAATCATGAGCGCATAACGTAATAACAGATTTTTCTATAAAAGACGTGTTACGTTATGAGTTGCTACAATAAGGCAGCTCATAATGTAATAAAAGTTCATAATGTAATAATGGCCCATATTGGTGAAAAAAAGTCTAGTCTACATTTGTCAACAGAGGTAATAACAATGACAGTGTAAGACTTTTTTCACCAATATGGGCCATTATTACATTATGAACTTTTATTACATTATGAGCTGCCTTATTGTAGCAACTCATAACTTAACACGTCATTTATAGAAGAATCTGTTATTACGTTATGCGCTCATGATTTTATTACATTATGAGTTTTTATTACATTTAACTTATTACATTATGAGCCTTTTTTGAGCCCTTATTACATCATCAGCAGTTATTACATTATGAGTTGCTACAAGCTCCTAAAACATTATTTGACACTTTGGTTGTTGAGAAACAGCTTCTAAAACATTATTTGACACTTTTGGTTGTTGAGAAACAGCTCCTAAAACATTATTTGACACTTTTGGTTGTTGAGAAACAGCTCATAAAACATTATTTGACACTTTTGGTTGTTGAGAAACAGCTCCTAAAACATTATTTGACACTTTTGGTTGTTGAAAAACAGCTTCTAACCATTATTTGACACTTTTGGTTGTTGAGAAACAGCTCCTAAAACATTATTTGACACTTTTGGTTGTTGAGAAACAGCTCCTAAAACATTATTTGACACTTTTGGTTGTTGAAAAACAGCTTCTAACCATTATTTGACACTTTAGTTGTTGAGAAACAGCTCCTAAAACATTATTTTACACTTTTTGTTGTTGAGAAACAGCTCCTAAAACATTATTTGACACTTTTGGCTGTTGAGAAACAGCTCCTAAAACATTATTTGACACTTTTGGTTGTTGAGAAACAACTTCTAACCATTATTTGACACTTTTGGTTGTTGAGAAACAGCTCCTAAAACATTATTTGACACTTTTGGTTGTTGAGAAACAGCTCCTAAAACATTATTTGACACTTTTGGCTGTTGAAAAACAGCTTCTAACCATTATTTGACACTTTTGGTTGTTGAGAAACAGCTCCTAAAACATTATTTGACATTGCGTGTGTGCTCTGTGCGTGTGTGCGTGCTCTGTGCGTGTGTGCGTGCGTGCGTACCTTGTCCAGCCTCCTCTGCCAGCTGTCCTCTCGTTTCAGCATGATCTCCATGCAGTGGCTCAGAGTGGACAGGATGCCGGCCGTCGTGGCCTTGAACGTGATCGCCTCGCCTTTGAAGTCGATGCCGTTCACCGTGCACCTAGGACCGGCTGGAGCGCACACTGTGACACGCACGCGCACACACACACACACACACACACATGCATGCACATGCACGCATGCACGCACACAGGCGCAGAGCGCGCACACACGCACAGATAGAGAATACTTTATTGGCAGTTAAAAAAATGACATCCATTTAGAACACACCAACGTGTGAAATCATTCCCAAATTAACAAATTAACACATTTTTCCTTATAGACTTTTCACAAAGTATTTATTTAAAGACCTTTTAAGCGTCGTACGAAGCCAACTCGAGTCGTGACAAATCATGACAACAAACACAATATTTTGGACCAAACAAATAATTACAAAGGAGAAAAACAAGAAAAAAAAAGTGTTGTAACCTGCCGTTTTTTTCTTCTTTCTAATTATTTGTTCGGCCCGAAATATTGTGTTTGTTGTCATGATTTGTCACGACTCGAGGATTTGTACGAAACTTAAAAGGTCTCATTTCCTGGGCCCTGGTAGGGGGCGGAGCTGGGCCCTGGTAGGGGGAGGGGCTGGGCCCTGGTAGGGGGCGGAGCTGGGCCCTGGTAGGGGGCGGAGCTGGGCCCTGGTAGGGGGCGGAGCTGGGCCCTGGTAGGGGGCGGAGCTGGGCCCTGGTAGGGGGGGAGGGACTGGGCCCTGGTAGGGGGCGGAGCTGGGCCCTGGTAGGGGGGAGGGACTGGGCCCTGGTAGGGGGCGGAGCTGGGCCCTGGTAGGGGGAGGGACTGGGCCCTGGTAGGGGGCGGAGCTGGGCCCTGGTAGGGGGAGGGACTGGGCCCTGGTAGGGGGCGGAGCTGGGCCCTGGTAGGGGGAGGGACTGGGCCCTGGTAGGGGGCGGAGCTGGGTCCTGGTAGGGGGAGGGACTGGGCCCTGGTAGGGGGGAGGGACTGGGCCCTGGTAGGGGGCGGGACTGCAACGCTATATACACACACACACACACACACACACACACCGTTGTTGTTGTTGTGAAGACAGTCTGCTGCTCCGTCAGGACGGGTGGACGAAGCCAGGAAGTCCTCCTCGTCCTCCTCCGCCACTAGGGGGAGACACCACAGGAATGCACATGGAGTTTAACACGGTAGCAGTAGCAGTAGCAGTAGCGGTAGCGGTAGCGGTAGCGGTAGCGGTAGCGGTAGCGGTAGCAGTAGCAGTAGCAGTAGCAGTAGCAGTAGCGGTAGCGGTAGCGGTAGCGGTAGCAGTAGCGGTAGCGGTAGCAGTAGCGGTAGCGGTAGCGGTAGCGGTAGCAGTAGCAGTAGCAGTAGCAGTAGCAGTAGCAGTAGCAGTAGCAGTAGCAGTAGCAGTAGCACTAGCGGTAGCAGTAGCAGTAGCAGTAGCAGTAGCAGTAGCAGTAGCAGTAGCGGTAGCAGTAGCAGTATTAGTATTTGTAGGAGCCATTATGATGGTGCTATATTATTGGTTAGGTTTGGCATATTATTTTTGAACACTTGGTGGCGCTGGGCTTTAGATTTGACAGCACTGGGTGTGTATTTAGAGGGTCACTCAGGTGCACTGATCAGATCAGACAGGACACAGGAGGGGACGGTGGGCGCACTACCGCTTCTGACCAGCAGCAGCAGAACAAGAGACACACTTCTACAATAACATCACTGGTATGTTCATGTCCATGATTTCAACTGCTCACTTCAGCTCAATAAAGACACCAGAACTGGATTCAAGACTGGACCCAATCCATCTGTTATGTTTCTGTTAACCCATTCTGACCTGAGATCAGATTCTAAAAAATGTCTTCTACATCCTGACAGTTTTCTGAAAAAAAGCTATGTTTCTATGTCAGTCGTTCTTCGATTTTTCAAAGATAGCTAAAGCATAACATAATGCTATAACACCAAAAGGGGTTCCCTCCCAAAATGGGTTAATACTCTGCGTAGGATCACTCCCAGCACCTGTGACGTAACATGCAAATATATATTGGAAGGTGAAAGATTGCCGTTACAGTCATTAGTGGCAGTAGTATTAGTATTACCTGTGTCTCTGTGTATTAGTATTACCTGTGTCTCTGTGTATTAGTATTACCTGTGTCTCTGTGTATTAGTATTACCTGTGTCTCTGTGTATTAGTATTACCTGTGTCTCTGTGTATTAGTATTACCTGTTTCTCTGTGTATTAGTATTACCTGTGTCTCTGTGTATTAGTATTACCTGTGTCTCTGTGTATTAGTATTACCTGTTTCTCTGTGTATTAGTATTACCTGTGTCTCTGTGTATTAGTATTACCTGTGTCTCTGTGTATTAGTATTACCTGTTTCTCTGTGTATTAGTATTACCTGTGTCTCTGTGTATTAGTATTACCTGTGTCTCTGTGTATTAGTATTACCTGTTTCTCTGTGTATTAGTATTACCCGTGTCTCTGTGTATTAGTATTACCTGTGTCTCTGTGTATTAGTATTACCTGTGTCTCTGTGTATTAGTATTACCTGTGTCTCTGTGTATTAGTATTACCCGTGTCTCTGTGTATTAGTATTACCTGTTTCTCTGTGTATTAGTATTACCTGTGTCTCTGTGTATTAGTATTACCTGTGTCTCTGTGTATTAGTATTACCTGTTTCTCTGTGTATTAGTATTACCTGTGTCTCTGTGTATTAGTATTACCTGTGTCTCTGTGTATTAGTATTACCCGTGTCTCTGTGTATTAGTATTACCTGTGTCTCTGTGTATTAGTATTACCTGTGTCTCTGTGTATTAGTATTACCTGTTTCTCTGTGTATTAGTATTACCTGTGTCTCTGTGTATTAGTATTACCTGTGTCTCTGTGTATTAGTATTACCTGTGTCTCTGTGTATTAGTATTACCTGTGTCTCTGTGTATTAGTATTACCTGTTTCTCTGTGTATTAGTATTACCTGTGTCTCTGTGTATTAGTATTACCTGTGTCTCTGTGTATTAGTATTACCTGTTTCTCTGTGTATTAGTATTACCTGTGTCTCTGTGTATTAGTATTACCTGTGTCTCTGTGTATTAGTATTACCTGTTTCTCTGTGTATTAGTATTACCCGTGTCTCTGTGTATTAGTATTACCTGTGTCTCTCTCTGTGTATTAGTATTACCTGTGTCTCTGTGTATTAGTATTACCTGTGTCTCTGTGTATTAGTATTACCCGTGTCTCTGTGTATTAGTATTACCTGTTTCTCTGTGTATTAGTATTACCTGTGTCTCTGTGTATTAGTATTACCTGTGTCTCTGTGTATTAGTATTACCTGTTTCTCTGTGTATTAGTATTACCTGTGTCTCTGTGTATTAGTATTACCTGTGTCTCTGTGTATTAGTATTACCCGTGTCTCTGTGTATTAGTATTACCTGTGTCTCTGTGTATTAGTATTACCTGTGTCTCTGTGTATTAGTATTACCTGTGTCTCAGTGTATTAGTATTACCTGTGTCTCTGTGTATTAGTATTACCTGTGTCTCTGTGTATTAGTATTACCTGTGTCTCTGTGTATTAGTATTACCTGTGTCTCTGTGTATTAGTATTACCTGTGTCTCTCTGGAAGTCGTCCTTGTCCACACAGCCGTCAAAGAACTTCTGCAGAGTGTCCACCTGTCTGCACAGGATGTCTCTGAACGTCTCCATCTCTGCTAGCTTCTCCCTCAGTGTGTGAGCCTGAGGAGAACCATATACCATGTTACTGAAGATCTGAGGAGACCATGCACCATGTTACTGAAGATCTGAGGAGACCATGCACCATGTTAACATGAAGGTCTCCATCTGAGGAGACCATACACCATGTTACTGAAGATCTGAGGAGACCATGCACCATGTTAACATGAAGGTCTCCATCTGAGGGAACCATACACCATGTTACTGAAGATCTGAGGAGACCATGCACCATGTTAACATGAAGGTCTCCATCTGAGGAGACCATACACCATGTTACTGAAGATCTGAGGAGACCATGCACCATGTTAACATGAAGGTCTCCATCTGAGGAGACCATACACCATGTTACTGAAGATCTGAGGAGACCATGCACCATGTTAACATGAAGGTCTCCATCTGAGGAGACCATACACCATGTTACTGAAGATCTGAGGAGACCATGCACCATGTTAACATGAAGGTCTCCATCTGAGGAGACCATACACCATGTTACTGAAGATCTGAGGAGACCATACACCATGTTAACATGAAGGTCTCCATCTGAGGAGACCATGCACCATGTTAACATGAAGGTCTCCATCTGAGGAGACCATACACCATGTTACTGAAGATCTGAGGAGACCATACACCATGTTAACATGAAGGTCTCCATCAGAGGAGACCATGAGGAGCATTACAATATGCTACTGAAGCTCATCCTGAACTGGTCATGAGCGATAGAATAAGGTTGCCACATACAAGCGGCCAAAACACACACACACACGCGCGTGCGTGCATCCGTGCGCGCGTCTGTCTGTGCGTGAGTGCGTCCGTCCGTGCGTCCGTCCGTGCGTGCGTGCGTGCGTGCGTGCGTGCGTGCGTGCGTGCGTGCGTGCGTGCGTGCGTCCGTGCGTGCGTGCGTGCGTGCGTGCGTGCGTGCGTGCGTGCGTGCATGCGTGCGCGTACCTTGAAGGAGGAGGTGCTGGTAGCAGAGAGGACGGAGGCTGCTGAGGTCAGAGACAACATGGAACCATGACGTCTGAGAGAGCTCTCTGATCCGTAGCCTGACTCGGCCTGGTAGAGACACAACATTCAACACTTTATTCTCTCTGATCCGTAGCCTGACTCGGCCTGGTAGAGACACAACATTCAACACTTTATTGCCGTGTCAAAAGAGTCGATTGGAATTTGTTTCAGTGCACTAAAAACAGACACATAATCAGACAGTAGTACAAGATACAAAAGTACAGACATCATATGAGGGGGACCAATAAATAAGAAGAATGCAAGACGTTACAATTCATGTTGAATAAATAAATAGCAGTTCATCGTTTTACAAAGCAGCTTCACGCTGTAAAGTGCGAGTGAAACATAGACACACACAGAGAGAGAGAGACAGAGAGATCATTACATTTTACGGCATTCATAATTCTGTTGGAGAAAAATTAAAAGAGATGGAACTGAAGGAACTGAATATCTCTCGGAACAGAAGCAACGCCAACGTTCTGACGGAATGTTACGCCAGAAGCAGTTCATTTGTTAATGTCGGGTTATTATTATTATTATTACTATTATGTTTTTTTTTTATTAATTATTTAGTTTTTTGCATTTGCAAAATCCAGCTTTTATTTAAGGAATATTACACGAGAGGGTGGGGGTTAACGTGATTATTGCCACGACAGGGATGCGGTCAGGAACGAGACGGAGTAGAATTCCGATTCATTGAATTCTGAAGTGGCAATAATCACGTTAAACCACACCCTCGAGTGTAATATTACAATTATACAACAGTTACCCTTAAAACTAATAAAATGGCTGAAAAAAAGAATATTTATTTTAATGACAGATGTAGTCACTACGACCACAAATGTCCCCCCCACCCAGTTTGCTGGGAGAACAGAGCAGCTGCATTCTTTGTTTTGATTAGGTGTGGAGTGGTTTTGAGGCGCTTCCTATTCATGCCAGTCCACTTCCTCACAAACAGTCCGGTTCCGGATGTTGCCTGTCTGTGTTTATTCATCTCCATGCCCAAATATGGAGGAATGACGTCATAGTATTGACAGCAGTATTGTCTTTAGCTAATAGCTATCCTGCAATATGACGTAATCATGGAATGACATCACAACCATATCATTGTTCTTTATAAATAACAGTGTGATGCACTAAACATCAGTTAGTGATTTGCAACAAGGAAACCTGAGCTGCCTTCATCCTAACAAGTTAGTCTGTAAGTTAGTTGTCAACGCTCATTGACGGTGGAGCTGCTGTCTGAAATGTTTCACTGGACGATACATCTGGAAGGAGAACATAGGAAGTACCAGGCTGCTGTGGTGGTCGGACACGAGATCTACTGCTTTGGAGGAGACGTAAACCAGAGGAGACGAGATCACATTGAAGTACACGTCTTCAACACAGCGTCTTTATGCTGGAGGAAGTTGACCCCAGGGACCCCTAGAACAGGAGAACCTCACCTTGAGGTTCCCTCCAGGCGCTGGGGTCACACAGCTGTGCTGATAGAATATACTGTCTACCTCTGGGGAGGGTGTCCTGCACAAGGTTATGATTACTGCAACGTGCTTTATGCCTTTGATGTCGACGCCCACACATGGTTCAACCCACAGGTTTCTGGGACCGTTCCAGAGAGGAGGAGGAACCACTCAGCCTGTGTGTTGGGGAAGGTCATGTTTATCCACGGAGGAGAGACCAAGACTAGATCCACTAATGACATCTACAAGTTGGACTCCACCACAATGGTCTGGTCTTTAATCAACACCAGAGGAACTCCACCTCCTGTTTCATGGTGTCACTCTGCTACCATCATCGGGTCAAAGATGTTTGTATTTGGGGGCTATGGGGGGGGTCAGCACTACAACACCATCAGAGTGTTTGACACAGAGACCAACCAGTGGATGGACACACTTTCTGCACTGCTTCCAGAAGGATGCTATGATCATTCAGCCTTTACCTACAATAAAGAGCTGTACATATTTGGTGGCCGTAATTATAACAATGACCATTACTTCAATGATCTGTGGACATTCAACCCAGAGACCTTCTCCTGGAAGAAGGTTGAGCCCAAGGGGAAAACCCCACATGGGATGAAGAATATGTGCTGTTGCATGCTGGGAGATCGGGTCATCCTCTTTGGAGCAGACAACAGACCAGGTGACCTGTATGTCTTAGACTTCAGTCCTAGCCTCAAGATATTATGTAAGCTAGCAGTTATTCAGTACGGTCTGGAGCAGTCTGAACTCACACACAACATCAGGTGGGAACTGGCAGCCATGACTAGCAACAGCAGCTGAGAAAATAAATATACCGGTAGTCCTAAAACTGAACAAAAACAGTGAGAAAACTCGAATAAATAAAATAACCTAATAATTTGACAGAGATGTGTCAAGTTCAGCTCCTGTCTCGGCTGCTTTGTGTGCTACATGCGTAGCCACATACGTATTAACAGAAGCTATGTTTAGCTCGCTGCGTAGCCACATACGTATTAACAGAAGCTATGTTTAGCTCGTTGCGTAGCCACATACGTATTAACAGAAGCTATGTTTAGCTCGCTGCGTAGCCACGTATTACGTACACGTGTGGTGAGAGCAGAAGAGTAGTGCTGCCAATGAATATTCCATATTCCAATGAATATCCGAATGTAAAAAAAAAAAAGAATAATCAAATATTTTAAATTCAGATTTAAATTTAAAAAATAACAATAAAATTGCTGTGTGAGTTCTGCCGAGACTCTGTGCCACGTAAACTAAAACATTACACACAAAAATTAGGCTATTAAGATAATTATGAATCATTCATTTGATCTCGCAAGACTCAAGAGAGGGCATTTCTCAGACCGTACAGCACCGGACCATATAGATGAAGAAAGAGAACGTTTTACAGCATATTAGGCTGCAATATTCATATCTATATTCATATTAAGGGTACACAGTTCGTAGGGCAGTTCCTACCTTGTGAAGCTCCACGGACTCGATCCACTGGATCCGCTGCTCCGGGTCTTCGGCTCGGAGGTACCACACGCTGTCGTTGACACTGATGTCGAAGCGACACTCGTCAAACTCATGAGGCTGAGAGAGAGAGAGAGAGAGAGAGAGAGAGAGAGAGAGAGACACAGAGAGACAGAGAGAGAGAGAGAGAGAGAGAGACACAGATAGAGAGACAGAGAAAGGCACACACACACACACACACACTCATTAGGATGTGGACACACACACACACACACAGATGAGGCAGCTTGTTACAAAAAGACACATCATATTCTCGTGGATGTCGGGGAGAAACCTCATAACTCATTTTTTTAGGTTTTTGGCATAATTCAGTTATTGAGAAAATATGCTATTGATCACCCTTTACGTCTGTGTGTTGTTCTATTGAACACCCTTTACGTCTGTGTGTTGTTTCATAACTCAGTGCTATTGAACACCCTTTACGTCTGTGTGTTGTTTCATAAATCAGTGCTATTGAACACCCTTTACGTCTGTGTGTTGTTCCATAAATCAGTGCTATTGAACACCCTTTACGTCTGTGTGTTGTTTCATAAATCAGTGCTATATTGATCACCCTTTACGTCTGTGTGTTGTTTCATAAATCAGTGCTATATTGAACACCCTTTACGTCTGTGTGTTGTTCCATAAATCAGTGCTATTGAACACCCTTTACGTCTGTGTGTTGTTCCATAAATCAGTGCTATATTGAACACCCTTTACGTCTGTGTGTCGTTTCATAAATCAGTGCTATTGAACACCCTTTACGTCTGTGTGTTGTTTCATAAATCAGTGCTATATTGATCACCCTTTACGTCTGTGTGTTGTTTCATAAATCAGTGCTATATTGAACACCCTTTACGTCTGTGTGTTGTTCCATAAATCAGTGCTATTGAACACCCTTTACGTCTGTGTGTTGTTCCATAAATCAGTGCTATATTGAACACCCTTTACGTCTGTGTGTCGTTTCATAAATCAGTGCTATTGAACACCCTTTACGTCTGTGTGTCGTTTCATAAATCAGTGCTATTGAACACCCTTTACGTCTGTGTGTTGTTTCATAAATCAGTGCTATATTGATCACCCTTTATGTCTGTGTGTTGTTCCATAAATCAGTGCTATTGATCACCCTTTACGTCTGTGTGTTGTTCCATAAATCAGTGCTATATTGAACACTCTTTACGTCTGTGTGTCGTTTCATAAATCAGTGCTATTGAACACCCTTTACGTCTGTGTGTTGTTCCATAAATCAGTGCTATTGAACTGTGTTGCTGTGTGTTGTTCTATTGAATATAAGGTTTTCTTAATTTCCTGAAAAATGAACATTTTGGAGCAGAGATAAAATACCGTATATGAAATTGAAAATAATAGAGATCAAATAAAGATAATCTATCGTGTCCTAATGGATGGACGTTGGTTATGATTATATACATATTATGTTTGGAGTCATTGTGACAGAATGTGTTTTTTTAACCCATTCTGGGCGGGAACCCCTTTTGGTGTTAGCATTATGCTATGCTTTAGCTTTTGAAAAATAGCAGATCTACAAGATCGTAGCGCGCCACCGAGTGGCGCGCTACGAAATGAATGAAAATGTGCCTCAAATTTGGAATATTTTTTTTTCAGAACAAACGTTTTTAACTCAATTCTTTGCTTCTGGGGAGGTCCCTGGAACAACATATGTTACACTATACAATTTAGGCATTTATCAGACGCTCTTAATCCAGAGCGAGAACAAAAAAAACATGGGAATACATCACATAAAAAGCATTTATCATGAAACATGCGTAAGCTAAGAAAGTAACAGTGGAATATCTATATAATGAAACTATACATATGAACTATACATATATACTATACTATGCTATACTCTATGTTCCGATGGGGGGGGGGGTCTCGGGGGCCAATTACAAATCATTTTTGGGGTCCTTGACATGAACTATTGAGTGATGTAGTGTTGTTTTCGTCGACTAAAACTAAGACGAAAAATGTTCGTCGACTACCTTTTTTCACTGACTAAAAACAAATGGAAACTAAATGAAAATTAAGCTACGATGACTAAAACTAAGACTAAATATACTGACGATTTCGTCGACAAATAAAAACTAGACTAAAATACTAGGAAGGGACTATAGTGGACAAGAGATCCAGTATAAGTCATTTTACACTTGGTTGCATGCTGAAAATAGCCGATCTACAAGCTCACAACGCGTCGCAATCGGCTATTTTCAGCAAGTGTAAAAACACTCATTACGACGGCATCAACACCCGCCAAAATACATTTTAGTCGACTGAATCAACTGTAGATTTAGTCCACTAAAATCTTATGACATTTAGTCACACCAAGACATTCCAGGTGACTAAAATGTGACTAAAACAAAATCAAGTTTCAGTCCAAAGACTAAAGACTAAACTAAAATAGAAATTTGCTGCCAAAAACAACACTGGAGTGATGTAGGCCTATAGAAACATAGTTATTTCAGAAAACTGTCAGGATTTAGAAGACATTTTCCTTCAGGCCTAAATGGGTTAACGTCCTTTATTTTCCCAGTTCGGACGGAATGGATCCATGAAGGGATAACAACGGAATACCGTTGAGTAATGCACAATGACACACATTCATTCAGCGCACGCACACACACACGCACACACGCACACACACACACACACACCATAATGTCATTATCCAGAGAACAGGACACTCACGCGCTTTCATTTGTTGCCACGGAGACCGCACACACTTTAACACAACTCTGTCTAGTGTTCACGCACACACACACACACACTTTAACACAACTCTGTCTAGTGTTCACGCACACACACACACACACAGCGCGTCATGTGTTCAAGTCCCGTTCATAACGACCTTTGCTCGCTCTCTCTCTCTTTCTCTCTCTCTCTCTCTCTCTACTCACAGTGATGACAGCTTTACTCAGACATAAGGCCCCCTGTAGGTAGTAACAGGTACTCACAGTGATGACAGCTTTACTCAGACATAAGGCCCCCTGTAGGTAGTAACAGGTACTCACAGTGATGACAGCTTTACTCAGACATAAGGCCCCCTGTAGGTAGTAACAGGTACTCACAGTGATGACAGCTTTACTCAGACATAAGGACCCCTGTAGGTAGTAACAGGTACTCACAGTGATGACAGCTTTACTCAGACATAAGGAGCCTCTGCATCCGAACTCTCTCTCATCCTCAGACTTGTAGTAACTCAGAGTGTTGTTCTTCAGAACCACCCAGCGGTCCTGCCAGCCGTGGATGTAATTGGTCCACTGAAAGACAAAAGAGAACGATCCGATTGGTCCACTGAAAGACAAGAGAACGATCGGATTGGTCCACTGAAAGACAAAACAATGATCCGATTGGTCCACTAAAGAAACAAAACATGACCCTATTGGTCCACTGAAACATGTGTGAGTTACAGACCCATACGGGTCCAATTACGTGGCTCGGCGCTCGGTGCCATGAGCTACGAGCTTGTAGATCTGCTGTTCTTCAAAAGCTAAAGGCCGACAAAGACTGATGCAGATGCAATGACGTGACTTGGCCTGTTGTAGCGCCACCGTGAGGCTGATTTGAATAATGTCAACAAGTGATAGGCATGTAACGATTCACTCAACTCACGAAGATACGATTTCTCACGATATAAAAAAACATATATATATATATATATATATATCTTTTAAATTACCGTTTTTTTAATTTTATATAATTTATCTTCCCCCTGAGATTTCTTATTTAACTACATTGCAAAAGAAGTAGCATTACTTTTGACAGTGCAGAAACATAATTGCCTTCCTTGATGAGCATCAACGACCATCATCACCTGGACACAGTCACAGACACACACTGCTCCTCTCTACAGTCACAGACACACACAGCTCCCCTCTACAGTCACAGACACACACAGCTCCTCTCTACAGTCACAGACACACACAGCTCCCCTCTACAGTAACAGACACACACCGCTCCCCTCTACAGTCACAGACACACACCGCTCCCCTCTACAGTCACAGACACACACACAGCTCCCCTCTACAGTCACAGACACACACAGCTCCCCTCTACAGTCACAGACACACACACAGCTCCCCTCTACAGTCACAGACACACACAGCTCCCCTCTACAGTCACAGACACACACAGCTCCCCTCTACAGTCACAGACACACACAGCTCCCCTCTACAGTCACAGACACACACAGCTCCCCTCTACAGTCACAGACACACACAGCTCCCCTCTACAGTCACAGACACACGCAGATAGATACAGTCTAAGTCAAAGTTAAACTTTTAAACTTTGCAATGCCAGGCAGAAAGTCTATATCAGTTGTTTGCAATCCTTTTTCATATCGAGTGTGTGTGTGTGTGTGTGTGTGTGTGTGTGTGTGTGTGTGTGTGTGTGTGTGTGTGTGTGTGTGTGTGTGTCGATTAAAGCAAAACACCTCCTCTACAATACCAAGCTTTGTATCACACACACACACACACACACAGTTGAACTAATCACTAACCAGGTGATAACATTAGTCCAACTAGGCAGAGATAAGAGAAGCATTTCAAACTGTTAGGATTTAGAAGACTGTAGAATCAGGTCTGATTGTCTAGGGGGTCCAATTGGTCCCTCTATAATAAAGGGTCTATATAAACAGATACAGGGTGTATATTGAACCTTACAGGGGGTCCACCATGGTCCCACTATAATAAAGGATAAACAGATACAGGGTGTATATTGTACCTTAAGGGGGTCCACCATGGTCCCTCTATAATAAAGGGTCTATATAAACAGATACAGGGTGTATATTGAACCTTACAGGGGGTCCACCATGGTCCCTCTATAATAAAGGGTCTATATAAACAGATACAGGGTGTATATTGAACCTTACAGGGGGTCCACATGGTCCATCTATAATAAAGGGTCTATATAAACAGATACAGGGTGTATATTGAACCTTACAGGGGGTCCACCATGGTCCCTCTATAATAAAGGGTCTATATAAACAGATACATGGTGTATATTGAACCTTAAGGGGGTCCACCATGGTCCCTCTATAATAAAGGGTCTATTTAAACAGATAAAGGTGTAATTTGTACCTTGCTGAGGACCCCTCCCATCTCCACAGGTGGTCCACCGTGGTCCGGCTCCACGTCTTCCTCGGAACCCGAAGACGAACTCTTCTCGGACATGACGACCACTTTAACGATCCGATGAATTAACTAAATCAATGTCTTATCAATCAATGAATGAATTAATGACTCCACCTAATATAGTCTTATAAGTCCAGGAGGAGTTCAGTTCATTCAACAACTACAACTTGAGACTAAACACTGTTTGCATGGATTTAAATCTAGAACTGCGTTTAGATCAAAGAGACAGCTAAAGGGTTTAATTCTCTGTTGTTGTTGTTGCTGCTGTTAAAGTGTGTGATGCTAACGATGCTAACAGCACTTAGCACACTGTCTGTGTGTGTGTGTGTGTGTGTGTGTGTGTGTGTGTACAGTGCTAGGATGCTAAGCTAACAGCCAAAGTGTAAACTGTGAGTGTTTGTCTCTAACTAAAGGCTGTTTTAAAGATCTGTTTCTACACACACTAGATGTTACAGACCACCCAGACGAGCTGTATAGAGTGCTGTAGGTCTTGTAGATCTGCTGTTATTCTCTCTGAGCGAAACAACGTCTTGTTGTTGTTGTTGTTTTAATGTTTTAGTTGAGCAGGCTGAGGGTGGCCAGGTTGGCTGAGAGAAATAAGCAGAACGAGCCGCTAAAGCACTAGTGGTTCTCAAACTTAATTGTCCATGTCAAGGACCCCCCAAAATGACACTCGATCATTATTAGCCCCGCGGACCCCCATTAGAAGAGATATGCCAGGGACCCCCATTAGAAAATATATGCCAGGGACCCCCATTTGAAAATATATGCCAGGGACCCCCATTAGAAAAGATATGCCAGGGACCCCCATTTGAAAATATATGCCAGGGACCCCCATTAGAAAATATATGCCAGGGACCCCCATTAGAAAATATATGCCAGGGACCCCCATTTGAAAAGATATGCCAGGGACCCCCATTTGAAAATATATGCCAGGGACCCCCATTAGAAAAGATATGCCAGGGACCCCCATTTGAAAATATATGCCAGGGACCCCCATTAGAAAATATATGCCAGGGACCCCCATTAGAAAATATATGCCAGGGACCCCCATTTGAAAAGATATGCCAGGGACCCCCATTTGAAAATATATGCCAGGGACCCCCATTAGAAAATATATGCCAGGGACCCCCATTAGAAAATATATGCCAGGGACCCCCATTAGCAAATATATGCCAGGGACCCCCATTTGAAAAGATATGCCAGGGACCCCCATTTGAAAATATATGCCAGGGACCCCCATTAGAAAATATATGCCAGGGACCCCCATTAGCAAATATATGCCAGGGACCCCCATTTGAAAAGATATGCCAGGGACCCCCATTTGAAAATATATGCCAGGGACCCCCATTAGAAAAGATATGCCAGGGACCCCCATTTGAAAAGATATGCCAGGGACCCCCATTTGAAAATATATGCCAGGGACCCCCATAAGAGAAGATTTTTATACAAAAAATGGTAAAAAAAAAATAATAAAAAAAAATCAATAAAATATAACACAATAAAACCTGAGGTTGTAGATCTGCTATTTTCAACAAAAGGAAATCTTGGGGGGGTAAAGACAAAAATAATGTGGAATATTCTGGCTGGGGGGGGTCCCTTAGGGTTAGGGGTTGTGGTCCTTTTGGACAAAAACAAATACATCATTTGAAATGATGTATGGGGGGTCCTCGGGGGTCTCGACGTGGAGATTCGAAACAATTCGAAACTGGCCTCTGTAAAAGCTGAATTTTTATCTGGATTGTACTATGTTTTTGTATGGACGTGGTGTTGGGTGCCTGCACATATGCACACATGGCATCAACGCATGGTGTTGTGTGCAGGCGCCCTACACTCTGTCTTTCGTTTTCTTTTATCCCCCTGTTCCCCTCACTGTATATATATTTTTTTTCCCTTTTCGCTTCCTATATGATGAATTCCTGTTCTGTTCTTTAACTACATAGAAGTGTCTATTTGTTTGTCTCTAAATGTTTTGATGAATTGAACAATGTGGACCCTGTTGTAAACAAGTGTAAGGCTTAATTGGGTCGTCCACTCACAGTTAACAGTCTTTGTATTGAGTTTGTGCTTGAAATGTACTGTAATTCTGCAAACTGTTAATAAAGATTTCAATCAATCAATCAATGTGTGAGAATCAATCAACACTGGTTTAAAACCAAAATTTACAACATGCAACTTTGGAGGAAAAGGAGGTGAATGACGCTTATAATAATCAGACGTGGCAACACTGATTTAGTTCAGCAGTCTGAAGACACACACCCCCACAGCACTATGGACACTTCCTGTCGGGGATTTCACAATAAAATAAAAAACGATGAGTTGATGAGTTGTGGCTTTGATACAATTGGATGTAACAACTATTGTTGATAAAGATTTTGGAGCGGTTCCCACATTATTTTGGGGGTCCCCATATCACTGTACAGAGACAACAGTTACATTTTAATACCTTTAAAAGAAGACAAGATAATGTATTTGATTAATTGAAAATGGAGGACCCTGATCTAAACACATTCTTTCTTCCTTAGTTGCAAAGTCACATTTCATTCTGTCTGTTGTATTTAAAATGTTGTGCCAAAGATTATATTAAGTGTTTATTCAATTGTTGTGATCATGTCTTTCACCCATTCTTGAGATAAGGGACAAAACTTTTTTCAAACTGGATTTTTTTTTTTTTTAAGATACATTCAAATCAAATAGATGTATTTGTAGACACAGGTCTCAACTACCAATCTTGAGAAGGAACAGGTTTTTCGCATAACATTTCTTTCTAAAATGGGACATTTATGCACTTAATACCTGATTCATGTCAACTCCGTCAGACACACTAAAATCCCTTTTAATTGAATTTTATCATTTCAACAATAATATAAAGTCCTCAGTTATCTTATAATGGCTTTCAGTAATCAAGTTAAGTAATACAAATCTTTTAATATTATTTTGTTCCAATATCACACTATTATGAAATATCCAATTTCTCAAAACCGTCATTTCAACCTTTATTTTCAATATTATAACATGAAAACCATGTAAAAAAAAAAAAAAATCATCATTACGTATCATTTCAGTTGGTGTTTCAATACATAAGCACAAAAGATTTGACAGCGAATTTTCTATTTCTTTGGAAATTAACAAAAACATCACGGGACGAACGTCTGACGGAGTTGACGAACATCTGACGGAGTTGACAAGTTTAACTGATTTAGGTTCTAGACCACCTAGGATCTTGATTCTGGTGACTAATCCCACATTTTCAAGGATGAGGAATACAGTGGTACTATTTAGATTTGCCCTGTGAACATGGCAGCCATTTTTCAAAATGGCCGCCAACTTTCTGTTATTTCCCAATAACTCAAGTTCTACACCACCTAGGATCTTGATTCTGGTGACTAATCATACATTTTCAAGGATGTGGGATACATTGGTACTATTTAGATTTGTCCTGTGACCATGGTAGACATTTTTCAAAATGGCCGCCAACTTTCTGTTATTTCCCAATAACTCAAGTTCTACACCACCTAGGATCTTGATTCTGGTGACTAATCATACATTTTCAAGGGTGAGGAATACAGTTGTACTATTTAGATTTATCCTGTGACCATGGATGGTAGACATTTAAAAAAATGGTGGACCTGCTATTATTTTACCAATTTACTCAGGGAATATTATCAGAATAATATAAAATCTGTGAATACATTTCTTACCAAGAATTTTCTTCACCAATGTTTGTAAAGGTGTCTACTAACATATCCCACATTGGTTTCTATTTGACCACCCTAGGGGCATGTTTGACAGCTGCTGAAAGTTGGGTACCATCAACAAACAATATAAGGCTAAATGTTTTAAATTTCATTATGCTTTAAGTAGCATGTCAAACTAGGGGCTTTTCATGATTCTGGATCCATTCCAAGCATTAGTTTTGCACAAAAAACACTACGTTGGCTAAAAACGGCCATAGCCATCATCACAGATGTGATGAGGTCAGCACATGTCGGCACATTTGGGCAAGTGGCTATGGCCAAACTAGGGGGTCTATGGCCAAACTAGGGGTCAAACTCCTTGGGCTAAATTCGGTGAGGTGAACAGTGAGCAGTGAACAGTGAGCGAAAGACTGAAGACAGAAGATTTGGCTTCAGGACCATCAGGCAGGATGTGCAGACACTGAAGGCATCAGTGTCTTTCTCTGTGTCCCCAGCATGTCAACCAAAGCAATGTTACCAAATCAAAGGAGCCTTCACCTCATGTCACCTGGGGCTGGGTGAGCAATCGTATCCTGTATCTAAACTCACAACTAAATACAGACACTTGGCCAGACTGCCGTTTGAAAGGGTCAAACCCCTCATCCTGATTGGGGAAGACCACCCCACCTAATCACACCAACCGAACAAGTGAGGTTGGGGCCTCCAGGTGGGCCAGCAGCCATCTGCACAAGACTGGGCTGGACCCTGCAGGAAAGCAATCTCCAGCCAAGACAATGTAAGTTGACTATAACAGAGCCCCAGAACACAGAGCTCAGGAGAAGGATGGAGAAACACTGGCAGGAGGCCACCAAGATACAATGCCCCAGAGACCCAGAGTGTGCCACCACTGGCAATAAGGAGATCAACTGCTGCAGCAAAGATGTCATGAAAGGCAAGTCTCCACCAAAAAAAACCCTGAACCTAATCGGGGTGTCAAGAGACCAAAGTTTCTCCCCCACAGTTCCCTGCAGTGGCCAGTGAAGTCAAACTGTGCATCTGTACCTGAAAGGGGCAAGTCAAAGGCCAGAAAGCCCACCTCCTTTTAATGTCCTGTCAGTAGAAACTCAACCTGCACCTGAAATAAGCCCTTACCTCTCCCAGAGAAAGATCATCCTTGAAAATGTAATGATTAGTCGCCAGAATCAAGATCCTTGGTGGTCTAAAACTTGAGTTATTGGTAAAATAACAGCAGGTTGGTGGTCATTTTGAAAAACAATGGCTGCCATGGTCACAGGACAAATCTAAATAGTACCACTGTATTTCTCATCTTTTAAAATGTATGATTAGTCGCCAAAATCAAGATCCTAGGTGGTCTAAAACTTGAGTTATTGTAAAATAACAGCAGGTGGCGGCCATTTTGAAAACAAAATGGCTGCTATGGTCACAGGACAAATCTAAATATTACCAATGTACCCCACATCCTTGAAAATGTATGATTAGTCACCAGAATCAAGATCCTAGGTGGTGTAGAACTTGAGTTATTGTAAAATAACAGCAGGTGGCGGCCATTTTGAAAAATGGCTGCCATGGTCACAGGGAAAGTCTAAATTGTACCACTGTATCCCTCATCCTTGAAAATGAGGTCTTAGTCACCAGAATCAAGATCCTAGGTGGTGTAGAACTTGAGTTATTGTAAAATAACATCAGGTGGCGGCTCTTTTGTAATATGGCTGCCATGGTCACCACGAGACAAATCTGTGATGGCCCCATAGCCAAAAATGTTCCTTAAGGCATGCTCTAACTGTGTGCCAAATTAGAATACTGCCCATTATTCAAAAACAATAATTTTATTGTTTTAGGAACACTTTTGTCAACTCCGTCAGATACACGTCAACTCCGTCAGACACAAAATCTGACGGAGTTGACGTCTGACGGAGTTGACAAAATGGCATTTGTTTTCATCTTAACCCTCTTTAGTACAATGTAGCCATTTTGTTTTTGCTTAATTTTGTTAGCTAAACCTAACCCCTAAACTAAAATAATAAACATTATTTTTGAATTCTTAACAAAGATCATAATAATGTCCTGACGGAGTTGACATGTAAAAGCTGTGACCACATTGTTATCAACATTGTTTGTTTAAAATATCAAACAATTGAATGCTTGTCAGACCAGGTACTCCACTGTTGCAACAAATATAAATGGGACTTGGAAAAGGAGTCTTCAGGCTAAATCTGTCGACAATATTTTCTGATTAATTTAAGACTTTTAAAAAAACCTGACGGAGTTGACGGAGACGTGGGACGAACATTTGATATGAGATATTTAATAGAAAATATGAATTAAAATTAACTGTGTATATTATTTGCTATGTTGTTGACAATCTACTTTAATTTAGTATGTATATTTATGTGATTGTGACAGTATTAGACACTTTTTTGGCAGTTTGAAATTGTGGCCACTTGCTGGGGACAGGCTAAATACAGGCCTTTTTGGGTACAGGGCCTGCTTTTAACTAATTCAGATGGAATATGAAAACAATTATAATGAAATTAAGGGCATAATAATACACAACTGTATTACACTTAACTTTGCAAGTGCTTTTATTTTTATGAATTAATTTATTTTTTACATAAAATAAGGGTGTGGGACATGTTTTTTCCACTTTTGTCCCTCATCTCAAGAATGAGTGCTTTATATTCATTAAGAACACTAAAGTTATTTTGGGGGTCCCCATATCACTGTACAGAGACAACAGTTACATTTTAATACCTTTAAAAGAAGACAAGATCATGTATTTGATTAATTGAAAATGGAGGACCCTGATCTAAACACATTCTTTCTTCCTTAGTTGCAAAGTCACATTTCATTCTGTCTGTTGTATTTAAAATGTTGTGCCAAAGATTATATTAAGTGTTTATTCAATTGTTGTGTGATCATGTCTTTATATTCATTAAGAACACTAAAGTAATGCTCGAGATTTACTCTGAAGGCCAAAAGGCAAGCTGACTTCCTCATGTGTGTGTCACGTGACTCAGCCTATAGCGGTCATGCCAACATTAGTGACCTATAGAGTATTGTTACCATGTCACACACAACGAACCACCAACCCGCACAACAGCGACCCCTGGCGGCACAGTATTCTACAGGTAACCAAGGTGGGTGCAGCTTAAATAATAATAATAAACTAAAGCTGCTTTAGTTCATTTGTTTATTATTATTATTATTAGCCACTCCAAGGAGCAATGTGTCTGTCTGTCTGTCTGTCTGTCTGTTTATATTCTTCGTATTGTTTAAGTTTGTTAATTATTTGTTTAGGTATTTAAAAAAGAAACTGTCTTAAGTCCTTAAATTGTCACCTCACTGCCATCTGGTGGCCAACATCAGCATGACAACGATGATCCGTCTGGACTTATTATAGCATTATTCTTTCAGAAACAGAGTTTCATTCCATGATGTGTCACTAGTTTCATAAACATGTGTCACTAGTTTCATAAACAGCTGCTGTGAGAAATGTTTCACTGGACGATACATCTGGAAGGAGAACATAGGAAGGACCACGCTGCTGTGGTGGTCGGACACGAGATCTACTGCTTTGGAGGAGACGTAAACCAGAGGAGACGAGATCACATTGAAGTACACGTCTTCAACACAGCGTCTTTATGCTGGAGGAAGTTGACCCCAGGGACCCCTGGAACAGGAGAACCTCACCTTGAGCTTCCCTCCAGGCGCCGGGGACACACAGCTGTGCTGATAGAATATACCGTCTACCTCTGGGGAGGGTGGACTAACCATTGTTACTGCAACGTGCTTTATGCCTTTGATGTCGACGCCCACACATGGTTCAAACCACAGGTTTCTGGGACCGCTCCAGAGGGGAGAAGATACCACTCAGCCTGTGTGTTGGGGAAGGTCATGTTTATCCATGGAGGATTGACCCAGACTGGACTCACTAATGACATCTACAAGTTGGACTCCACCACAATGGTCTGGTCTTTAATCAACACCAGAGGAACTCCACCTTCTGTTTCATGGTGTCACTCTGCTACCATCATCGGGTCAAAGATGTTTGTATTTGGGGGCTTGAGGTTGGGTCAGTGCCACGACACCATCAGAGTGTTTGACACAGAGACCAACCTCTGGGTGAACAAACCTTCTACACAGCTTCTACCAGAAGGACGCTCTTCTCATTCAGCCTTTACCTACAATGGAGAGCTGTACATATTTGGTGGCTGTAAATATAACAATGACTTCAATGACCATTACTTCAATGATCTGTGGGGATTCAACCCACAGACCTTCTCCTGGAAGAAGGTTGAGCCCAAGGGGAAACGCCCACATGGGATGAAGAATAGGTGCTGTTGCATGCTGGGAGAACGTGTCATCCTCTTTGGAGCAGACAACAGACCAGGTGACCTGTATGTCTTATAGACTTCAGTCCTAGCCTCAAGACATTATGTAAGCTAGCAGTTATTCAGTACGGTCTGGAGCAGTCTGGACTCACACACAACATCAGGTGGGAACTGGCAGCCATGACTAGCAACAGCAGCAACTGAGAAAATAAACATACCGGTAGTCCTAAAACTGAACAAAAACAGTGAGCAAACTCGAATAAATAAAATAACCTAATAATTTGAACAGGGTCCCAGAAGGGGGTCCGTGGAAAAATATATAATCAATTATTTGGGGGTGGGGAGCTCCAACCATGGGATACATTCTATTCACACCGAAAAGGAAAAACCAAAATCACAAAAAATATCAAATATAATACTTGGATTATTATTATTATTATTATTTGGCAGAAACAGAAAATAGGCACAACAAAAAATCACAACTATATTTACACGATCCGTTCCCAATTCAGGGACACATTTAATTTAAAAATAAGAAGAAAAACAATTATCGTTTCTTCAGTTTTCAAAATACACTTCTAAAGCAACGGCAGGCATGTAGCATAAAAGAATAATGTTGATAAAATATGTCAAATGTCACAACTCAAATTTCACAATTACTAAAGACTGTTTAGCCCCTCCTCCTTTTTGTTGGGGGGGGGGGGGGGGGACGACAAAAATGTAAATAAAAAACATTTGGTTATAAAGTTAAAGTTCTGTATTGTGATGGAAACCCTTGCTTTAGGGTCGATTTGAGCCAATTAGAGCACACTCGTTTCATTTCAGCCAATCAGAGCGTACTCATTGGTCCTCGAGTTATAAAAGTCTTCTCAATTATTTGTGTGTCATCATAATAGCTCTGTTCTGATTGGATAAAACTGCCATCCCGACGTGAAGATGCATTTCATGTCTACTAAAGCGCCTCTTCTGATTGGATGAAACTGCTATCCCGACGCCGTAGAGTGTAGACCGACAGACTATCATTCTGATTGATCAGAATACAGACATTTAACATTTATTTTAATCACTTGCAGTTATTTGAATCAATCAATCAATCAGATCTACAAGCTCACAACGTAGAGAGAGGGGGTCGTGTGCTTAACCGGGAGGGGCATTAGCCAAAAATAGCAGATCTACAACATCTAAAAAGCTCACAATGCAGCGCAAGGCAACTCATTATGTGCTTGTAGATCAGTTGTTTATTTTTGGCAACCAATAATAATAATAATAATATATATATATATTATATTATATATATATTTAGCTATCTGGTTTAGGCACAACCATTTTGAAAAGCATTTTAAAATAGTTCCCGACAGTCAGATCTACAAATGCTCACGACTTGCTCCGCGTAGATTATTGTTACGTTACGATCATAATCATCATTTTAAAATGCCCCCCTCCCCCCCGTGAACCAAGGAGTGTCTAAAGAGGACGAGACGCGAAGAGCGCATACGGGTGACGCCATGTCGCTCCATGGCAGCAGTGTTGCCAACTGGTGACAGAAATAAGCCAACCCACCTCCAAAAAAACCAAGCCAAAACAAACCCAATATTGTGACCATATAATCCTAATAAAAAAAAGATTTGATGCATTCATCATTATAAATACTATGTGTGTCTATGATAATCAATGTTTTAGTAACTGATTATATACTAATAATTAGCCTATAAAAGAAAAGAAAAGGATCTCTGGAAAGAAAGGAAGCCAAAAGTCGCGGGAAATAAGCAGACTTGGCAACCCTGCTCCATGGAAGGAAAGAAGCATGCGCAGTTGAGACCAAGGAAGCTGAACGAGGAAGTGTCGGCTGCATAAAGCCCACTGCGCTTGTTTCTGCCCTTCCACAGAGCAAACATGGCGTCTCGTCCTCCTTACACAGTCCTTGCCGTAAACGAGGAAGTGAACGGCAGCGAGCGGAAAAAACAGGTCTGAATCTCAGCGATCTCATTTGACGTCATTAAAAAAGCACCCAAAAAGGCTGTGTACTGCACAGACACGTCCAATTAGAAAAGACCTGTATACTCGTCCTTAGCATAATTAGTGTTAAATAAAGAAAATAAATCAATCAATCAAAATATAGTAAAAAAAAAAAAGGCAAAACAAAAAGTACAGAAACAGCTTCAGGCGGGCTCTCCTCTCCGGGCTGTACTCGGGTCCAACAGAGGGGCGGTGGTGGTTCCTCCTCTCCGGGCTGTACTCGGGTCCAACAGAGGGGCGGTGGTGGTTCCTCTCCGGGCTGTACTCGGGTCCAACAGAGGGGCGGTGGTGGTTTCTCCTCTCCGGGCTGTACTCGGGTCCAACAGAGGGGCGGTGGTGGTTTAGGGAGAACAACCTGGCAGTGCATGGCGTGCATCGACACCAGCAGCAGGCTAGGTGGCGCTAGAGGCCGGCTCCTCCTCCTCAGGGGTCGAGCAGCACGGTCCTGAGCGCGTCCTCCTCGCTCATGGTGATGGTGGCGACAGCGCCGTCGTTGAACTCGAAGGAGGTCCCGCTGTCCACCACCATGCAGGCGTCCCAGCAGCGGGAGCGCACGCACACCTGCCGCGCGGCGAAGCCCCGCTGGTGCGCGTTGGAGAAGACGCGGTTGACGATGGGCTCGCGCACGCTGAAGAACAGCCGGCGGTCCTCGGGCGAGAACACCAGCGCGGCGTTGTAGCGCTCCGTCACGCGCTCCACCAGCTCCGCGTCCAGGGGGGCGTCGTCCAGGGGAGGGCCCCTCTGAGCGCCGCGCCGCAGCGACCTCCCCAGCCTCAGGACGTCTTCCACCGTCTGGGGGGAGGGGTCAAAACCACAACTTACGGTTTAGTCAATTCACTGCCGTCCTACGTTCATACAATTTACAATTTACAATTTAGGCATTTATCAGACGCTCTTAATCCAGAGCGACTTACATTAAGCAAGAACAAAAGCATGGGAATACATCACATAAAAGCATTTATCATGAAACATGCGTAGGCTAAGAAAGTAACAGTGGAATATCTATATAATGAAACTATACATATAAACTATACATCTATACTACTATGCTATACATATGTACTATGACGTGCTATGAGACTACATACAATGCAATTCTAGTGCTGTCTACATAACATGCTATAAGTCTGTTTCAAATGCTATCTAATATCATACACGTAGCTTATAGGCTAACGGTACCTTAGGGCCCCCAGCTTGTTAAATAAAGGTTTAAAATAATCTAACCTGGCGCCCCAGCTTGTTAAATAAAGGTTTAAAATAATCTAACCTGGCACCTCCAGCTTGTTAAATAAAGGTTTAAAATAAACTAACCTGGCGCCCCAGCTTGTTAAATAAAGGTTTAAAATAAACTAACCTGGCGCCCCAGCATGTTAAATAAAGGTTCAAATCTAACCTGGCGCCCCAGCTTGTTAAATAAAGGTTCAAATCTAACCTGGCGCCCCAGCTTGTTGATGTTGTAGGACCAGGCCCGGCTGCCTGTCCCGCTAGCCACGCTCAGCCCGGAGCTCTTCTGCTTCTCCCAGGGTCCGTCGTCCACAGACATCTCGTAGTACGAAGCCTTGGACGACAGAGACTCGCCGATGAAGATCTCGTTCAGGCTCCTGAAGCATCATGGGTAAAGAAGGACGTTGTGTTAATCAAACACATGCTGAAACAACGGTCGGACGTGGTCGGACGTGCTGCTCCCGTGCTTGCGGGACCAATAGCATGTCTGAACTAAAGGTCAGGGTGTCGGTTTAATGACCGTCAGACCAATAGCATGTCTGAACTAAAGGTCAGGGTGTCTGTTTAATGACCGTCAGACCAATAGCATGTCTGAACTAAAGGTCAGGGTGTCGGTTTAATGACCGTCAGACCAATAGCATGTCTGAACTAAAGGTCAGGGTGTCTGTTTAATGACCGTCAGACCAATAGCATGTCTGAACTAAAGGTCAGGGTGTCGGTTTAATGACAGTCAGACCAATAGCATGTCTGAACTAAAGGTTAGGGTGACGGTCTAATGACCGTCTGACCAATAGCATGTCTGAAGTAAAGGTTAGGGTGACGGTTTAATGACCGTCAGACCAATAGCATGTCTGAACTAAAGGTTAGGGTGTCTTACTTTTTTCTTCGGTTACTTGATTTGTATTGTATGTGTACAGTGAATACGTTACGACCCTGTTGTATTGTACGTGTACAGTGTATACGTTACGACCCTGCTGTATTGTACGTGTAGTAGGAGAGTGGCGACACGCTTTGATCTCGCCGCAAAGCGGGCGCCTATGGGCTATAGTTCCAAACATTGCTCCTATTGGCTGGAACTATCCCATTTAAAGGGTTAGAATGAGCACTTCCGCATTCCATTGTTAGAATGGGAGTCAACGCTAGTGTCGCCACTCTCTGACTATATTACTCTGGGTTAGAGAGACTGGCAGTCAGGCAACACCTGTGGCTCCCGTGGCAGGTTAAAACTAACCCGTGGCTTGCTGTGAGGTTGGGTTTAGTTAGGGTTTGGGGTAAAGGGTGTCGGACTCATGACTGTAGGACTGTTAGAACGTGTCGGACCAAATAAACACATTCCTAATGAAAGGATCTGGTGCCTGACAGGCAGCAGGTGAGGCTCGGTGCTGGAGGACCGGTTCTGTAATAGTTCTAACCTGACAGGCAGAAGGTTCTGTAATAGTTCTAACCTGACAGGCAGAAGGTTCTGTAACAGTTCTAACCTGACAGGCAGAAGGTTCTATAACAGTTCTAACCTGACAGAAGGAAGGTTCTATAACAGTTCTAACCTGACAGGCAGAAGGTTCTGTAATAGTTCTAACCTGACAGGCAGAAGGTTCTGTGACAGTTCTAACCTGACAGGCAGCAGGTGAGGCTCGGTGCTGGAGGACCGGTTCTGTAATAGTTCTAACCTGACAGGCAGAAGGTTCTGTAATAGTTCTAACCTGACAGGCAGAAGGTTCTGTAATAGTTCTAACCTGACAGGCAGAAGGTTCTGTAACAGTTCTAACCTGACAGGCAGAAGGTGAGGCTCGGTGCTGGAGGACAGGTTGTGCGGCGTGCCGTCTGCGTACTGTCGGTTCATCTTGGTGACGCGGTGAGCCTGCGAAGGGAACGGGGGAAACCAATCAGTCATCACCATCGGTACCGGGCCTTTAGTTAACCCGTTTAGAACCCGAGGACCGTTTCTACAAAACGTCTTCCAACAGTTTTCTGAAAAAGCTCACGTTTCTGTGTCAGTGGTTCTCTAATAATTTCATGTCAAGGACCCCCAGGAATTATATGAAATTGGCCGCGAGCTTGTAGGTCTGCTATTTTTTCAAACTGTTTTAATTTAAGATTAAAAAAAAATCTGATCTCAGGTCAAAATGCATTAAGAACCACCATTCTTCTGTGTGTTAGAATCTGATCTCAGGTCAGAATGGGTTAAATGTCTAGGGTACCTGCGAGTGCTGCTCCAGACTGTTATTATTAGTAGTATTATTAACCGGTACCTGTGAGTGCTGCTCCAGGGTCAGTTATTATTAGTAGTATTATTAACCGGTACCTGTGAGTGCTGCTCCAGGGTCAGTTATTAGTAGTATTATTATTAAACGGTAACCTGTGAGTGCTGCTCCAGGGTCAGTTATTAATAGTAGTATTATTAAACGGTACCTGTGAGTGCTGCTCCAGGGTCAGTTATTAATAGTAGTATTATTAAACGGTACCTGTGAATGCTGCTCCAGGGTCAGTTATTAGTAGTATTATTAAACGGTACCTGTGAGTGCTGCTCCAGGGTGAGTTATTAGTAGTATTATTATTAACCGGTACCTGTGAGTGCTGCTCCAGGGTCAGTTATTAATAGTATTATTATTAAACGGTACCTGTGAGTGCTGCTCCAGGGTCAGTTATTAGTAGTATTATTATTAACCGGTACCTGTGAATACTGCTCCAGGGTCAGTTATTAATAGTAGTATTATTAAACGGTACCTGTGAGTGCTGCTCCAGGGTCAGTTATTAGTAGTAGTATTATTAAACGGTACCTGTGAGTGCTGCTCCAGGGTCAGTTATTAATAGTAGTATTATTAAACGGTACCTGTGAGTGCTGCTCCAGGGTCAGTTATTAGTAGTAGTATTATTAACCGGTACCTGTGAGTGCTGCTCCAGGCTCAGCTGCATCTCGTGCAGGTCGACGGGGGTGGGGTTGATGCCGGTGCCCTCCAGGTACAGCCTGGAGCGATGGCGCCACAGCCAGCGGAACTGTCCACGCCGCAGCTTGGCCAGCGCCTCGGGGAAGGCGTGCGTGTAGCGGACCGGCAGGCACAGGTGGCCCTCCGACTTCTCCGGGTCCGTGTTCACACCGATCACCGGCGTGTCCTTGTCGAACACCTGGATGGATCGATTGATTGATTGATTTATTGATTATGTTATTAACAGTTTGCAGAATGTTCAATGAAAGTACAGGTCAATACAAAATCACCTACGAGGATAAAACCTGAGCGGGGGTGAGGTGGGTCCTTACCTTGCCAGCCACCAGCAGCATTAGGTCAGTGAGCGGGGGTGAGGTGGGTTCTTACCTTGCCAGCCACCAGCAGCATTAGGTCAGTGAGCGGGGGTGAGGTGGGTCCTTACCTTGCCAGCCACCAGCAGCATTAGGTCAGTGAGCGGGGGTGAGGTGGGTTCTTACCTTGCCAGCCACCAGCAGCATTAGGTCAGTGAGCGGGGTGAGGTGGGTCAGTGAGCGGGGGTGAGGTGGGTTCTTACCTTGCCAGCCACCAGCAGCATTAGGTCAGTGAGCGGGGGTGAGGTGGGTCCTTACCTTCCCAGCCACCAACAGCATTATGTCAGTGAGCGGGGGTTTGGTGGGTTCTTACCTTTCCAACCACCAGCAGCATTAGGTCAGTGAGCGGGGGTGAGGTGGGTCCTTACCTTGCCAGCCCCCAGCAGCATTAGGTCAGTGAGCGGGGGTGAGGTGGGTTCTTACCTTGCCAGCCACCAGCAGCATTAGGTCAGTGAGCGGGGGTGAGGTGGGTTCTTACCTTGCCAGCCACCAGCAGCATTAGGTCAGTGAGCGGGGGTGAGGTGGGTCCTTACCTTGCCAGCCACCAGCAGCATTAGGTCAGTGAGCGGGGGTGAGGTGGGTTAGTGAGCGGGGGTGAGGTGGGTTAGTGAGCGGGGGTGAGGTGGGTTCTTACCTTGCCAGCCACCAGCAGCATTAGGTCAGTGAGCGGGGTGAGGTGGGTTAGTGAGCGGGGGTGAGGTGGGTTCTTACCTTGCCAGCCACCAGCAGCATTAGGTCAGTGAGCGGGGGTGAGGTGGGTTCTTACCTTGCCAGCCACCAGCAGCATTAGGACAGTGAGCGGGGGTGAGGTGGGTTCTTACCTTGCCAGCCACCAGCAGCATTAGGTCAGTGAGTGGGGGTGAGGTGGGTCAGTGAGCGGGGGTGAGGTGGGTCCTTACCTTGCCAGCCACCAGCAGCATGGTGCCGTCTCCCCCGGCGGACACGATGGCGTCGGCCCAGCGGACCGTCTCCTGGTCGTACTCCTGCCGCCGCACCACGCGGACCTCCACCCCCGCCCCGCGCAGCGCCTCCACCACGTGGGACACGTTGCGCGTGTGGATGTGATGGCGCTCCAGCAGCCCGCTGTACGACGAACCCTTCACCACGAGAGGACATGTTAGCATGTTACGTAGAGGACATGTTAGCATGTTACGTAGAGGACATGTTAGCATGTTACGTAGAGGACATGTTAGCATGTTACGTAGACAAGAGGACATGTTAGCATGTTACGTAGACAAGAGGACATGTTAGCATGTTACGTAGACGACAATAGAACTGCATTTTATAGTAGTCATAGCACGTCATAGTACACATGTATAATATTAATAGTATAGTATAGTTTATGTGTATAGTTTCATTGTATAGATATTCCACTGTTACGTTCTTAGCTTATACGCATGTTTCATGATAACTACTTTTTATGTATGTGATGCATTGACATGCTTTTTGTTCGTGCTTATTGTAAATCGCTCTGGATTAACTATTTAATCCATTAATAAAATGTGCCCATCGTCAGCAAGCGCCTCTAGGCTGTAGAGCGATGCGATCAGTTTTCATAGCACTAATTTGACGGACATTATCAATCTTTCATACGGAAAGATAATGATGATGTCATTAGAAAGCCTACTTTCCTTAGTGGAAGCACTCTGAGCCCCCCTCCCTCCCCCCCACCACAAGTATAAACGGTGGGTTATAAAAGGGGGTTTTGTTTCCACAGGGGAAAAAAATACTTTTAGTTACTCCACTACGCCTTCTACCGATATTGACCAGGAAATTGCCTAAATCTTTCCTCCGGTGAAAAGAAATCCCTTTCTGGCCAAAAAGGTAGCGTTGGTGGGGGGGGGGGGGGCTAAGTGTTGAGGAAAGTAGGCTTTCTAATGACACAACCCGCCTTTTGTTTTGGTGAGTCTGCATTCATGCGAGTGGCGGAAGTCGAGAGTAACATAGCTCTAAATGCAATGCCATTAGAGCTATTGACCAGAGCATTAGAGCTATGGACCAGAGCATTAGAGCTATGGACCAACAGAGCATTAGAGCTATGGACCAGAGCATTAGAGCTATGGACCAGAGCATTAGAGCTATGGACCAGAGCATTAGAGCTATGGACCAACAGAGCATTAGAGCTATGGACCAGAGCATTAGAGCTATGGACCAGAGCCTTAGAGCTATGGACCAGAGCATTAGAGCTATGGACCAGAGCCTTAGAGCTATGGACCAGAGCCTTAGAGCTATGGACCAGAGCTAAGGCGTGGGGGAAATCTCAGCCGCGACCCGCCCGTCTAGACAGTCCAGAAACCAAACCCGTTTAGCTCAGGTTAGCTTTCAAGTAACTCAACTGTACAACCACCTACAGCAGGCCAACCAGAGTGGAGAGTAGCTTTGATCTGCCTGTGGGCTATAGTTCCAAACATTGCTCCTATGGCTGGAACTATCCCATTGAGATAGAATGAGCACATGTACAGAGTACAGCACCACTCACTCACTTTCTTCTATCTCATTATCTGTTCGGCCCCAAAATAAATGTGTTTATTATAGAGGGTATGCGCGTGACATGATCATCAAACCAGGAAGTTATGTGGGAACGCCCACCGAGTGGCAAAAAACTACTTTCTGGCCTCGACAGCCCATATACATCCAAACAGAAAAGTCCTGTCTGATTGCATTAAACAACGTTAAACTCACTTTGCATGTTGCTTGCTTCGCCACTCGATGTGCCGTTCACTTTAAGCATGCTCATACCCTGTGTTGCTATGATGTGGCGGTACGTTTTGAAACGCCTATGGGGGATAATGAATGGGGATTCTCTTCTGGTGCCTTGTCGTTCTGAAAGGAGGCGGGGCTGAGCTCTATAGGGGCCCAGGGCATAGGTTTCACTCAGAACGGGTTGTTCTGGTTGTCATTTTCCTGCCTACCAGTGGGCTAGTAGGCTATAGTAGTAGGCTGCTTTAGTCTCACTGTGGAGACATACATTAACCATTGTAGATATAAAATAATTAAATAAACACTGAATGGTTTGATGTCAAAGATGACAAAATAACATAACCCTGATCCACAACAGTATTGGGTCGGCCCGGTCTTAACTGGTCCATTCCACCACGGGCCGGCCCTGCTTTTCCATAAGGATAATATGTCCACAATCCTGGTCTCTAAACTGCCTCCCCCTGGCCAGCCGGGGCGCCTGATGGAGGGGAAAGGAACTGGTCTCTATACTGCCTCCCCCTGGCCAGCCGTGGCGCCTGATGGAGGGGAAAGGAACTGGTTGGAATAACGTGTTCCTTCCACGCGCTACGTCCAAACAGGGAAACTCCCCCCTGTCAGGTGTAAAGGAGCAACTTGGACACTCAGGCATGAAGGAAGCATGAGTTCAAGTCCGTTGCTCTCCCCTTGTCCCCCATATATGGGGACTAGGTTGGTCTCCCCATGTCCCCCATATATGGGGACTAGGTTGATCTCCCCTTGTCCCCCATATATGGGGACTAGATTGGTCTCCCCTTGTCCCCCATATATGGGGACTAGGTTGCTCTCCCCTTGTCCCCCATATATGGGGACTAGGTTGGTCTCCCCTTGTCCCCCATATATGGGGACTAGGTTGGTCTCCCCTTGTCCTCCATATATGGGGACTAGGTTGGTCTCCCCTTGTCCCCCATATATGGGGACTAGGTTGGTCTCCCCTTGTCCCCCATATATGGGGACTAGGTTGGCGGAGGGTGTGTAGAGCCCAGGATCACATTAGATAATTGACACAGGGGTGAACAATGGGTTACAAAATCGTGGGATAAAGAATATGAAGTAAAAACAAAAGGATATGTCCACATTTCTTCTCGTCAAGTAAGATGTAAACATTGAGAACTGTTTTGCCGTGAGGGGAACACACACAGACATTTTCTAACAAATAATAATAATAATAATAATAATAATAATAATAATAATAATAATAATAATACCAGCTTCGGTAGATCTAAAAACAATCTGCCAATCAGCCACTTGAATGAAGGGGACTTGATTGACATCCAAAAGGGGGCGTGTCAGCTCAAAGCCACAATGCAATACTTGAGTGTTTTGCGTAAAATACAGTAGCAAGTCATACAGAAACTATTCCATTTTCACCCTCCTATTATAAATATGTAACATCAGCACCACTATTTAAAAGCCTCAGGGCAGCCTACTTTTATTTTTTTATTTCTATACTATTTTCAGCAAAGGGATAGCAATTTTTGTGGGGTGGGTAGATCTTGTTGAAGATCTGGTCATTTTGAAAGTAGCTCTCAAGTCAAAAAAGTATCATATCATATCACATGATGGATATATATGATTATTATATAGTTATTATAATAATTATTATGTACCAATATGATTAAGATATGATTAGTACATTTACTAATCATATTAGTACATAATTATTATGATAAAGTAATTTAATAACTATATAATAATCATATATATAACATTCTTCTCATGTGCGACTCTGGATTCTGTGTGATCAAATCTGTCTTCTCCTGTGTGTCTTTCTGTTTTATTTTGTTTGTTTTATTCTGTTTTATATACATGTAATGTAACGTTTTTGCTTTTTGACCAAAATAAAAGTGAACTGAACTGAGACACCGTATGGTCTGGATGGCGTTCATCCTGATAATCAACTGAACTGAACTGAACTGAGACACCGTATGGTCTGGATGGCGTTCATCCTGATAATGAACTGAACTGAACTGAACTGAACTGAGACACTGTATGGCGTTCATCCTGATAATGAACTGAACTGAAGACACCGTATGGTCTGGATGGCGTTCATCCGGATAATGGACGGTCCAGCCTTACCTTCATGGCCAGCAGGGTCTTCAGGTCCTCCTCCGACAGCCCCGCCAGGCGGTAGCGCTGCAGCTCAAACTCATAGCGGGTGGTCTTGGTGACGACCGCCACGCGCTCCGGAGCGAAGCCCTCTCCGGAGGAGGAGGAGGAGGCCATGTTCCGATGATGATGATGATGATGAAGGTGGAGGCGTGGCCTCAGCAGAAGAGGAGGCGGGACCCGCGGGACGGCGACGGCTCGCTTACCGAGACACATCATGGCGTCCAGCGCCCGGCGACCACCACTCATTGTCCGGAATAACAACGATATAAATAATAATAATAATAACGGAATCCCCTCGGGAGGAATATGTTGCTCCGGAGAGGGAAGTCTCCCTGGAGCTCTCTGGTTGGAGCCCTTGCCCTCCCCCCACGCGACCCGACTACGGATAAGCGGTTGAAGATGGAAGGATGGATAATAGTAATATTAATAATCGAGGCGTAGATTGAGTTCGTGGCGATCCGACAACAGTCTCATATCAGAGTCACATAGCGGAATAACAACAACAACAAAGGCTGCTGTTAAAATATCACTCCTCCATTCAACACAAAACAAACGTCAAGCAGTTGGGAGTCTCTACGTTACAAGTATCGCTCGTTATATTTGACCTCCTCGGTGTTAAACGGCCGTTAATAATTAGGAACAAAACATCTGACCGTTACAGGAACAACAAGCGGCCGTTAGGAAGGAACTATAGACGGCCTGCCGTGGCTCGATGATCCGGGGCTGGCTGTTGTTTAAGTGTTGTTTAAATAGTAAGCTTCTATCAGACCTCCATATGAGGCTGTGCTGCTAATTTTAGCTCGTCTCTCTCTCTCTCTCTCTCTCTGTGGGTTAAGCGTCCAGCTGTCTGTTCCACCTCCACCAGCGTGGAGATCCCAGAGTCCATGTGGAGAATGGAGATCAGATCCTCTGGTGGTTGGTCTGGTGTCTGAGGAGAAAGCAGGAGAAAGCAGGAGAAAGCTTTGAAGCACACAGCGGGAGAAGTTTCCACCTTTAACAACACACACACACACTGTTACACGCGCGCACACACACACAGACAGAAAGAGAGAGAGAGGTTTCTGTGACTTTCCAGAAGAGCGACTGTAGTTGTAGTGTAAGGGGGAGGGACACACGCACGGGCGCGCACACACAAACACACACACACACACACTCGAGCATACACATCCGCAAACAAAGCACGCGTCACGCTACGCGACCGTTCCGGTGGCGGTGTTGCCAGACGCTGTGTGAGAAATTAAGCATTCAGGGTTATTATTAATAATGACAATAAAGCCCCAAAAGAAGCAATTTATAAATCACACTTTAGTGTAAAAATCCCCCCCCCCCCCCACCTTGAAAATATAAATATTTTTTGAAACATTTTAGGTCAAAGATCGTGTTTTCAGAATGGGGGTCTGCAGAAAAATTACATTCTGGGTCCTTTGATTTGAAAATATTTGAGAACCATTGTTTTTTTGGGTTTTCTTTTTTAACAATTAGAAACAGTCCTTTAGTTTAGAAACCAGCCCCCCCCCCCCTTTCCCCTCACTGTATATGTTTCTTTTCCCTTTTTACCTCCTTTATGGTGAATTCCCGTTCTGTTCTTTGACTATATAGAAGTGTCTATTTGTACGTCTCTAAATGTTTTGATGTAAACAAGTGTAGGCCTAATGCTTTATTGGGTCGTCCACTCACAGTTAACAGTCTTTGTATTGAGTTTGTGCTTGAAATGTACTGTAATTCTGCAAACTGTTAATAAATATTTAAATCAATCAATCAATCAATCAAAAAGCCTTTAGTTTAGATACAAACCTTTGGTTTAGAAACCATTATTTATTTACAATTAACGTTGGTGAAGAAACAAGCCCAAAGTCGCTTATATAATAAGCGGACATGGCAACGCTGTCCGGTCCAGACGTCAACCTCCCGGAAGGAAGCAGCACACATTATGCATACTTTTAATAATAATTCATATTGAAATATATGTACAAATAATAATAATAACACTTTTTTTGTATAGCACCTTTCATGACATGAAATGCAGCTCAAAGTGCTTTACAGAGCAATGGAGGCAACGACATTAAAAAACAAGCAGTAATGCAATGCAATACAGTGATCACTGTATTGCATTGCATTACTGCTTGTTTTTTAATCGAGGACATGAATGACAAAAAATGAAAGATAATTTTATTTATTTCAATAAGATACTGATTGCATTCTTTACTTTTTACCACATTGTGGCAAACACAAATGCAGCTCACTGAAACAAAGACAGTTTTATGATATATAATATGATAATATAGTTATAGTATGTATAGTTGACATAGATACTCCACTGTTAGTTTATACATGATTCATGTAGCGGACCCAGCTGGCAATAAGGAGTTGGAGATCGACTGATGAATTTTACCATTTTATTTGTAAACTGTCACCGTGAAAACTGAAAACATGCAGAAAAACATATAATACATAAATCAAAGATCAATAAACATCACATCAATAGCGTCACATATGAGTACATCATATATGGTATATAAGCAGTTTCATAATATAAAAGTAAATCATATTTATGCATTGGCATAACATGTCTACATTTCTGATAAGTATTACAAAATATGCATCCTGAACCATGCATAAACCATCATAATCCACATTAGACAGATCAGGAAACAATGAAACTCCAAACATTCAGTGAACAATAACAAGAAAACATCAAAAACAATAATACATTTTTCCCCTTCCAGCTAGGCGCTAAATCATAGAGTTCTAAACAGCATGTCTCTCTCAAGGTCCATTCTTGTGTTCTCAAAGTTACATGGGGATCGCACCAAACATGTCTTGTTTGTCATGCGATTCCCCATGCCGTCCGTCCATGCCAAACAATTCCTCTCCATGCACATGCAAAGCTGGGTTTAAATAGCCCTCTGATGACAGCCGGAAGGAGCTGGCTGGCGCTTCCGGCCATACCCTTCAAAATAAAAGTTTGACCATCCCGGGGTCCGTTACAATTCATGATAACTACTTTTTATATACCGTTATTCATGTATGACATGCTTTGTTTTTGCTTAAATCGAAGTCACTCTGGATCAAGAGCGTCTGCTAAAAATGCCTAAA
>NC_137877.1:662617-672617 GCF_963924005.1 Protomyctophum bolini | reverse complement strand
CGACAGCACTACCAACTGTGCCACCGTGCCCCCCTAGGGGGCGCCACCGTGCCCCTTCTAAATGCCTTTTTGATCAAAACAATCTTTATTCATGGCCCATACAGCGCCGTCGCTACGCATATGCACAAGACTCAGTGTAGGCCGTAGGGCAACACACTGAGGGTGTAGTAGGGCAACACACTGAGGGTGTAGTAGGGCAACACACTGAGGGTGTAGTAGGGCAACACACTGAGGGTGTAGTAGGGAAACACACTGAGGGTGTAGTAGGGCAACACACTGAGGGTGTAGTAGGGCAACACACTGAGGGTGTAGTAGGGCAACACACTGAGGGTGTAGTAGGGCAACACACTGAGGGTGTAGTAGGGCAACACACTGAGGGGCAACACACTGAGGGTGTAGTAGGGCAACACACTGAGGGTGTAGCAGGGCAACACACTGAGGGTGTAGTAGGGCAACACACTGAGGGTGTAGTAGGGCAACACACTGAGGGTGTAGTAGGGCAACACACTGAGGGTGTAGTAGGGTAACACACTGAGGGTGTAGCAGGGCAACACACTGAGGGTGTAGTAGGGTAACACACTGAGGGTGTAGTAGGGTAACACACTGAGGGTGTAGCAGGGCAACACACTGAGGGTGTAGTAGGGTAACACACTGAGGGTGTAGTAGGGTAACACACTGAGGGTGTAGTAGGGTAACACACTGAGGGTGTAGTAGGGCAACACACTGAGGGTGTAGTAGGGCAACACACTGAGGGTGTAGTAGGGCAACACACTGAGGGGCAACACACTGAGGGTGTAGTAGGGCAACACACTGAGGGTGTAGCAGGGCAACACACTGAGGGTGTAGTAGGGCAACACACTGAGGGTGTAGTAGGGCAACACACTGAGGGTGTAGTAGGGCAACACACTGAGGGTGTAGCAGGGCAACACACTGAGGGTGTAGTAGGGTAACACACTGAGGGTGTAGTAGGGAAACACACTGAGGGTGTAGTAGGGCAACACACTGAGGGTGTAGTAGGGCAACACACTGAGGGTGTAGTAGGGCAACACACTGAGGGTGTAGTAGGGCAACACACTGAGGGTGTAGTAGGGCAACACACTGAGGGGCAACACACTGAGGGTGTAGTAGGGCAACACACTGAGGGTGTAGCAGGGCAACACACTGAGGGTGAAGTAGGGCAACACACTGAGGGTGTAGTAGGGCAACACACTGAGGGTGTAGTAGGGCAACACACTGAGGGTGTAGTAGGGTAACACACTGAGGGTGTAGCAGGGCAACACACTGAGGGTGTAGTAGGGTAACACACTGAGGGTGTAGTAGGGTAACACACTGAGGGTGTAGTAGGGCAACACACTGAGGGTGTAGTAGGGCAACACACTGAGGGTGTAGTAGGGCAACACACTGAGGGGCAACACACTGAGGGTGTAGTAGGGCAACACACTGAGGGTGTAGCAGGGCAACACACTGAGGGTGTAGTAGGGCAACACACTGAGGGTGTAGTAGGGCAACACACTGAGGGTGTAGTAGGTCAACACACTGAGGGTGTAGCAGGGCAACACACTGAGGGTGTAGTAGGGTAACACACTGAGGGTGTAGCAGGGCAACACACTGAGGGTGTAGTAGGGCAACACACTGAGGGTGTAGTAGGGCAACACACTGAGGGTGTAGTAGGGTAACACACTGAGGGTGTAGTAGGGCAACACACTGAGGGTGTAGTAGGGCAACACACTGAGGGTGTAGTAGGGTAACACACTGAGGGTGTAGTAGGGCAACACACTGAGGGTGTAGTAGGGTAACACACTGAGGGTGTAGTAGGGCAACCAACGTCCCTGGGCCCATAACGAAAGCGTTGATGTTTCACGCTTAAATTACCTTCACTTTGTTTCTCCAAGTCTGTAACCTGGACCTCCGCAGCATCCAGTCTGGTCTCTGTGGCATCCAGTCTGCTCTGGTGGTCTTCGACGTAGACCTCGGTGGCCTCCAGTCTGGTCTGGTGGTCTTCGACGTAGACCTCGGTGGCCTCCAGTCTGGTCTCGGTGGCGTTCATCCTGGTCTGGAACTCTGCAACCTGGGACTGACTCTCACTCACTTTGGCAGCCATTACTGAAACACAATATCACAGAGAGATACATTACTGATACATTACTGGAAACACAATATCACAGAGAGATACATTACTGATACATTACTGATACATTACTGGAAACACAATATCACAGAGAGATACATTACTGATACATTACTGGAAACACAATATCACAGAGAGATACATTACTGATACATTACTGATACATTACTGATACATTACTGATACATTACTGGAAACACAATATCACAGAGAGATACATGAACCGGAGGTGGAGGCTTCTGCGGCTGCTCCTCTGCTGTGGAATGCCCTCCCCGACCACCAGAGGGCGCCACATGTAGAGTCTCCATGTAGAGTCTACATGGAGCTTAACGAGGTAAGGATGATAGTCCTTACCTGTCACTAAGCTCCTCTGCTCCTGGACTTCTGCCTCCATGTTGCTGAGATGAACCCGTTGTTCCACAACGGTGTCCCGGAGCTCCTTGGCTTCTCCCTCCATGTTGCTCAGATGAACTCTCTGCTCCTCCACGGTGGATTCCAGACGAAGCACCATGTCTCTCTGCTCCTTGGCTTCTCCCTCGCTGGCTGACACCCTTCAGTTAGGGAGAGTTAGAGAGAGCAAAATAAGATGCTTACCACCAGCTTTCTTCACAAATGAGTTCATCAAGATTACTATCTTATAGAGCAGCATACCAGTAAGACGCGCAAACGCGGGAAGCGAACGCAGCTCGTACATAATTGGGTTTTGGACGTATAGCTGCTTTGGGGACTCCTTATATGGTTATGGCTGAGTCATGGTGACACAAATCACTCAGCTCCATATATGGGCACAAAAGCGGGACAGACAGACAGACAGACAGACAGACAGACAGACAGACAGACAGACAGACAGACAGACAGACACACAGACAGACAGACAGACATGATCTGCTAGGTCTCATAGTAAGTGCTCACTGCGTTCGCAACCAACAGGCTACCAACAGGCTACCACAGGCTAGCAGCAGGCTAGTACACCAAAGGTTTCTGTTAGAAATGTTTAGAAAACATTACGTTAGAAACGTTATGTACAAACGTTAGAAAACGTCGTATACGAAGCCAACTCTTGTCGTGACAAAACATGACAACACACACTATATTTTGTCACGACAAGAGCTGGCTACGTACGACGCTTAAAAGGTCTTTAAATAAATATACGATTTGAAATGCCTATGGGGAAAAATGCATTGGGATTCATTTCCTGGGCCACTCGTTGTTCTGAAAGGGGAAGGGACTGCGACGCTGAGTCTATAGTGTTGAGAAATGGAAACGAGTACAAGGCTTTTGCTGGCCCTCCTGTCCTCCTCCCTGTTAGAGAGGAGCTCCAGAAAGTTGGAGTGTTTGTGGATTATGAGGAGGGTCTGGTCTCCTTTTATGATGTGGAGGCAAGAGTCCACCTCTGCTCCTTCACTGAGAAACGCTATCCATACCTCAGTCCATATCTTAATTACCAGTAAGACGCGCAAACGCGGGAAGCGAACGCAGCTCGTACATAATTTGGGTTTTGGACGTATAGCTGCTTTGGGGACTCCTTATATGGTTATGGCTGAGTCATGGTGACACAAATCACTCAGCTCCATATTATGGGCACAAAAGCGGGACAGACAGACAGACAGACAGACAGACACACAGACAGACAGACAGACAGACAGACATGATCTGCTAGGTCTCATAGTAAGTGCTCACTGAATTCGCAATGATGGTAAAAACTCTGCTCCTCTGATCATCTCTCCTGTCAATCATACAGATTAACATGTAACATTTGCACACGTATAGGTTTTATGTCAACTCATTTAAAATGAATCCATTGTTCATATATTTTACTTTGCAGCATTCAGGTTTATGTTAAATGCAACGTTCTTCTTCATTAATGTGCAAGATTGATATCTATCCAGGTATAAAACGGCATTATTGGTCAGTCTTGTAATAATATTGCAAATAGGAATGCAGTGATGCTCCAATGATTACGTTCTTCTCTTCTATGTACAGTAGCCTGGTTATCTATGACGTTATCAATCATTGAAGACAGACAAAATAAATCAGCTATTGTACATAATGTTTATGACTGTAAACTCTGTGAATTGTTTTCTCAATACAGACATTAAGCACTTGAACCCTAGCATCCTTATTCTGGGGGAAGTTTCACAGAAGAAGGCAGATCTACAAGCTCACAGCACATGCAACACGACTCATTTGTGAGTTTGTAGAGCTGCCGTTTTTGGTCATGAGATTTTGTGTAGAGGGGCTCAAAAGAGCGCACCACATGCTAACTCGGTTCTATTTTAAATAATTGTGGGTATAAGACTTGTTTTGGGGTACAGTGTCACATTGATTAATGTATTTTGGTGTTGATCTTATGTGTGGAATTGTGACAGCATTTACTTGTTGAATGTCTGGGATTTTATTAGTGAGGAAGATTTTGATGTTTTGAAAAAGATGAGAAATACAATTATTATTGTTTGGTGTATTTACAATAAATGTTCGTGTGGAGATTATCTAGTGTTCAGCTGGTATTTTACTGTATGGATGTACAGTACAGTACAGTACAGTACAGTACAGTACAGTACAGTACAGTACAGTACAGTACAGTACAGTACAGTACAGTACAGTCATTATTCATTTTTCAGAAGTAGTGAAAATAGCAGATCTGCAAGCACGCAATGTCTCGTGATGCAAGGCATTGAGCTTGTAGATCTATTTTCACTATTTTTAACCCATTCAGGATGCATTATGTTACTTTAGCAATTGAAAAATAGCAGATCTACAAGCTCATAGCGTGGCACCGAGTGCTGTGCTACGAGCTTGTAGATCTGCTAGGACTGATATTCTTTCAGAGCGAACGTTTTTAACTAAAATCTTTGCTCCTGGGGGGTCCCTGGGACAACATATGTTCAGATGGGGGTCCACGGCCAAATACAGACTATTCTGGGGTCCTTTACATGAAAAAGGTTGAGCACCGCTGACATAGAAACAGGTTTTTCAGAAAACTGTTAGCCTGTTTTCGGCCTCAGGTCTAAATTTGATACAGTAGATTGTATTTGTGTAAACCCGGCCTAAACTCCATTGTGCATCCCATCAGTGGGAGTGACAGGAGCGTTGTGATTGGCTATAGTGAGTAGTATAGATCCCATAAGCCAGAAGGCCAGTGTTTTTGTGAGTTGGTCCTAAATGAATACATGTCTGTCTGTCGGCTGGAAACCATGTATGTCCAAAAACAATAACCTAATGTATAGTTATTTATTTAGTCACAAGATCTTGTTCATATACTTATATATTGGTTCAATAATAAAACGTCCAGGAATAAAACGTAATGTTATTGTCGGTCTTATACTACTGTAATAGTAGGTTTATTAGTAATAGTATTTGCAGGAATAATAGGAATGCAGTGACTGCTCGATTATATGGAACCTTAATTATTATGAATTATTATTATTATTATTAATAAGTCGTTTTCAGAAATACTGAGAATTTAAATAGACAGTTGAGCAGATCAATATCAACAGAATTAAAGTTACATTAAATATAACATGATCGTCCTCCATCCATTCTAATTGAGGAATATGAATTTCTCCTGTCCAATATTTGCTAATTATGAGAACCATACTGTAGTATAATATATATACATTTAGGTTAACACTTTGTGTTTCTGCTCACATTTAGTATATCCACACATTTACCACACATGAATCATGGAAACCCCCCTAGTTTGACCGGTGGCATGCTACTTAAAGGAGAAGTCCATGCTAGAATGCTTTCTTATCTTTCTTACCTTTCTTTGTAGTTGTTACGTCCCCACCAAAGAGGTCCAGGTGTTATTTTGTGCAAAAACTCCTTATTGGCTATTTTCCCTACCATAAGCCCTAAATGAATTGCATTGAATTGAATGGGAATTGAATGGGGCTATGGGGTGTTATACTAGTTTGCTTATTTCCATCGAAATAAGTAGTAAAGTGTGCCGCTTGGGATATTATTTACATTATGAAGAGAGGATATATACAAAGAAATTATAATTTTGAGCGATGGAAATAAGCGAATTAGCACAACACCCTCATAGCCCCATTCAATTCCCATTCAATTCAATGCAATTCATTTAGGGCTTATGGTAGGGAAAACAGCCAATAAGGAGCTTTTGCACAAAATATCACCCGGACCTCTTTGGTGGGGACGTAACGACTACAAAGAAAGGTAAGAAAGCCTTCTAGTATGGAATTCTCCTTTAACACAGAATGACATGCAGAGTTTTAAAGTATAAATCCCTAACTGTATAACGTACGTACCTGTACTGTAACTGTGTACTGTACTGTACCTGAACTCCGTGTAGCTGAGCTTCTCTCTCTGCTGCACCACGGTGGCTCCCAGACGCAGCACCTCGTCTCGGAGGTCCTTGGAGTCCTCCTCGCCGGCGGACAGCCTGGCCTCGGTGTTCTTCAGCTGGACCCGTTGTTCCACCACGGTGGCCCCCAGGCTGGACACCTCGTCTTCGCTGGCGGACAGCCTGGCCTCGGTGGTCTTCAGCTGGACCCGTTGTTCCACCACGGTGGCCCCTAGGCTGGACACTATGGCCTCCATGTGGCCGAGCCGGACCCGTTGTTCCACCACCATGTCCCTGAGGTCTCTTAGCTCGGCCCAGAGAGGGTCCACGGTACCAGCTGGTCCAGTCTGAGCCTCCCGGTCAGGTTGCGGTACCAGGAGGGTACCAGCTGGTCCAGTCTGAGGCTCACGGAGAGCCTCAGACAGACAGCAGAGCAGCAGCAGAACGGTCACACAGCAGAGCTTCATTCTGGAACAGAGAGAGTGACCGGTGTGTTAAAGGCAGTCTGTGGGACACAATTATGCTCAAAAGACAATTCATAAACAATGAATAATGAGGCAACACAAAATGTCAGAGTTATGGAGTATTAAGGGTTTTACTCGAGTATAAGAAGACAAGACTTACATGACCTGTTATGGAAAACCCCGTCTGACTTCAAGAATGGAGAAAGGCGACACGGGTTCGGCGTCGCGAAGCCTCTTTTTATGCCCCAAAAAGACACGGACTCCACCAACCAGCGCCGGCCGCGCGGTCGCGCCCAGTGGAAAGTTAACCCGTTCTGACCTGAGATCAGATTCTATAAATGTTCTTCTACATCCTGACAGTTTTCTGAAAAAGCCTATGTTTCTATTATGTCAGTCGTTCTTTTCGATTTTTCAAAAATATAGCAGACCTACAAGCTCGTGGCGCGCTACGAGCTTGTAGATCTGCTATTTTTCAATAGCTAAAGCACGACATGACGCCAAACACCAAAACGGGTTCCCGCCCAGAATGGGTTAATGTACAACCGCACGCCGCCCGCCGTGTCGTAAGACTCGTAACCGTAGCGGCGCTGAAAACAGCGTCTGAGAAAAAGCCTAGTGTGATCAGCTGCTGTTGTTCAGATAGACTGTACATGCAGTAGGTTGTACAGTACAGGTTCTGCTGAGCTGCGAAAGCAAAGCAACACCCAAAAGGTCGTGTCGGGACAAGACGGTGTTTTAAGGTCACTCACACCAATGAAACTCATTGACACTCAGGCAGGAAGGGAGCATGAGTTAAGTCCGTTGCTCTCCCCAGGTTGGCGGAGGGTGTGTAGAGCCCAGGATCACAGTAGATGATTGGCACAGGGGTGAAAAATGGGTTACAAAATCGTGGGATAAAAAATATATTAAAAGAAACTCATTGAGTTGAATATAGAGGGTATGTGTGTGGATGACATCAACATCAAACCCGGACGTTATGCAGGAATTCTGCCAAACTATTATTTCTGGCCTCGACAGACCCACAGACATCCAATCAGAAGATTGTATTAATTAAACAACATTAAACAATGTTAAACTCAGACCCACAGACATCCAAACAGAAGATTGTATTAATTAAACAACATTAAACCAGCCCACAGACATCCAAACAGAAGATTGTATTAATTAAACAACATTAAACCAGCCCACAGACATCCAAACAGAAGATTGTATTAATTAAACAACATTAAACCATGTTAAACTCAGACCCACAGACATCCAAACAGAAGATTGTATTAATTAAACAACATTAAACAATGTTAAACTCAGACCCACAGACATCCAAACAGAAGATTGTATTAATTAAACAACATTAAACCAGCCCACAGACATCCAAACAGAAGATTGTATTAATTAAACAACATTAAACCATGTTAAACTCAGACCCACAGACATCCAAACAGAAGATTGTATTAATTAAACAACATTAAACCAGCCCACAGACATCCAAACAGAAGATTGTATTAATTAAACAACATTAAACCAGCCCACAGACATCCAAACAGAAGATTGTATTAATTAAACAACATTAAACCATGTTAAACTCAGACCCACAGACATCCAAACAGAAGATTGTATTAATTAAACAACATTAAACAATGTTAAACTCAGACCCACAGACATCCAAACAGAAGATTGTATTAATTAAACAACATTAAACCAGCCCACAGACATCCAAACAGAAGATTGTATTAATTAAACAACATTAAACCAGCCCACAGACATCCAAACAGAAGATTGTATTAATTAAACAACATTAAACAATGTTAAACTCAGACCCACAGACATCCAAACAGATGATTGTATTAATTAAACAACATTAAACAATGTTAAACTCAGACCCACAGACATCCAAACAGAAGATTGTATTAATTAAACAACATTAAACCAGCCCACAGACATCCAAACAGAAGATTGTATTAATTAAACAACATTAAACCATGTTAAACTCAGACCCACAGACATCCAAACAGAAGATTGTATTAATTAAACAACATTAAACCATGTTAAACTCAGACCCACAGACATCCAAACAGATGATTGTATTAATTAAACAACATTAAACCAGCCCACAGACATCCAAACAGAAGATTGTATTAATTAAACAACATTAAACCATGTTAAACTCAGACCCACAGACATCCAAACAGATGATTGTATTAATTAAACAACATTAAACCAGCCCACAGACATCCAAACAGAAGATTGTATTAATTAAACAACATTAAACCATGTTAAACTCAGACCCACAGACATCCAAACAGAAGATTGTATTAATTAAACAACATTAAACAATGTTAAACTCAGACCCACAGACATCCAAACAGATGATTGTATTAATTAAACAACATTAAACCAGCCCACAGACATCCAAACAGAAGATTGTATTAATTAAACAACATTAAACCAGCCCACAGACATCCAAACAGAAGATTGTATTAATTAAACAACATTAAACCATGTTAAACTCAGACCCACAGACATACAAATAGAAGATTGTATTAATTAAACAACATTAAACCAGCCCACAGATATCCAAACAGAAGATTGTATTAATTAAACAACATTAAACAATGTTAAACTCTACAACCCACAGACATCCAAATAGAAGATTGTATTAATTAAACAACATTAAACAATGTTAAACTCACTTTGCCCGACAGCCCACAGACATCCAAACAGAAGATTGTATTAATTAAACAACATTAAACCAGCCCACAGACATCCAAACAGATGATTGTATTAATTAAACAACATTAAACCATGTTAAACTCAGACCCACAGACATCCAAACAGATGATTGTATTAATTAAACAACATTAAACCAGCCCACAGACATCCAAACAGAAGATTGTATTAATTAAACAACATTAAACCAGCCCACAGACATCCAAACAGAAGATTGTATTAATTAAACAACATTAAACCATGTTAAACTCAGACCCACAGACATACAAATAGAAGATTGTATTAATTAAACAACATTAAACCAGCCCACAGATATCCAAACAGAAGATTGTATTAATTAAACAACATTAAACAATGTTAAACTCGACAACCCAC
>NC_137877.1:655117-660117 GCF_963924005.1 Protomyctophum bolini | reverse complement strand
GAGACTGTAGCGTTTAGTTTGGTGTCTGGATTATAACACTATAAACAACAACAACAACACCTGATGATGACCGAAGAGCAGGAAGCAGCTGGAAGCAGAGAGGAGGTTCAGGAGCAGAACAATGTTCTTCTGAAAACCAGCGATGTTTACAAAGTTGATCAGAATCTACCGGCGAGGTTCAACCACCCTGACGGGTTCCATGGCTACAGGTGAGAGGCTGAAATACAAATACTCCGATTGATTTGATTGGTAACTTTATTAACCGTTTGTATAGAATAAGCACAGGAAAACACAGACCGATTATTTGTTTACAAACATTGGGACTGGGGCGCACGGGTGACTGTTTCATGTAATCAATTCCCAACAGAACTCCAAACCTGTTGTTTTGCATGGGGAGCGCTCGTTTCAGTCCACTCTCTTGTGTGTTGACTAGTGAGATGCACCCTAGGAGACATTTATACTGCATTGTGTGTTGACTAGTGAGATGCACCCTAGGAGACATTTATACTTCATTGTGTGTTGACTAGTGAGATGCACCCTAGGAGACATTTATACTTCATTGTGTGTTGACTAGTGAGATGCACCCTAGGAGACATTTATACTTCATTGTGTGTTGACTAGTGAGATGCACCCTAGGAGACATTTATACTGCATTGTGTGTTGACTAGTGAGATGCACCCTAGGAGACATTTATACTGCATTGTGTGTTGACTAGTGAGATGCACCCTAGGAGACATTTATACTTCATTGTGTGTTGACTAGTGAGATGCACCCTAGGAGACATTTATACTGCATTGTGTGTTGACTAGTGAGATGCACCCTAGGAGACATTTATACTTCATTGTGTGTTGCCTAGTGAGATGCACCCTAGGAGACATTTATACTTCATTGTGTTGACTAGTGAGATGCACCCTAGGAGACATTTATACTTCATTGTGTCATTTGTGTGTTGACTAGTGAGATGCACCCTAGGAGACATTTATACTTCATTGTGTGTTGCCTAGTGAGATGCACCCTAGGAGACATTTATACTGCATTGTGTTGACTAGTGAGATGCACCCTAGGAGACATTTATACTTCATTGTGTCATTTGTGTGTTGACTAGTGAGATGCACCCTAGGAGACATTTATACTTCATTGTGTCATTTGTGTGTTGACTAGTGAGATGCACCCTAGGAGACATTTATACTTCATTGTGTCATCTGTGTGTTGACTAGTGAGATGCACCCTAGGAGACATTTATACTTCATTGTGTCATCTGTGTGTTGACTAGTGAGATGCACCCTAGGAGACATTTATACTTCATTGTGTGTTGGCTAGTGAGATGCACCCTAGGAGACATTTATACTTCATTGTGTCATTTGTGTGTTGACTAGTGAGACGCACCCTAGGAGACATTTATACTTCATTGTGTGTTCACTAGTGAGATGCACCCTAGGAGACATTTATACTTCATTGTGTGTTGACTAGTGAGATGCACCCTAGGAGACATTTATACTTCATTGTGTGTTGACTAGTGAGATGCACCCTAGGAGACATTTATACTGCATTGTGTGTTTTCATTGATTGATTGAAATATGTATTAACAGTTTGCAGAATTACAGTACATTTCAAGCACAAACTCAATACAAAGACTGTTAACTGTGAGTGGACGACCCAATTAAGCATTACACTTGTTTACAAGAGGGTCCACCATGTTCAATTCATCAAAATATTTAGAGACGTACAAATAGACACTTCTATATAGTCAAAGAACAGAACAGGATTTCATCATAAAGGAGGAAAAAAGGGAAAATACCTGAAAATAATAACTGAAGAAAACGAAATGAAAACTATGCTATGATGACTAAAACTAAGACTAAATATACTGACGTCAACAAATTAAAACTAGACTAAAATGTTAGGAAGGGACTAGTGGACAAGAGATCAAGTATAAGTCATTTTACACTTGGTTGCATACTGAAAATAGCAGATCTTCAAGCTCGTAAATCGGCTATTTTCAGCAAGTGTTAAAACAGTCATTACGACGGCATCAGTGCCCACCAAAATACATTTTAGTCGACTAAATCAACTGTAGATTTAGTTGACTAAAACTAGACTAACACTAACACATTCCAGGTGACTAAAATGTGACTAAAACTAAATGAAAACTATTCCAAAGGCTATGACTAAAACTAAAATCAAAATTTGCTGACAAAAAACAACACTGCATTTATCTGGGGAGGGCCTGGAATCCCCTTATTGCACAAACATGTGCATTAATTAATGCACATGTTTGTATAATTGTTGTTCAGAGGCAGCGGTGGCCGATCGGTTTGCAGAGCGGTCTTGATATCGGAAGGTCGATATAGTTCGTATCCCCGACCGGCCTTGCTCAAGTGCCCTTTGAGCAAGGCATTGAACCCCTACCATGAAATGTTCTACGAGCAGGGCCGGCTGTAAACAAGTTATTGAGCTTAGTCCAGTTACCCTGGGTAAACATAGTACCTTTCCTTTCCTTAGTCCAGTTACCCTGGGTAAACATAGTACCTTTCCTTTCCTTAGTCCAGTTACCCTGGGTAAACATAGTACCTTTCCTTTCCTTAGTCCAGTTACCCTGGGTAAACATAGTACCTTTCCTTTCCTTAGTCCAGTTACCCTGGGTAAACATAGTACCTTTCCTTTCCTTAGTCCAGTTACCCTGGGTAAACATAGTACCTTTCCTTTCCTTAGTCCAGTTACCCTGGGTAAACATAGTACCTTTCCTTTCCTTAGTCCAGTTACCCTGGGTAAACATAGTACCTTTCCTTTCCTTAGTCCAGTTACCCTGGGTAAACATGGTACCTTTCCTTTCCTTATTCCAGTTACCCTGCAGGGTAAACATAGTACCTTTCCTTTCCTTAGTCCAGTTACCCTGGGTAAACATAGTACCTTTCCTTTCCTTAGTCCAGTTACCCTGGGTAAACATAGTACCTTTCCTTTCCTTAGTCCAGTTACCCTGGGTAAACATAGTACCTTTCCTTTCCTTAGTCCAGTTACCCTGGGTAAACATGGTACCTTTCCTTTCCTTATTCCAGTTACCCTGCAGGGTAAACATAGTACCTTTCCTTTCCTTAGTCCAGTTACCCTGGGTAAACATGGTACCTTTCCTTTCCTTAGTCCAGTTACCCTGCAGGGTAAACATAGTACCTTTCCTTTCCTTAGTCCAGTTACCCTGGGTAAACATGGTACCTTTCCTTTCCTTAGTCCAGTTACCCTGCAGGGTAAACATAGTACCTTTCCTTTCCTTAGTCCAGTTACCCTGCAGGGTAAACATAGTACCTTTCCTTTCCTTAGTCCAGTTACCCTGGGTAAACATAGTACCTTTCCTTTCCTTAGTCCAGTTACCCTGCAGGGTAAACATAGTACCTTTCCTTTCCTTAGTCCAGTTACCCTGGGTAAACATAGTACCTTTCCTTAGTCCAGTTACCCTGCAGGGTAAACATAGTACCTTTCCTTTTCCTTACCTGGAATCCCCTTATTAATTAATGCACATGTTTGTATACTTGTTGTTCAACAGTCAGAAGAAAAGACATCCGTTGTACCAAACCTCCAACCAGCTGTACGGCAGCAAGAGACCCACCGTCCACCACATGCCTGTGAGTGTTTCATAACAGACCCACCGTCCACCACATGCCTGTGAGTGTTCCATACGTCCTGACCTGCAAGACGCCCTGAGGGGCGAGAAGCCGCCTCGCCCTAAAGGCTGAGGCAGCGTGCACGCATCCTCCTGGGTGACAGCAGACTGCTTGGGGGGGCGAGCGCTTGCGCTTTGGCATGAGGGGTGTCAGATCAACATATGGAATGAATGACCCATTTAGGCCTGACGTCGAAATTTATAAAAATGTCTTCTAAATCCTGACAGTTTTCTGTCAGGGCTTGCGCCACATTTTCACGATTCTGCTTAAAAAATAAATAGCAGACCTACTCGGCTGCACTAATAACTGTGGGGCCCGTCTAGAGTTTAAATGGACAGGTATCAGTCATCAGGCCCGTCTAGAGTTTAAATGGACAGGTATCAGTCAACAGGCCCGTCTAGAGTTTAAATGGACAGGTATCAGTCAACAGGCCCGTCTAGAGTTTAAATGGACAGGTATCAGTCAACAGGCCCGTCTAGAGTTTAAATGGACAGGTATCAGTCAACAGGCCCGTCTAGAGTTTAAATGGACAGGTATCAGTCAACAGGCCCGTCTAGAGTTTAAATGGACAGGTATCAGTCAACAGGCCCGTCTAGAGTTTAAATGGACAGGTATCAGTCAACAGGCCCGTCTAGAGTTTAAATGGACAGGTATCAGTCAACAGGCCCGTCTAGAGTTTAAATGGTATCAGTCAACAGGCCCGTCTAGAGTTTAAATGGACAGGTATCAGTCAACAGGCCTGTCTAGAGTTTAAATGGACAGGTATCAGTCAACAGGCCTGTCTAGAGTTTAAATGGACAGGTATCAGTCAACAGGCCCGTCTAGAGTTTAAATGGACAGTTCACTTACATAAATTGGGCCCAGCCCATGGAGCGATTTATAGGTCATTAATTAATACAATCTTAAATTTAATTCTGGAGTCGATTGGTAGCCAGTGATGTCTATGTGTTCACGTCCCTGGGACAATGATGTCTATGTGTTCACGTCCCTGGGACAATGCGACACCAATAACTGTAGGTCTATAGTAAAAATTGAAAGATTGATTGATTGATTGATTGATTGATTGATCGATGTGTTTCAGACTCGGTTCTTCGGGACGTCTCGGCGGTTTTCGGAGGAGCTGCTGAGAGGCGGGATGTTTCAGGACAGCTCGTTAAACACCTCGTTAACCACGCACCAATCGGCTTCAGGACCTCGTTAACTATACAACACCTCTCCCCCCCCCCCCAGAGTTGGTGTCGAAGTGACTGATTGGTCCTGATGAGCAGACAGACAGACAGACAGACAGGTAACAGACAGACAGACAGACAGACAGACAGACAGGAAACAGACAGACAGACAGAC
>NC_137877.1:622617-650117 GCF_963924005.1 Protomyctophum bolini | reverse complement strand
ACTTACTCTGACTGTTCTTTGTGCTGGATTGGAGCAGTTGAAAGAAATAAGGAGGAATATATCCATTTGAAACGCGGGCTCCGCCATGACACTAGTCACACAGTAAACAAACTTGCGTGTCACCACGTGTAGTACACGCACACACACACGCCAGATTTCGAGAGAGAAACCAGCAACCAGGTATGGAAAAACAAGCCCAAGCGACGTTACAGACAACACAAGCCCAGAATGACGAAGTCGCTTACAAAAAGCAAATTTGCCTGCCCTCAGTGATATACTTCTCCAGTACAGCAGTGCAGAACCGAGAGAGTGACACATTCTTTTGGATGTAAACTGCGGACATACAACATCATGACAAATGTATAAATAAATATATTATAAGCTTTTAATCCAGAATTGATCGATGTCACCATGGGCCACATACTATACACGTACAAATAATACAAAACAAGGAAAGAAAAGTGTATCAAATGGACTTGACAAAAGGGCATGTTGGTCCAGAGAGGGCCACTAGGGGGTGCTCAAGCACCCCTTAGCGTCTACGTGTGCACGCCCCTGGTGCCGGCTGGGTGGTGTGTGGTTCTGACAGAACCAGGCTGGGTGGTGTGTGGTTCTGACAGAACCAGGCTGGGTGGTGTGTGGTTCTGACAGAACCAGGCTGGGTGGTGTGTGGTTCTGACAGAACCAGGCTGGGTGGTGTGTGGTTCTGACAGAACCAGGCTGGGTGGTGTGTGTGGTTCTGACAGAACCAGGCTGGGTGGTGTGTGGTTCTGACAGAACCAGGCTGGGTGGTGTGTGGTTCTGACAGAACCAGGCTGGGTGGTGTGTGGTTCTGACAGAACCAGGCTGGGTGGTGTGTGGTTCTGACAGAACGAGGCTGGGTGGTGTGTGGTTCTGACAGAACCAGGCTGGGTGGTGTGTGGTTCTGACAGAACCAGGCTGGGTGGTGTGTGGTTCTGACAGAACCAGGCTGGGTGGTGTGTGTGGTTCTGACAGAACCAGGCTGGGTGGTGTGTGGTTCTGACAGAACCAGGCTGGGTGGTGTGTGTGGTTCTGACAGAACCAGGCTGGGTGGTGTGTGGTTCTGACAGAACCAGGCTGGGTGGTGTGTGGTTCTGACAGAACGAGGCTGGGTGGTGTGTGGTTCTGACAGAACCAGGCTGGGTGGTGTGTGGTTCTGACAGAACCAGGCTGGTTGGTGTGTGGTTCTGACAGAACCAGGCTGGGTGGTGTGTGTGGTTTTGACAGAACCAGGCTGGGTGGTGTGTGGTTCTGACAGAACCAGGCTGGGTGGTGTGTGTGGTTCTGACAGAACCAGGCTGGGTGGTGTGTGGTTCTGACAGAACCAGGCTGGGTGGTGTGTGTGGTTCTGACAGAACCAGGCTGGGTGGTGTGTGTGGTCCTGACAGAACCAGGCTGGGTGGTGTGTGTGGTCCTGACAGAACCAGGCTGGGTGGTGTGTGTGACAATCCGGTTGAAGTATTCCTTCGGTACGGCGACAGCGGCGGCGGGCCCGGGAGAACAATAACGCGACACGAGACAGTATCACGCTAAAGGTTCACACAGTTTATTACAAACATAATGGTGCTGGATCCTAACCTGACGCTGCCAGATCCAAAAAGCTTGCTACACAAATTTGTTTCACAGTTTATTTGGATCTGGGATCTCTGAGGGGGTTGAGCTAACACCAATCCGTTCCGTACCGAACCAATCAGCGTGAGCTAAGGGCGGGATATGTGCGAAACCGGATGTGAAGCTCTATAGACACGTCAATATGATTGGTTGTGTTTGCATGCCCACACGGTGATAGACAGACGGTCCCATCCAATCATCTACCAAGTATCTTGAAAAAAAGGAACAGCCCCGTCACCGAATTTGCTTCCGCGATCCCAGATCCCAATAAGCTGTGAAACAAATTTGTGTAGCAAGCTTCTTGGATCTGGCAGCGTCAGGTTAGCTGGATCCCAATGACGCGACAATAACAACACTTGAGACATAATAACCGCTAACTGCAGCAAGGCTGACCTTTGCCAAAAAAAATGGCAACTAAAAAATACGGGGAAGCAGCTTTTTGCTTCTAGGGGCCGACGGCATGGAACAAGCTCCCACTGTACCTTCGACAGGCAGCCTCTGTAGACATTTTTAAAGCTCAGCTCAAGACCCACTTCTACAACATTGCTTTTAATTGATCTTTTATTTTTTATTTTTGTTATTCATGTCCTCACTGTATTGCATTACTGCTTGTTTTTAATGTTGTTGCCTTGCTTTTCTTTTTTGTCCTCCATTGTTCTGTAAAGCACTTTGAGCTGCATTTCATATCATGAAAGGTGCTATACAAATAAAGTTTTATTATTATTATTATTATTATTATTATTATTAATGCTGTATGAGTTTGTTTGTTTGTTGTGCTGACAAAAAAGTGTTCAGCCTGTACACTTGTTTTGACAAGTAAAAAGTTAAACTCTACAAGCAATGTGGACATGGATTATTGTTGGAGTCAAGCTTGACTTATTATTATTATTATTATTATTACTAATAATTATTATATTAACAGCCAAAAGTCTACAATAAGGGCTAGAAGCGGCTTTCCAACAGCCAAAGTGTAAAATAATGGTTAGATCTGTTATTGCTGCACGGTCCAGAACATGACCCGGTCCATCCAGGATCTGGAGACCGGATGTTATAATGTTATATTGTGTTGTTTCAGGTCCAGAACATGACCCGGGCCATCCAGGTTCTGGACCAGAGGACTCAGAAGGATCTCCAGTTCGTGGAACAGATGGAGCTTCAACTCAAAGGTCTGGAGAACAAGTTCAGACTGGTGGAGGAGGGGCACGAGAGCACTGTGGCTAGGCAGTACAAGGTATGTGTGTTCTCTGTTCTCTCTCCAGAGATGGAGTTCCACAGGGCAGGTGTCCTGACCAGTGTGTTCTCTGTTCTCTCTCCAGAGATGGAGTTCCACAGGGCAGGTGTCCTGACCAGTGTGTTCTCTGTTCTCTCTCCAGAGATGGAGTTCCACAGGGCAGGTGTCCTGACCAGTGTGTTCTCTGTTCTCTCTCCAGAGATGGAGTTCCACAGGGCAGGTGTCCTGACCAGTGTGTTCTCTGTTCTCTCTCCAGAGATGGAGTTCCACAGGGCAGGTGTCCTGACCAGTGTGTTCTCTGTTCTCTCTCCAGAGATGGAGTTCCACAGGGCAGGTGTCCTGACGGCAGTGTGTTCTCTGTTCTCTAGATGGAGTTCCACAGGGCAGGTGTCCTGACCAGTGTGTTCTCTGTCTCTAGATGGAGTTCCACAGGGCAGGTGTCCTGACCAGTGTGTTCTCTGTTCTCTCTCCAGGGATGGAGTTCCACAGGGCAGGTGTCCTGACCGCAGTGTGTTCTCTGTCCTCTCTCCAGGTGATCAAGGCCAAGATGGAGGAGCTGCGTCCTCTCATCGGGGTCCTGGAGTCGTACAAGGCGGACGTCCTCCTGGTGACGCGCTTCAAGGAGGAAGTGGGCAACGTGTCGGAGACGCTCAGCGGCCTGCAGGACTCGCTGGGCGGATACGACTACGGAGAGCTGCACGGCCGCGTGACGGACCTGGAGGACCGGCTGAGGGCCTGCATGCAGAAACTAGGTATACATATATATATACATATATATATACATATATACATACATATATATACATATATATATACATACATATATATATACATATATATATATACATATATACATACATATATATATATATACATATATACACACACATCTATACATATATACTGGAGGACAGGCTGAGGGCCTGCATGCAGAAACTAGGTATACCTACATATATATATGTATGTATATATATATATATATATATATATATATATATATATATATCTCAAAAAAGTGAAAAACCTTCCAAGGAAGGGACCGCACACTCCAGGGAACAGAGACGGACAACTTACTGCATCAAACTTATTTATTAGCACGACGCCTTTCGCGTCTTTCGTCAGGTGCACCTGACGAAGGAGTCCCTTTTTTGTCTCATATATATATATACAAACAATATACAAAATATACAAATATTAAAAAAAAATACTGTGTGTGTGTGTGTGTGTGTGTGTGCGTGTGCGTGCGTGCGTCAGCCTGTGGGAAGTTGACAGGAATCTCTGAGCCAATCACCATTAAGACGTCAGGATCCCGGTTTGGTTCCTGGATGACCGACCCGCTAGCCCCGTCCGGGGATAACAGAGTAAATATTACTTATTACTGTTCAATGAATCCAATATGAATTCAATATATTAACCCATTTAGACCTGAGGCAGGTCTAAATCCTAAAAGTCATCCTCAAACAATTTCATGTCAAGGACCCCCGAAAATATATGTAATTGGCCACCGACCCCCATCTGAAAATATTTTGTCCCAGAAGCAAATATTTTAGTTAAAAACGTTCCGTCGATTTTGGATAATTCCCTATGACGTTCCCAGACGTCCTTACGGGAAGGAATGTGCTAATGTGTCTCGTCGTCTTTCGCCAAACCCACCAAACCGACCAGGTGTGGTACATGGACGGTTACCATAACAACCGTTTCGTCAGAGAGTACGCGTCCATCCAGGCCTTCATGGAGACGGATAACTTCACGTCTCACCGCCTCCCGCACCCCTGGTCTGGCACGGGACAGGTCATCTACAACGGGTCGCTCTACTTCAACAAGGTACCACAGTAGTTCCACACTCCCTCCAGATGACCACTATAGTTCCATACACACTCCAGAGGACCACTGTAGTTCCATACACACTCCAGAGGACCACTATAGTTCCATACTCACTCCAGAGGACCACTATAGTTCCACACTCACTCCAGAGGGCCACTATAGTTCCACACTCACTGCAGAGGACCACTATAGTTCCACACTCACTCCAGAGGGCCACAGTAGTTCCACACTCACTCCAGAGGGCCACAGTAGTTCCACACTCACTCCAGAGGACCACTATAGTTCCACACTCACTCCAGAGGGCCACTATAGTTCCACACTCACTCCAGAGGACCACTATAGTTCCACACTCACTCCAGAGGACCACTATAGTTCCACACTCACTCCAGAGGGCCACTATAGTTCCACACTCACTCCAGAGGACCACTATAGTTCCACACTCACTCCAGAGGGCCACTATAGTTCCACACTCACTCCAGAGGGCCACTGTAGTTCCACACTCACTCCAGAGGGCCACTATAGTTCCACACTCACTTCAGAGAGCCACTATAGTTCCACACTCACTCCAGAGGGCCACAGTAGTTCCACACTCACTCCAGAGGGCCAGTATAGTTCCACACTCACTCCAGAGGGCCACTACAGTTCCACACTCACTCCAGAGGGCCACTATAGTTCCACACTCACTCCAGAGGACCACTATAGTTCCACACTCACTGCAGAGGGCCACAGTAGTTCCACACTCACTCCAGAGGACCACTATAGTTCCACACTCACTCCAGAGGACCACTATAGTTCCACACTCACTCCAGAGGACCACTATAGTTCCACACTCACTCCAGAGGGCCACTATAGTTCCACACTCACTGCAGAGGGCCACAGTAGTTCCACACTCACTCCAGAGGACCACTATAGTTCCACACTCACTCCAGAGGACCACTATAGTTCCACACTCACTCCAGAGGACCACATTAGTTCCACACTCACTCCAGAGGACCACTATGGTTCCACACTCACTGCAGAGGGCCACAGTAGTTCCACACTCACTCCAGAGGACCACTATAGATCCACACTCACTCCAGAGGACCACTATAGTTCCACACTCACTCCAGAGGACCATTATAGTTCCACACTCACTCCAGAGGGCCACTATAGTTCCATACTCACTCCAGAGGGCCACAGTAGTTCCACACTCACTCCAGAGGGCCGCTATAGTTCCATACTCACTCTAGAGGGCCACTATAGTTCCACACTCACTCCAGAGGGCCACTATAGTTCCATACTCACTCCAGAGGGCCACAGTAGTTCCACACTCACTCCAGAGGGCCGCTATAGTTCCATACTCACTCCAGAGGACCACTATAGTTCCACACTCACTCCAGAGGACCACTATAGTTCCACACTCACTCCAGAGGGCCACTATAGTTCCATACTCACTCCAGAGGGCCGCTATAGTTCCATACTCACTCCAGAGGACCACTATAGTTCCATACTCACTCCAGAGGACCACTATAGTTCCACACTCACTCCAGAGGGCCACTATAGTTCCACACTCACACCAGAGGGCCACTATAGTTCCATACTCACTCCAGAGGGCCGCTATAGTTCCATACTCACTCCAGAGGGCCACAGTAGTTCCACACTCACTCCAGAGGGCCACAGTAGTTCCACACTCACTCCAGAGGACCACTATAGTTCCATACTCACTCCAGAGGGCCACAGTAGTTCCACACTCACTCCAGAGGACCACTATAGTTCCATACTCATTCCAGAGGACCACTGTAGTTCCACACTCACTGCAGAGGGCCACAGTAGTTCCACACTCACTGCAGAGGGCCACTATAGTTCCACACTCACTCCAGAGGGCCACTATAGTTCCACACTCACTCCAGAGGCGTATACTATATAATATATAATAATATAAATCTTATTTCCAGTTCCAGTCTCACACCATCATCCGGTTCGACCTCCAGACGTCGGTGATCTCTCGTTCTCGCCAGCTGGACTTCGCGGGCTTCAACAACATGTACCACTACTCGTGGGGCGGCCACTCCGACATCGACCTCATGGCGGACGAGGGCGGGCTCTGGGCCGTCTACGCCACCAATCAGAACGCCGGGAACATCGTGCTGAGTCAGCTGAACCCCGACACGCTGGCCGTGATTGGCTCGTGGTTCACCAATCACCCGAAGCGCAGCGCGGGCGAGGCCTTCATGATCTGTGGAACGCTGTACGTCACCAACGGCTACTCTGGAGGCACCAAGGTAATACCCTGATACCCTAATGGGGGAGGGGTTAGGGGAGGGGCCGATAGTGTGATGTCACTATATTACTGTTTATTTCATTGGCCCGTTTGACTCTCGAGGGTTCAGCCTCCAGGAAGAAACCCTGAATACAAAGTTAACGCACCATTGCACATAGATGGTAACCTCATGGGTTAGGGGTGTTTTTCTCTGTATGTAGTGTTTTATGTTGTCTCTGTTGTTATTGGACCTTGAGTCTGAACAAATAAAGTTGATTGATTGATTGATAGACACATGAAACACTGGAAAAAGACAAACATTGGTGGCACTCCATCTTTAATGTCTGTGTTGAAATGTCCATTCTCCAGGTGTTACCACGCCTTCTCCACCTATGAGTACATGTACTATAGTACAGCATAGTTATATAGTATAGTATATATAACAATAGTATAGTACAGTAATAATAGTTATATTATTATTATTATTATTATATCGTCCTCCAGGTGTACTATGCCTTCTCCACCCAGAGCTCCACCTATGAGTACATGGACGTACCGATCAGCAACAAGTACAGCCATCTGTCCATGCTGGACTACAACCCTCGAGACAGAGCACTGTACGCCTGGAACAACGGCCACCAAGTCATATACAACGTTACGCTGTTCCACATCATACAGTAACACTGCCCCCTGCTGACTGGCCCCGGAACAACGGCCACCAAGATATATACAACGTTACGCTGTTCCACATCATACAGTAACACCGCCCCCTAGAGACTGGTCCCGGAACAACGGCCACCAAGTCATATACAACGTTACGCTGTTCCACATCATACAGTAACACCGCCCCCTAGAGACTGGCCCCGGAACAACGGCCACCAAGTCATTTACAACGTTACGCTGTTCCACATCATACAGTAACACCGCCCCCTAGAGACTGGCCCTGGAACAACAGACACCACATCATACAGTAACACTGCCCCCTGCTGACTGGCCCTGGAACAACAGACACCACATCATATACAGTAACACTGCCCCTACTGGACACCAGGTCCGCTACAACGTTACTCTGTTCCAAAATTATACAGTGACCCTATGACCTCTGCCCCCTGACCCCCTACTGACCCCCTGGACATCGATTGACCTTTTGAATCTTGACCCCTGGGGACACCGCGGAACCCCCCCCCCCCCCCCTGAGAAGAACTGACAAACTGTCAAAATGACTTGCTTTGTTTCTGTTATTTTATTAGGGTGTAAATGGTGCATTTATATTTATATAGCGCCTTTATCCAAGGCGCTTTACATAGATTGTGCATTACATTCACCCATTCACACACCTTTACATAGATTGTGCATTACATTCACCCATTTACACATGCACCTTTACATAGATTGTGCATTACATTCACCCATTCACACACCTTTACATAGATGGTGCATTACATTCACCCATTCACACACCTTTACATAGATTGTGCATTACATTCACCTATTCACACACACATTCATACACCGATTGCGGCGGAAGCCATGCAAGGCACCAACCAGCACATCGGGAGCAATTTGGGGTTCAGTGTCTTCTTGCCCAAGGACACTTCCACATGTAGACAGGAGTGTGTGTGTGTGTGTGTGTGTGTGTGTGTGTGTGTGTGTGTGTGTGTGTGTGTGTGTGTGTGTGTGTGTGTGTGTGTGTGTGTGTGTGTGTGTGTGTGTGTGTGTGTGTGTGTGTGTGTGTGTGTGTGTGTGTGTGTGTGTGTGTGTGTGCACGTGTGCGTGGGTGTGCGTGCGTGACGATTTACAAATAATATTTGTATCCATAATTCGGGTGCACGGCGGAAATGGTTTGGGAATTTTCTAAAGGTTTCAATGATGTTAATTTGATTCTGAATGGAGATGGCAGGTTTCTGCTCGATACAGTAACAACATACTGTACTGTGTGTGTTGTGTGTATACAGTAACACACACACACATCTTCATGTGGTTATATTTATCCGAATGCCAATTAAATGTTACACTAGTTTAATATGATGCGATGCTGACACTGCTCGCCAATTACAGGGACGTGTGTGTGTGTGTGTGTGTGTGTGTGTGTGTGTGTGTGTGTGTGTGTGTGTGTGTGTGTGTGTGTGTGTGTGTGTGTGTGTGTGTGTGTGTGTGTGTGTGTGTGTGTGTGTGTGTGTGTGTGTGTGTGTGTGTGTGTGTGTGTGTGTGTGTGTGTGTGTGTGTGTGTGCGCGCGTGTGTGCGTGTGCAATTTTTTGCCAATTTTAGCGTTTCAAAAAATACTTTTTCGGTGGAGTCACGTGATCAACACATATCCATTCCAATTGGCTGATCAGCCTCCAAAAGTGTCTAAGTATCAAAAACAACACAGAGCCAATGACACCAATAGGGGGCGCCAGCCACGCATGTTGCACATCTCACTGCTGCACATTTGTGGCCCACAAGTTAACTATAACTGAACTGACACAGCCTTGGTTAGGCAACCCAGCCAGGCGAAGACCTGCACTCTCTGAGCCCTGGTTAGGCAACCCAGCCAGGCGAAGACCTGCACTCTCTGAGCACCCTTTTCTAGTTTGTAACTGTCACTATAGGTGACCTTTGACTGAGAGACTGCCATCGCGCAAATGACAGCTTTTCACCAGAGGAGAAAAACTTTTCTTTTTCCAAATGAGTTAATAGCACAGGCAGACTCTTCACATACTAGAGCATGTCTGAAATAAGTGTCAGTGCTGAAATCGACATGTAAATATGAAATAAATGCCCAAACATAACATAACGTAGCTAGGTGTAATGTTAGAGACCACAGCAGTGAACCTTTCAAGCCTGTTTTCTCAACTTCTCTGCAAGACATTTCTCTATAAGCCATATCTCCAAAACTGGTGGGTCAAACTGAACAACCAATATGTCAATTTGAAGCTATGATTCCCTGCTTTCATATGACGTGAAAAAACTAAAATTCAAAAAAATCCAATGGCAATCTCTCAGTCAAATTTGGTCAAATTATATATTAGGTGTGTCACATACATACTGTACATACATACATACATATGCACGCACACATATATATCACTAGTTGTGATCGGTGCTATGTGATGTCATCTGTATATCTGCAAATAAATGATTGTTAGAATTTAAGTCACGGGACAGTGTGTTGTTTTTATGAAGGTATGGATGTAGATCTCTAGATCTCAAAGGGTGTGCAGGAGGGGTCCGCGTCAATATGTCAACGGTCCATTGGTCCGATCGACAACCTACCTCAAACCCTCACCCTAACCCTAACCTCCCCCGGGGCAGACACCTAAACCTAACCACCCACCCTCTCCCGACCCCCAGCGCACCTCGGACCAATGCTCCTTCGGAGCAATGGTCCGTCGGATCATAGGGTGCTTCCCTGCAGGAGGTAAACCAGAGAGTGTCCATGTAGAACTGTCCACTTGCAGCACACTCCACGGACTGCAGGTCTCATGTAGTTATAGAAACCACACAGAGCAAATCCAAACCGAAAGTCTCTTTCGCTCCTTCACGGAACATATAAGCACATGCTGCAGAGCACCAACGTGCATCACATCCTCTGCAGGGCCCAGACATGTCGCCAGCTTGCCAGATCGGCCATCTGACAGACCAGCATGCACGCGTCACAGCTTTCCAAAAGACCAGACAACGTCACCACACACAGGTGTGACACCAACGCATGCAGGCCTCCGAAGCATGATCGCAGAATCCATTGTCTATAACAGCACATAACCCCTCATTTGGGAACCCAGCGTGGAGACGGGAACTACCCATAGATCCGAAGTCCCGTTAGTCCGAACATGCACTGCTGCCGTGCTTGCGGTTAGGTTTAGGTTTGCTCCCGTGCTCTCAACTTTTTGGCTATATCGAAGTGTCTATTTGTACGTCTCTAAATGTTTTGATGAATTGAACAAGGTGGACCCTCTTGTAAACAAGTGTAATGCTTTATTGGGTCGTCCACTCACAGTTAACAGTGTTTTTTATTGAGTTGTGCTTTAAATGAACTGTGATTCTGCAAACTGTCAATACCTATTTCAATCATTCAATCAAACAAACAAGAAAAGTTCAGCTAAGAGGATTTATACAACAAGAACAAAACATTAAGTTTAACGATACTTCACAACAATAAATAAAAGTTATGAATAAATATAATATTTAAAGCTGAGTAATTTTTATTTATCTCAACTTGGCGTTATGAACCACACGAGGGCGCTGTTACCCACCTCTGTAACCACTGTGGCCAGATTGTGTGAGAGGAACAAAAATTCAGATGGATTGAAAAGGGTGGACCCTGTTGTAAACCACCATGCTTGTGTAATGCTTTATTGGTGTACCTATTCTGCAAACTTTTGACTTTCAATCAATCAAACAAACAAACAAACAAACAAACAAACAAACAAACAAACAAACAAACAAACAATACAAGCAGCTTTGCAGAAAATTAAGCCCAAAGTAGCTTATTATAAGCAGACATGGAAATGTAATGCATTTGACAGTAGAGTAGAAGCACCGTGTTGGTTCAACCACCAGGGGGCACCAGGCGGCTGTTACATTCAGGTTGACTCGCCTCGGACTGCGAAACTACAGTAGCAGATCAACAAGCTCACAGCGTGTCAAGTTGCGAGGCGTTGTGAGCTTGTAGATCAGTTGTTTTCAAACGTTTGGCCTCTTTCTCTCAATGTTTAACAATGTGGCCAATGTTTGAGTAAAGTATTGATTGAAAAACAAGCCCTGCAGTTACATTAATTTTACCACGATAGATTGTTCTTGCTAAATAGTGTTTTATCCAACAGTTACATATCTAATAAGTTGGTTAGCAACTCTCCATCATTTAGCTGCATGGGGCCCACCTGGAACCCTCTCAAGGACCGCTGGTGGTCCCCGGACCACAGGTTGAGAACCACTGTAGTAAATAGTGTATGGTGATCACAGATGTCATGGATTGATCCATCCATCCATCACTATCCATCACTCGGCTCTCACTTGCTTCTGTCTGTGAGCAGGGAGTGCCATACACAGGGTAATGTTTTGCCTTTTGTCGACATTGCAAGGCACACCTCCTGACGCCCGTAATAAAATAAAATAAAATAGAGTACTCTCTAGGCCAGTGGTTCCCAAACGTTTTCATGTGAAGGACCCCCACAATGATACTCATTGAGAAGGCTCTAGGTCGGACTCCCCGGTTTGACCTGAATTAGGGTACAGACCCCCATTTAATGGCATTTATATTCATTGTAAAATCAAAGTGAATTGAACTCTGACTGAAAGTTTACAAATGGAACACTCTCAGAGTTACAGACCCATAAGGGTCCATTTGGGTTCCTAACTATCATTTAGATCCGACGGAGCATTAATTGGGTCGTTTCGTGGGGTTCTGGAGAGGCCAAATGGGCCAAACACATGAATCCATTATTATTGTTATTATTGTTAAAGATAAAATAATCATTGTCTTCATTGATATGAACTGTTATAGATCGACTTTTTTTTTTCAATTCCCAATTTTCAACAGTTTTTAATCATATTTTGAATTGCTTTGATGTGAACTAGAGCAATAATAACAATAACAATAATAATATCAATGTTCCTCCTCTTCTTCTTCATATTATTCATATTCATATTGTTATTATGATTTGTGTTTTGACAGTGTGTGTGTGCGCGTGTACACACATACGCACACACACACACACACACGCACAGCTTCTTCAACACAAATGGACTGACTGGAATGAACAGCAACTGGAAAAGAGGAAAAAAAACACACATTTGTTTTGTATGTTTTTATATGAATTAATGAACGTTAACCTGCTTCTTCTTCTCGGCGTGTGTGGGTTTTTTTAACGACATTTATATTAAATATTATTCCATAAAAACATGAACTTTAAACTCAGGAAATGATGAAGTTTGTCTTCATCCCAGAAGCTGCTGCTGCTGCTAGCCTGTTAGCCTCCAAGCTAACGCTCCAAACAGGAGCTTAAAGAGTTTTAAAAAAACAACAAACAAACAGTTTAAACTCTAAAACACAGATTTACAAACAACAGAGACTCGTGTTTTTAACCGTGCATGACATTTATAAATCTGCATTCCGCTGTTTTATCTACAATAAAGAGCCACGCTAACACGAAGCTAACAGGCTAAAGTTAGTTAGCTCCGTGAGGCTAACGGCTAGGCTAGCTGCTGGAACGTGTTTTCACTTCCAGACAGAAACAACTTTGTCTTGTTTTGTTTTGTGTGTTATTTTTCTGAGGGCTTTTTACTGTTTGACCGTAAAGCTGTGATTAGTATTATTATTAGTATTGTTATTGTTAGTATTACTATTATTATTAAATCAGTGGTTCGGAGCTCCAGAGGGGAAGAAGGAAGGACCGGGGCTAGGCTCCTCTCTCTCCCCCTCTGAACGGACATGATGGCCGGGGAGCTGAGCGCGGAGGACCCGGCTGCGGAGGTCCCGGGGGTCGGGGGGGTCCCTCCTCCCGGAGGAGGAGGTCCGACGGCCCCGGACCACCACCTCCTCCTCCAGCACCACCACCGGGACCTCCCGGCGTCCCTGTGCCGGCCGAGAGGCGCCGATCTGGGGCAGCAGCAGAACCACAACAGCGGCGGCAGCAGCAGCGCCGGCTCGGGGTCCCCCGACTCCCCCACCCAGGACATCTACCAGCCGGTCATGATGATGATGGGGGACTGCGGCGGGGGCGAGGCTCCCAGCCGGGGGTCACCGACGGCCGGCGGCGCCCCCTTCCTCCCCCCGCTGCCGTTGGGGGGTCTGGTCACCCCTCCGGGACCCCTGCCACCGCCTCTAGGGGGTCTGGTCACCCCTCCGGGTCCCCTGCCACCGCCTCTAGGGGGTCTGGTCACCCCTCCGGGGGGCTTGGGGGCTCCGCCGCCCCCCTCCTCGGGGGTCCTGGGCACCGTGGACGAGAGAGACGACCTGCAGGACGGTCCCGAGTTCGAAGAGGAGGAGGTGGTGTTTCCGCTGTCCGCCCCGCCAACCAACCAGTAAGGACCTTAACTTTATTATTGTTGTTGTTGTTGTTGTTGTTTTTCAATACGCAGCTATGTGTGTATGTACAGTATGCCCCCCCCCTCCCCCCCCTGCGTGCGTTCCTGGGGTTCTGGATGTTCCGGGGACCCCCCCCAGGGACCCCCACACAGTAACTGTCATTTCTAGAAGATTTGTCCCCAAAATAATGAAAGTACAGTACAGTACAGTACAGTACAGTACAGTACAGTACAGTACAGTAACTATAACAATAAATGTATAGTTGCACCGCTCAGTTCACACAGGTGTGATTTTGTTGTTATTAACCTGTTATTAGTTAAGCCGATTGATTCCTCAGCTCAAACGTGTGCGTGCGTGTGTGGTGTAAGTGTGCGTGTGTGTGTGTGTGCGCGTGCGTGTGTGTGTATGCACATGCTTGTGCGTGTGTGCGCACGTGTAAGTGTGTGTGTGTGTGTGTGCGCTAGGGCTGCAACGATGCAACGATGAATCGATGAATCGTAATCGAATCAATTTAACTCAGAGAGTGTACAAATGGAACCAATTGTACACTCTCAGAGTTACAGACCCATAATAAAGGCCTACTCATAGTCTGGATTTTCGGTTGGTGAGGTGACCACCGCTCCGGTGGTGAGGTGACCACCGCTCCGGTGGTGAGGTGACCACCGCTCCGGTGGTGAGGTGACCACCGCTCCGGTGGTGAGCTGACCACCGCTCCGGTGGTGAGCTGACCACCGCTCCGGTGGTGAGCTGACCACCGCTCCGGTGGTGAGGTGACCACCGGAGCTGAAATAACGTTGAGCGGTGATGAGTAAAAAAAAAGAAATTAAGGGCTGGAGCGGTGGCGGTGGTTTGCTCTTCACCGCGGCTCAGTGACGTCATTTTGTATTTCGGTGGTCACCTCAGTGACGTCATGTTGTAGTTCGGTGGTCACCCCACCACCGAAAATACAGACTATGTATGAGCCTTGAGGGTTAGGGATGCACCGAAAGGGAAATTATTGGCCGAAACCGACTATAGGAAACAGTTGGTCGAAAACCGAATATCCAAATATGATTAATATTATATATCTTTTTTCCTACTGCCGTGCACGTTAGACTGCTGTGTGTGCTGTGTGTGTGTGTGTGTGGCCGTGCACGTTAGACTGCTGAGTGTATGGCCGTGCACGTTAGACTGCTGTGTGTGCGTGTGTGGCCGTGCACATTAGACTGCTGTGTGTGTGTGTGGCCGTGCACGTTAGACTGCTGTGTGTGTGTGTGTGGTCGTGTACGTTAGACTGCTCTGTGTGTGTGTGTGAGAGTGTGTGTGGCTGTTAATGGCCCGTTAGGGTCCATTTGGTTCCATTTGTACACTCTCAGTTAAATTAACATTCATTTTACAGTAATAAGTATAAATTGGGGGTCCCAGAGATAAAAATTGTGTAAGTTCATGTCAAACTGGGGCCCTTGAAATGAAACGGGTTGAGAATCACTGCTAGAGCCGTAGAAACCTCCTCTTATGGGGGGTCCCTTATGGGGGGTCTCTTATGGGGGGTCCCTGACATGTCTCTTCAAATCGGGTCCACAAGCTAATTGGTGTCAATTTGGGGCTTCTTGACTGCGTTAGACTCTCTCTCTGTGGCTGTGTTTGGGACCTCAGACTGCTGTGTGTTTGGGACCTCAGACTGCTGTGTGTTTAGGACCTCAGACTGCTGTGTGTTTAGGACCTCAGACTGCTGTGTGTTTGGGACCTCAAACTGCTGTGTGGTTAGGACCTCAGACTGCTGTGTGTTTGGGACCTCAGACTGCTGTGTGTTTGGGACCTCAGACTGCTGTGTGTTTAGGACCTCAAACTGCTGTGTGTTTAGGACCTCAAACTGCTGTGTGTTTAGGACCTCAGACTGCTGTGTGTTTAGGACCTCAAACTGCTGTGTGTTTAGGACCTCAGACTGCTGTGTGTTTAGGACCTCAGACTGCTGTGTGTTTAGGACCTCAGACTGCTGTGTGTTTAGGACCTCAGACTGCTGTGTGTTTGGGACCTCAGACTGCTGTGTGTTTGGGACCTCAGACTGCTGTGTGTTTTCTATCCCAAATACCGACATCGCTATGAATTACTATGGGTTCAGACGGTTTAGACAGATATCTGGTGTTGTGTTTATAGAAGACAGAGCTCTCTCTGGACCGTACCATTAACCTGGTGTGTGTTCTCCAGGTGGTACCATGGTAAACTGGACCGTACCATTGACCTGGTGTGTGTTTTCCAGGTGGTACCATGGTAAACTGGACCGTACCATTGACCTGGTGTGTGTTTTCCAGGTGGTACCGTGGTAAACTGGACCGTACCATTGACCCTGTGTATGTTCTCCAGGTGGTACCATGGTAAACTGGACCGTACCATTAACCTGGTGTGTGTTCTCCAGGTGGTACCATGGTAAACTGGACCGTACCATTGACCCGGTGTGTGTTCTCCAGGTGGTACCATGGTAAACTGGACCGTACCATTGACCCGGTGTGTGTTTTCCAGGTGGTACCGTGGTAAACTGGACCGTACCATTGACCCGGTGTGTGTTCTCCAGGTGGTACCGTGGTAAACTGGACCGTACCATTGACCCGGTGTGTGTTCTCCAGGTGGTACCATGGTAAACTGGACCGTACCATTGACCTGGTGTGTGTTTTCCAGGTGGTACCATGGTAAACTGGACCGTACCATTGACCCGGTGTGTGTTTTCCAGGTGGTACCATGGTAAACTGGACCGTACCATTGACCCTGTGTGTGTTCTCCAGGTGGTACCATGGTAAACTGGACCGTACCATTGACCCTGTGTGTGTTCTCCAGGTGGTACCATGGTAAACTGGACCGTACCATTGACCCGGTGTATGTTCTCCAGGTGGTACCATGGTAAACTGGACCGTACCATTGACCCGGTGTGTGTTCTCCAGGTGGTACCATGGTAAACTGGACCGTACCATTGACCCTGTGTGTGTTCTCCAGGTGGTACCGTGGTAAACTGGACCGTACCATTGACCCTGTGTGTGTTCTCCAGGTGGTACCGTGGTAAACTGGACCGTACCATTGACCCGGTGTGTGTTTTCCAGGTGGTACCATGGTAAACTGGACCGTACCATTGACCTGGTGTGTGTTCTCCAGGTGGTACCATGGTAAACTGGACCGTACCATTGACCCTGTGTATGTTCTCCAGGTGGTACCATGGTAAACTGGACCGTACCATTGACCCTGTGTGTGTTCTCCAGGTGGTACCATGGTAAACTGGACCGTACCATTGACCCGGTGTGTGTTTTCCAGGTGGTACCATGGTAAACTGGACCGTACCATTGACCCGGTGTGTGTTTTCCAGGTGGTACCATGGTAAACTGGACCGTACCATCGCGGAGGAGAGGCTGCGCCAGGCCAGGGAACCAGGAAGTTATCTGATCAGAGAGAGCGACCGCCGGCCGGGTTCCTTCGTCCTGTCCTTCCTGAGCATGACCAGCGTGGTCAACCACTTCAGGTACGCGCATGCACACACACACACACACACACACACACACACACACACACACACACACACACACACACACACACACACACACACACACAGACACACTCTCCTATAGAGTGCCGGAGTCCTGGCGTCACTCGCTCATCCCCTGTGGTTCATGGAAGTTTTTCTCTATGCAGAATAACATGGTGTCATCTTAAAATCTTCACTCATATCAGAAAGAACTGACTGTCAGTCACTCGTATCAGAAAGAACTGACTGTCAGTCACTCGTATCAGAAAGAACTGACTGTCAGTCACTCATATCAGAAAGAACTGACTGTCAGTCACTCGTATCAGAAAGAACTGACTGTCAGTCACTCATATCAGAAAGAACTGACTGTCAGTCACTCATATCAGAGAGAACTGACTGTCAGTCACTCATATCATAAAGAACTGACTGTCAGTCACTCGTATCAGAGTTCTCATTTTCTGCCCGAACCCGACCCAGCCCAACATTTTAGGGCCGGGCCGGGGCCAAAATAATATGCTAATTAGTCGGGCCGGGCCGAGCATCGGGCTCCGCGATTATCCGTGATTTTTTTTCAAGAATGTTGTTATAATAAAAATAGCAATTCTGTTATTTGTGTAATGTGTAATGTAGGGTATAGCCTGCAAGTATGTATTTATTATGAAGAGGGCTGCGCTATGACAGGAGGAAGACGGAGGAGTGGAGGCGGGGGGGGGCTTGGACTGCGGTAAAGCTATCCTATAGATAGAGCACCGAAGTCTGACGTCACCTTCAGTAGAGGGCGTCAGTCCCCAGGTTCATGTATTTGTTTAGCTGCATTGAAATCCCCATTGAGGCGATTTTAGATCGCCTCATATAACAACTGTGTTTGAAAGATAAACATGTCACCCCGGCCGCTTCACTCATATGGATATGAAGAATCAACTGACTGAGAAAAGAACGCTAATGTTACTGCTGCTGAATTAGTTAGATTTTCGCTAGAAGCAGACTGTATCATATATATGAGTGACTGACTGTTGCAAACGATACAGAGACACCTCCCTGACAATATAACGATACAGAGACACCTCCCTGACAATAACGCTGAGACAGCTTGTTTATTTTTGGACCACAACGCTTATAGTAGACGATATTAAGATCACCCCATGTTATTCTCCATAGAGAAATTACTTCCGCGAACCAGGGGAATCGTCGGGATGAGCGAGTTACGTCAGGACTTCGGTGCTCTATACACAATGTGTGGAGACCATTGCATATATTTACATATATTATCGTTGACCCTTTAGGATCATCGCCATGTGTGGAGACTATTGCATATATTTACATATATTTACATATGTCATCGTTGACCCTTTAGGATCATCGCCATGTGTGGAGACTATTACATCGGTGGGCGTCGCTTCTCGTCTCTCTCCGACCTGATTGGCTACTACAGCTACGTTTCCTGTCTGCTCAAAGGAGAGAAGCTGCTGTCACCAGTGGCGCCCCCAGAGGTGAGAACATGGCAGTACATCATTATTATTATTATTAGTGTGTTTGCCCTGTACAGACTCACTCCCAATCTTTATTGTTATTGTAACACGTTATTCTTCTAGAGTAACCTTTATTTTGACGCACTACTCCTCCCACAGTATACCCGTGCTGAGCATCAAACGTGTTAACACAAGGACTGCCACCATGCTGTCTTATTTTGTTTTATTTTTGTCTTATTGCTACCTGAGGCTGTAGAAGACAATAATAATTAGTGCCATTGGATATATTTGAATTAAATTGTTTGCTAATTGTCTTCCAGCCTGTAGAAGACAGGAGGAGAGTCCGCGCCATTCTGCCTTATACCAAAGTACCTGACACCGATGAGATAAGGTACTGTGTGTGTGTGTGTGTGTGTGTGTGTGTGTGTGTGTGTGTGTGTGTGTTGTGCGTGTGTGTGTGTGTGTGTGTGTGTGTGTGTGTGTGTGTGTGTGTGTGTGTGTGTGTGTGTGTTGTGCGTGCATGCTAACCCTAACCCACCTCTTCAGACTCTATCTTAGCCCGAGCACTCTATAGTGTAGACTAGCCCATTCTGACCTGAGATCAGATTCACACGAGGTTTCCACTGGACACACACTGGTCTGATGAACCCATTCTGACCTGAGATCAGATTCTAAAAATGTCAGTCGTTCTTGTCGATTTTTAAAAAATAGCAGACCTACAAGCTCGTATCGCGCCACTCGGTGGCGCGATATGAGCTTGTAGATCTGCTATTTTTCAATAGCTAAAGCATAACACGATGCTAAACACCAAAATGGGTGCCCGGTCAGAATGGGCTAGGCATGTGAATCTCGTCTCATCTCACGATTCGATACGCATCTCGATGCAATGCCAGCGATACGATACTTTAGCGATACATGGAATCTCCTGGCGATACGATACGATTCACCCCTCTACCGATACGATGCGATTTGATGGCGATTTAATTCGGATTTATATTAAAGCTCTATTAATTTCCCAAAACATGTACAAATGCATTACATGTAAATTCAAAGCAATTTATTGTTTTACTGTAGGTTAGTATTATAGCTCTGCATCTCAAACAACCCAACTTATAGAATTCTGTAAGTAAACAAAGGGTCTGCTCTCTGCTGGTTATTGTGGAATTGTTAGATTACTAATAATCATAGGCTATAGTATAATTATTATATCTCAAAGGTCAATTTGAGGTTTTGAGTATAGAGGGTTCAAGAGATTAAAATGTAATAGCCTATCGTTCATCAATTAATGTTACCAACATATAAATAGAAAAGAAACAAATAAACAAAACAAAAATTACAGGTCACACTTGTAGTGCTGTCAAACAAGTCTATGTCTAGTTTAATCTGCAACAGTTTTATAATATAATTGCCTATGTATAGTGGGGGTCCCTACTTGATCTCTCACTCTCAGCTAAGTGGTCCTTGGCTTAACCTGAAAAACATTGAAGACCCTGGCCTGCATGTATTATTAACGTTATAAATACATAGCAGATGTACAAGCTCACAACGCGTCTCATCCACGCCCCGCTGTGAGCTTGTGGATCTGCAATTTTAGGCGTGCGACACCGTCTTGCTGCATAATATAAATAAGGCTTCTATCCCAGAGAACAGCAGGGGAAAGCTGGACAGTGGAAAGTTGTAAACGACTTTAAACGCAAGCAGTACACCCTGCTGTGGCGTTGTTGTTGTTGTACACGTGTGTGCAGACTGCAGAAGCTTTCTTTAATTACAAATTGATGATGATCGCAACGCAGATTTGCTTCGGATAATCAGCAAGCACAGCTTTGGAGTGTGGATCATTACCAGCAGTCCAGCACGCAGCGCTACAGTGAAAAGTCATCTGATCGACGGACAAAGCTACTCGGACAGCTATTTTATAAAGCTAAAGAGTAAAGGTGGTGCTTCTCGTTTAATGCGTGGGGCTCACTTCTGTTAGTCGCGGGTGCTCTTTATAGTCTGAGTCTGTTTGTTGTCTCAATGACTACTCTGCACCGTCGTACGGTAGCTTCTGTTCACTGACTGTGGGCGCGTTCGGAAATACCACACCGGAGCACACTCCTATTAGTTTGCATTGCACAGTGGGCTCAGTGTGCTATATCCGAACGCGCCCTGTGTGGCTGCGAGAGACCTTTTTTTCCCCTTCCTTTTCTGATGGTACGTTGAATGCGCCTCGGAAACACAGGATAGGGTGAAATTTACCATGAAAAAACGGTGCAACCACGGATTTTACCGATGCAAGCACTCCGCGAACGATGCATCGATCGTTTCACCCGTCAATTTTACCGATACACACACATCACATCGCGCACGTCATAATCGATATCGATACTTATCGATTATTTTCCACATGCCTAGTGTAGACTCATAGTTTCATTATATCCTATAGATATTCTACTGTTAGACAGATGTTAGGTTCTTAGCTCACGTGTGAGCCTAGATGTATGTAATACATGTATTTCTATGTACGTGATGTATTTTCTCACCATGTGTTCTCCTTACTGTAAATCGCTCAGGATTAAGAGAGGCTGATGAATGAATACATTGTGTACATTGTGTTACAAACTTCCAGAAGAACTGATGGATAATATTCGTAACAATATTTAGCTTCCTGAAGGGACACATACTAATCATAATAATAATAATAATGTTTTTAGCTTCCTGAAAGGAGACATGTTCATCGTCCACAATGAACTGGACGACGGTTGGATGTGGGTGAGCAACGTGAGGACCGAAGAGGGAGGCCTGATCGTAGAAGACCTGGTGGAGGACGTGGTGAGATTATGGACCTCTATAGTTCCTCCAGAGGACCACTATAGTTCCACACTCACTGCAGAGGACCACTATAGTTCCACACTCACTCCAGAGGACCACTATAGTTCCACACTCACTCCAGAGGACCACTATAGTTCCACACTCACTCCAGAGGACCACTATAGTTCCACACTCGCTCCAGAGGGCCACTATAGTTCCACACTCACTGCAGAGGACCACTATAGTTCCACATTCACTCCAGAGGGCCACTATAGTTCCACACTCACTCCAGAGGACCACTATAGTTCCACACTCACTCCAGAGGACCACAATATAGTTCCACACTCACTCCAGAGGGCCACTATAGTTCCACACTCACTGCAGAGGACCACTATAGTTCCACACTCACTGCAGAGGACCACTATAGTTCCACACTCACTGCAGAGGACCACTATAGTTCCACACTCACTCCAGAGGGCCACTATAGTTCCACACTCACTCCAGAGGACCACTATAGTTCCACAGTCACTCCAGAGGACCACTATAGTTCCACAGTCACTCCAGAGGGCCACTGTAGTTCCACACTCACTCCAGAGAGCCACTATAGTTCCACACTCACTCCAGAGGACCACTATAGTTCCACACTCACTCCAGAGGACCACTATAGTTCCACACTCACTGCAGAGGACCACTATAGTTCCACACTCACTCCAGAGGGCCACTATAGTTCCACACTCACTCCAGAGGACCACTATAGTTCCACAGTCACTCCAGAGGACCACTATAGTTCCACAGTCACTCCAGAGGGCCACTGTAGTTCCACACTCACTCCAGAGAGCCACTATAGTTCCACACTCACTCCAGAGGACCACTATAGTTCCACACTCACTCCAGAGGACCACTATAGTTCCACACTCACTGCAGAGGGCCACTATAGTTCCACACTCACTCCAGAGTGGAATTATTTTGTGGAACATTCAAGACAACATTCTATTACTACTCATTAACTAACTACTAATTGTATTAATATCCTCCAAGTTTGAGAATGGAATTGTCGCCATAATTAATAGCCCATATATGGCGCCGACATCGGCCTCTGTGATTGGCCGGAAGGAAGCTGTGCCGTTCAATAATGGGCGATGTTGGTTTTTTTTTCAGGGGCGGGAAGAGGATCCGCACGAAGGAAAAGTGTGAGTTTAAGACTTTACTCTCTTTTCAAAATACGTTTTATTTTAAACGTTTCAATGACCGAGAAATAATGACAAGACTAAATGGGTCTGAATTGGGTTAAAACATTGTAATATTGATCCAGTTTGTGTACATTAATTACCAGGTGGTATCACGGGAAGATCAGCAAGCAGGAAGCATACACGCTGCTGATGACAGGTATTAATATTATCATTATTATCATTATTATTACTACTTATTTTTCAAATTTTAACCATCTTAGATTCATCTAAATAACCTGTCCATTTTACTGGTGACTGATTCTCTCTCTCTCTCTCTCTCTCTCTGTGTCCCTATGTCTCTCTCTCTCAGTGGGCCAGGTGTGCAGCTTCCTCGTTCGCCCCTCAGACAACACTCCAGGAGATTACTCGCTGTTCTTTCGCACCAATGAAAACATCCAAAGGTTTAAGATCTGCCCCACGCCCAACAACCAGTACATGATGGGAGGGAGATACTACAACAGGTTAATATACAATATCATACTACTACTGTAAAGGTTTAAGATACTACAACAGGTTAATATATAATATAATACTACTACTGTAAAGGTTTAAGATCTGTCCCACGCCCAACAACCAGTACATGATGGGAGGGAGATACTACAACAGGTTAATATACAATATAATACTACTACTGTAAAGGTTTAAGATACTACAACAGGTTAATATACAATATAATATAATATATAATATAATATAATACTACTACTGTAAAGGTTTAAGATCTGTCCCACGCCCAACAACCAGTACATGATGGGAGGGAGATACTACAACAGGTTAATATACAATATAATACTACTACTGTAAAGGTTTAAGATACTACAACAGGTTAATATAATATATAATATAATATAATACTACTACTGTAAAGGTTTAAGATACTACAACAGGTTAATATACAATATAATACTTCTACTGAATTAGCATGCTAAAGATGCATGCTAGCATTCTTTGCACAGACTTTGCGAGCATTCCTAAACAGTACACATTGATCCCATGTACAGTTTGTCAGAAATTGGTTATTGCATGCAGCTTGCGCCCACCAGAGAACTTTAGAGAAGACATGGATGACTCTGTCTGAGTTGCACCGCTCACGCCACAGGGTTTTTATTTCTTTCTTTCAATCATTTTATTTTTTCATTTTTGCACAAACCGATACATGACTCACTTATACATACACAGACTAACCGACATACATTAATCATACATACGTCCATACATCATCTTCTTCTACTCCTTATATACTTGTTCATGTATTCTTAGAAATCTTAAAGCCTTTGTTCTTAACATGATTATTTCCTTAATTTGTCAAACCTCTTGATAATATTTCTGCGTATTCTACTCCCATGTATTCCACAACTGGGCCCCAAACCAAGAAGAATCCATCCATGTCTCCTTGGAGAACATGTGTGAGCCGTTCTAGTGGGAGCAGTTGTAGAACATTATGGAGCCAACTCGATACAGATGGAACAACATCCCCTATCCAACATTGTAGTATTGACAACCTAGCACAGTACCATAGTATATTCAGAATTCTCTTGAATCTATTGAATTCAGGTGTCGTTGGGTGTAAGCCCAAGATACATTGTAGGGGATCTAGTTCGATCCTTAGACCTGTTATATTAGAAATTTCATTCTTCACTTCCTCCCAGAATTTTTGGATTACTGGACAGCGCCACATTAGATGTACATATGTGCCCACGTTTTCTTTACATTTCAGACATGTACCAGAGCAGTCTTTATCATATTTGCTCCTTTGATATGGAGTAGTTTGTAATTTATGTATGATCTTGAATTGGATTTCCTGAGGTTTATAGTTGCAACATATCTTTTTACTATTTAATATGATTTTTTTCCATTGATGGTCATTAATTGTAATTTGTAAGTCTCGTTCCCACGACTGCCTGCTGATGTTGGGTTTTTATTTCTTATGAAAGCAGAGAGTCTTCTGTTTCATACGGTATATAGTATATTTATATGTCGCTTTAGGCCTTATCTTGTGAATCTTGAGGAGTTTCAGGTCTTCTCTGAAGGGCCCTGGTCTGTCTTTCTGTCCAGTGTTGATGACATCATATTAATGAGTTGTACCCGTCCTCGTCTGTCTGTCTTTCTGTCCAGCGTTGATGACATCATATTAATGAGTTGTACCTGTCCTCGTCTGTCTGTCTTTCTGTCCAGTGTTGATGACATCATATTAATGAGTTGTACCTGTCCTCGTCTGTCTGTCTTTCTGTCCAGCGTTGATGACATCATAGAGCACTATAAGAAAGAGCAGATCGTGGAGGGATACAACCTGAAGGATGCAGTTTCAGTTCAGGTACAAATACTAATGTACTCATACTGTATACTATAATACTACTACTCCTAATACAACCTGAAGGATGCTGTTTCAGTTCAGGTACAAATACTAATGTACTCATACTGTATACTGTAATACTACTACTCCTAATACAACCTGAAGGATGCCGTTTCAGTTCAGGTACAAATACTAATGTACTCATACTGTATACTGTAATACTACTACTCCTAATACAACCTGAAGGATGCAGTTTCAGTTCAGGTAAAAATAATTCGGGATTTAGCTCAATAACCTGGAAAAAACCCAATAACATGCTTATCGAGTACCCGGTATCGATAAGCTTTGGGCTTATCCAGTACCCGGTATCAATAAGCTTTGGGCTTATCCAGTACCCGGTATCAATAAGCTTTGGGCTTATCCAGTACCCGGTATCAATAAGCTTTGGGCTTATCCAGTACCCGGTATCAATAAGCTTTGGGCTTACTAAGTAAATGGTGTATTTATATAGCGCCTTTATCCAAGGCGCTTTACATAGATTGTGCATTACATTCACCCATTCAGGGTGTCTCGTTTGTGCCGTTTTCTCGATTGTGCCGTTTCTCGCACTATCTCGATTGTGCCGTTTTTTCCAATGATGCCGTTTTCTCGTTTGTGACGTTTCTCGCACTATCTCGATTGTGCCGTTTGATCTGTTTGTCTGTAAATGTTTAATCTTATGTTTTATATTATGTGTTCCTCCCAGCACCAGGAGCAGGTGATCTAAATGTGTATAAATGTGTTCCTCCCAGCACCCAGGAGCAGGTGATCTAAATGTGTTCCTCCCAGCACCAGGAGCAGGTGATCTAAATGTGTATAAATGTGTTCCTCCCAGCACCAGGATCAGGTGATCTAAATGTGTATAAATGTGTTCCTCCCAGCACCAGGATCAGGTGATCTAAATGTGTATAAATGTGTTCCTCCCAGCACCAGGAGCAGGTGATCTAAATGTGTATGAATGTGTTCCTCCCAGCACCAGGAGCAGGTGATATGAATGTGTTCCTCCCAGCAACAGGAGCAGGTGATCTAAATGTGTATGAATGTGTTCCTCCCAGCACCAGGAGCAGGTGATCTAAATGTGTATGAATGTGTTCCTCCCAGCACCAGGAGCAGGTGATCTAAATGTGTATAAATGTGTTCCTCCCAGCACCAGGAGCAGGTGATCTAAATGTGTATGAATGTGTTCCTCCCAGCACCAGGAGCAGGTGATCTAAATGTGTATAAATGTGTTCCTCCCAGCACCAGGAGCAGGTGATCTAAATGTGTATAAATGTGTTCCTCCCAGCACCAGGAGCAGGTGATCTCCGACATCGTGGACGGTAAGGAGATCTACAACACTGTCCGACGGAAACCCAAAGACGCTTTCTACAAGAACATCGTCAAGAAAGGATACATCCTGTTTAATAAAGGTACTGATATAGGATACATCCTGTTAATATAGGATACATCCTGTTTAATAAAGGTACTGATATAGGATACATCCTGTTAATATAGGATACATCCTGTTTAATAAAGGTACTGATATAGGATACATCCTGTTTAATAAAGGTACTGATATAGGATACATCCTGTTAATATAGGATACATCCTGTTAATATAGGATACATCCTGTTAATATAGGATACATCCTGTTTAATAAAGGTACTGATATAGGATACATCCTGTTTAATAAAGGTACTGATATAGGATACATCCTGTTAATATAGGATACATCCTGTTTAATAAAGGTACTGATATAGGATACATCCTGTTAATATAGGATACATCCTGTTAATATAGGATACATCCTGTTTAATAAAGGTACTGATATAGGATACATCCTGTTAATATAGGATACATCCTGTTAATATAGGATACATCCTGTTAATATAGGATACATCCTGTTTAATAAAGGTACTGATATAGGATACATCCTGTTAATATAGGATACATCCTGTTAATATAGACTACATCCTGTTTAATAAAGGTACTGATATAGGATACATCCTGTTAATATAGGATACATCCTGTTAATATAGGATACATTCTGTTAATATAGGATACATCCTGTTTAATAAAGGTACTGATATAGGATACATCCTGTTAATATAGGATACATCCTGTTAATATAGGATACATCCTGTTAATATAGGATACATCCTGTTAATATAGGATACATCCTGTTTAATAAAGGTACTGATATAGGATACATCCTGTTAATATAGGATACATCCTGTTAATATAGGATACATCCTGTTAATATAGGATACATCCTGTT
>NC_137877.1:517477-614977 GCF_963924005.1 Protomyctophum bolini | reverse complement strand
CTTTATAAACATTATGAAATGAAATGTGAAATATGAATAACTATATATTCCAAATAGTTATAACAGATGTATAGTGTCTCCCTGTAAAACACATACACCCCCCTTATTCATTCATTGTCTTTCTTTTTTTTTTTTTTTTTTACAAATTTCTTATCCCACGATTTTGCAACCAATTTTTTCATTTGAAATGTTTCAGTGATTTTTTTCCAGTGAAATCAGAAGGTCTGAGATCAGATTATTAACCCTATGTGTTATTTCTCTCTCTCTCTCTCTCTCTCTCTCTCTCTCTCTCTCTCTCTCTCTCTCTCTCTCTCTCTCTCTCTCTCTCTCTCTCTCTCTCTCTCTCTCTCTCTCTCTCTCTCTGCAGTGACCTGTCCAGTGAGATCAACAGGTTTGAGATCAGTTTGAGCAACAAGACGAAAAAAAGCAAAGAGAGCGACATCTGTGAGTTCACCTGATCTGAATAATAATAATAATAATGACTAGAAACAAATCGATAAGGCAGGAAGGCAATAAACAATAAGAATAATATGCACAAGAAACATGGACAGAGTCACAGCTAGTCTCAACGCTGCAACATTAATTCAGCACCATGGACAGAGTCACAGCTAGTCTCAATGCTACATGACTTCAGCACCATGGACAGAGTCACAGCTAGTCTCAATGCTACATGACTTCAGCACCATGGACAGAGTCACAGCTAGTCTCAATGCTACATGACTTCAGCACCATGGACAGAGTCACAGCTAGTCTCAATGCGACATGACTTCAGCACCATGGACAGAGTCACAGCTAGTCTCAATGCTACATGACTTCAGCACCATGGACAGAGTCACAGCTAGTCTCAATGCTGCGACATTAATTCAGCACCATGGACAGAGTCACAGCTAGTCTCAATGCTACAACATTAATTCAGCACCATGGACAGAGTCACATCTAGTCTCAATGCTGCAACATGACTTCAGCACCATGGACAGAGTCACAGCTAGTCTCAATGCTACATGACTTCAGCACCATGGACAGAGTCATAGCTAGTCTCAATGCTGCGAAATTAATTCAGCACCATGGACAGAGTCACAATGCTACAACATTAATTCAGCACCATGGACAGAGTCACAGCTAGTCTCAATGCTACAACATTAATTCAGCACCATGGACAGAGTCACAGCTAGTCTCAATGCTATAACATGACTTCAGCACCATGGACAGAGTCACAGCTAGTCTCAATGCTACAACATTAATTCAGCACCGTGGACAGAGTCACATCTAGTCTCAATGCTGCAACATGACTTCAGCACCATGGACAGAGTCACAGCTAGTCTCAATGCTACCACATTAATTCAGCACCATGGACAGAGTCACATCTAGTCTCAATGCTACAACATTAATTCAGCACCATGGACAGAGTCACAGCTAGTCTCAATGCTGCAACATGAATTCAGCACCATGGACAGCGTCACAGCTAGTCTCAAGGCTGCAACATTAATTCAGCACCATGGACAGAGTCACAGCTAGTCTCAATGCTGCAACATGAATTCAGCACCATGGACAGCGTCACAGCTAGTCTCAATGCTACAACATGACTTCAGCACCATGGACAGAGTCACAGCTAGTCTCAATGCTACAACATGACTTCAGCACCATGTACAGAGTCACAGCTAGTCTCAATGCTACAACATGAATTCAGCACCATGGACAGAGTCACAGCTAGTCTCAATGCTACAACATTAATTCAGCACCATGGACAGAGTCATAGCTAGTCTCAATGCTACAACATGACTTCAGCACCATGGACTCAATGCCAACTATTTTATTATTATTATTATTATTATATATCTATCTTAAATGCTAGACCTTCTCATGTCTATCTTTATCTCGATGTCTGACTTTATGCACATTCACTGTCTTGTATTGTTTGATCTAACCTATATGTAACCTAACTGTAAAGCACTTGAAGTATGTCCTGCCTGTGAAGCACTTTGAACTGCAACCCTGTAGGAAAGGTGCTGTATAAATAAAGCTTATTGTTATTATTATTATTATTATCTCCTCAGTGTTCATGCGCTGCCAGCTCAACCGCCTCCAGAAAGGTCAGATGATTGACGAGTGGTTTCCTCTCTCGTCTCACGTCCCGCTGAAGGGAATCGAACCGGGCTCGCTGCGCGTCCGAGCCCGCTACTCCATGGAGAGGATCATGCCCGAGGAGGAGTACAGCGAGTTCAAAGAGGTACTGTTTACGATTCAGGCATCTAGCAGACGCCCTTAACCCATTCTGACCTGAGATCAGATTCATACGAGGTTTCCACTGGACACACACTGGTCTGATTAACCCATTCTGACCTGAGATCAGATTCATACGAGGTTTCCACTGGACACACACTGGTCTGATTAACCCATTCTGACATGAGATCAGATTCATACGAGGTTTCCACTGGACACACACTGGTCTGATTAACCCATTCTGACCTAAGATCAGATTCATACGAGGTTTCCACTGGACACACACTGGTCTGATTAACCCATTCTGACCTGAGATCAGATTCTAAAAATGTCAATCATTCTTCAGATTTTTCAAAAATAGCAGACCTACAAGCTCGTAGCGCGCCACTCGGTGGCGCGCTACGAGCTTGTAGATCTGCTATTTTTCACACCAAATGCTCACACCAAAATGGGTTCCCGTTCAGAATGGGTTCATCCAGAGCGATTTACAATAAGCAGTAACAAAAGCATGGCATACATCGCTTACATAAAAAGTAGTTACCGTGAATCAACTATTTTAACTTTCCCCCTCTAAATGTGTGCGTTGTCTGATCGCTTTTACTCTGAAAGCCATGAACCGGAAACACTTTCCTAAAAAAGTTGACTTTACAAAGTGACCTCACATCCCCGATCATTTTAATTTATACGATATATGATCCAAAAAGCGTTCATATTTTGCGGGAGAGACGGATGAGGAGCAGAAATGAAGCGCCAGCATATCGATCCATTCATCACCACGGAGAGCGCCCTGGATTAGGAGATACGAGTCATTCTTTCCGCCGCGCTAACATGGGAGTCAACGACAAGCTAATAATTGCACAGAGCGTTAGCGTACGGCAAGAGAAAAGCGAAATGCCAAAAATAATAAGAAAAATTCAGAATATTCTTATCTCGCCCCGTATCTTTCCAATGTACCTCTCGGTTCTAATCCTTAAGACGTACAGGTGCGTCCTATGAACTGAAACGGTTAACGTGTCCCCCCCTGCAGCTGATCCTGCAGAAGGAGTTCCATGTGATCTACGCCCTGGCTCACGTGTGTGGTCAGGACCGCTCGCTGCTGGCCAGCCTCCTGCTCAAGGTGTTCCGACACGAGAAGACCGAAGCGCCCCTGCTGAGGACCCTCAACGACAAGGAGATCAACATGGAAGGTAACGTTTACACCCTCTACTGAGCACTGTTGTTTTTGGCAGAAAAAAATCTATTTTAGTTTTAGTCATAGTCTCTTGAATAGTTTTCACTTAGTTTTAGTCACATTTTAGTCACCTGGAATGTTCTAGTGTTTTAGTCTAGTTTTAGTCGACTAAATGTCATACGATTTTAAACTAAAATGTGTTTTGACAGGCCTTGGTGTCGTTGTAATGACATATTTTACACTTGTTGCATGCTGAAAATAGCAGGTATACAATCTCACTGCGACGCGTTGTGAGATTGTATATCTGCTATTTTCAGCATGCAACCAAAGCATAAAACTGGATCTCTTGTCCACTAGTCCCTTCCTAACATTTTAGTCTAGTTTTCATTTGTTGACGAAATTGTCAGTATTTTTAGTCTTAGTTTTAGTCATCGTAGCTTAGTTTTCGTTTAGTTTTCATTTAGTTTTAGTCAGTGAGAAAAGGTAGTCGACGAACATTTTTCGTCTTAGTTTTGGTCGACGATAACAACACTGCTACCGAGGACGAATTAATAAATGGTAAATGGTGCATTTATATATAGCGCCTTTATCCAAGGCGCTTTACATAGATGGTGCATTACATTCACCCATTCACACACCTTTACATAGATTGTGCATTACATTCACCCATTCACACACCTTTACATAGATGGTGCATTACATTCACCCATTCACACACCTTTACATAGATTGTGCATTACATTCACCCATTCACACACCTTTACATAGATTGTGCATTACATTCACCCATTCACACACCTTTACATAGATTGTGCATTACATTCACCCATTCACACACCTTTACATAGATTGTGCATTACATTCACCCATTCACACACCTTTACATAGATTGTGCATTACATTCACCCATTCACACACCTTTACATAGATTGTGCATTACATTCACCTATTCACACACCTTTACATAGATTGTGCATTACATTCACCCATTCACACACCTTTACATAGATTGTGCATTACATTCACCCATTCACACACCTTTACATAGATTGTGCATTACATTCACCCATTCACACACCTTTACATAGATTGTGCATTACATTCACCTATTCACACACCTTTACATAGATTGTGCATTACATTCACCCATTCACACACCTTTACATAGATTGTGCATTACATTCACCCATTCACACACCTTTACATAGATTGTGCATTACATTCACCCATTCACACACCTTTACATAGATTGTGCATTACATTCACCCATTCACACACCTTTACATAGATTGTGCATTACATTCACCCATTCACACACCTTTACATAGATTGTGCATTACATTCACCCATTCACACACCTTTACATAGATTGTGCATTACATTCACCCATTCACACACCTTTACATAGATTGTGCATTACATTCACCCATTCACACACCTTTACATAGATTGTGCATTACATTCACCCATTCACACACCTTTACATAGATTGTGCATTACATTCACCCATTCACACACCTTTACATAGATTGTGCATTACATTCACCCATTCACACACCTTTACATAGATTGTGCATTACATTCACCCATTCACACACCTTTACATAGATTGTGCATTACATTCACCCATTCACACACCTTTACATAGATTGTGCATTACATTCACCCATTCACACACCTTTACATAGATGGTGCATTACATTCACCCATTCACACACCTTTACATAGATTGTGCATTACATTCACCCATTCACACACCTTTACATAGATTGTGCATTACATTCACCCATTCACACACCTTTACATAGATTGTGCATTACATTCACCCATTCACACACCTTTACATAGACTGTGCATTACATTCACCCATTCATTCACACACCGATTGCGGCGGAAGCCATGCAAGGTAACCAACCAGCACATCGGGAGCAATCTGGGGTTCAGTGTCTTTGCCCAAGGACACTTCCACATGTGGACAGGAGGAGGAGGATCCGGGATTCGAACCGCCGACCCATATGGATCACTGGAAGACCCGCTCCACCTCCTGAGCCACAGTCGCCCACATGAATGATGCAATGGATGGATGAAACATTAAAGCATGAATACATTCAGATTGGTGTATATGACTATATTAACGGGTGTAATTCCCCTCCCCTCCAGACGAGGCCACCACCCTGTTCCGGGCGACCACGCTGGCCTCCACGCTGATGGAGCAGTACATGAAGGCCACGGCCACGCCCTTCGTTCACCACGCCCTCAAAGACACCATCCTCAGGATCATGGAGAGCAAGCAGTCCTGTGAGGTAAACCTGCTCCCCTCTCCATGGGAAACACACTGCTCTCCTCTCCTCTCCTCTCCTCTCCTCTCCTCTCCTCTCCTCTCCTCTCCTCTCCTCTCAGTAAAGAACCTGGGGGTCATTATTGATTCTGAATTGAATTTTAATTCACACATTAATCATGTTACTAAGATTGCCTTTTTTCACCTTCGAAATATTGCATGAATCAGAGCCTATTTGTCCTTGGACGATGCAAAAACGCTAATCCACTCCTTTGTTTTTTCTCGGCTTGATTACTGCAATGCACTTTTTTCAGGACTGCCTAAGAAAACGACTGACAGATTACAACTTGTCCAAAATGCAGCAGCCAGAGTTTTAACTAGAACTAAGATGAGAGAACATATTACTCCAGTTTTGGCTTCACTGCACTGGCTTCCGGTTGTTTTTAGGATTGATTTTAAAATTATTTTACTTGTGTATAAAGCTCTCAACGGTCTCGCACCTTCCTACCTACATGACTGCCTGCCTAAATATGTCCCACACCGCCCCCTAAGGTCTTCCACTGCTGGCCTGCTCGCTTTGCCTAAAGAAAATGGCAACTAAAAAATACGGAGAAGCAGCTTTTTGCTTCTATGGGCCGTCGGCATGGAACAAGCTCCCACTGTACCTTCGACAGGCAGCCTCTGTAGACATTTTTATAGCTCAGCTCAAGACCCACTTCTACAACATTGCTTTAAATTTATCATTTATTTTTTGTTATTCATGTCCTCACTGTATTGCATTACTGCTTGTTTTTTTAATGTCGTTGCCTTGCTTTTCTTTATTATTGTTCTGTAAAGCACTTTTTGAGCTGCATTTCATGTCATGAAAGGTGCTATACAAATAAAGTTTTATTATTATTATTATTATTATTAAAGGCCGTGTCGGGCTCGGGAGTCGAACCCGCGGCACACTGCGACTGGATTACCCAGACGGTTACGCCACCGCCTGGGCTTAATAGCCTAATTTTTGTGTAATGTTTTAGTTTACGTGGCACAGAGTCTCGGCAGAACTCACACAGCAATTTTATTGTTATTTTTTTAATTTTAATCTGAATTTAAAATATTTGATTATTCTGTTTTTTTTTTTACATTCGGATATTCATTGGAATATGGAATATTCATTGGCAGCACTACTCTTCTGCTCTCACCACACGTGTACGTAATACGTGGCTATGCAGCGAGCTAAACATAGCTTCTGTTAATACGTATGTGGCTACGCAGCGAGCTAAACAGCTTCTGTTAATACGTATGTGGCTGCGCAGCGAGCTAAACATAGCTTCTGTTAATACGTATGTGGCTGCGCAGCGAGCTAAACATAGCTTCTGTTAATACGTATGTGGCTGCGCAGCGAGCTAAACATAGCTTCTGTTAATACGTATGTGGCTACGCAACGAGCTAAACATAGCTTCTGTTAATACGTATGTGGCTACGCAGCGAGCTAAACATAGCTTCTGTTAATACGTATGTGGCTACGCAGCGAGCTAAACATAGCTTCTGTTAATACGTATGTGGCTGCGCAGCGAGCTAAACATAGCTTCTGTTAATACGTATGTGGCTACGCAACGAGCTAAACATAGCTTCTGTTAATACGTATGTGGCTACGCAACGAGCTAAACATAGCTTCTGTTAATACGTATGTGGCTACGCAGCGAGCTAAACATAGCTTCTGTTAATACGTATGTGGCTACGCAGCGAGCTAAACATAGCTTCTGTTAACAAAGCAGCCGATACAGGAGCTGAACTTGACACATCTCTGTGAAAGTATCATGTATTTATGTTATTTACAGTTTTGTTTATTTCAGTGGGCTCACTGTTTTTTTACAGTTTTAGTTTAGAGGACTATGTTTATTTTCTCATTTTCGGTTGCTAGTCATGGCTGCCAGTTCCCACCTGATGTCGTGTGTGAGTTCAGACTGCTCCAGACCGTACTGAATAACTGCTAGCTTACATAATGTCTTGAGGCTAGGACTGAAGTCTAAGACATACAGGTCACCTGGTCTGTTCTCTGCTCCAAAGAGGATGACACGATCTCCCAGCATGCAACAGCACATATCCTCCATCCCATGTGGGCGTTTCCCCTTGGGCTCAACCTTCTTCCAGGAGAAGGTCTCTGGGTTGAATGTCCACAGATCATTGAAGTACTGGACCTGGTCATTGTTATAATTACAGCCACCAAATATGCACAGCTCTCCATTGTAGGTAAAGGCTGAATGAGCCCAGCGTCCTTCTGGTAGAATCTGTGTAGAAGGTGTGCTCATCCAGAGGTTGGTCTCTGTGTCAAACACTCTGATGGTGTCTTGGTGCTGACCCCCATAGCCCCCAAATACAAACATCTTTGTCCCGATGATGGTAGCAGAGTGACAGTATGAAACAGGAGGTGGAGTTCCTCTGGTGTTGATTAAAGCCCAGACCATTGTGGTGGAGTCCAACTTGTATATGTCAATAGTGTATCTAGTCTGGGTCAATCCTCCATAGATAAACATGACCTTCCCCAACACACAGGCTGAGTGGTATCCCCTCCCCCCTGGAACGGTCCCAGAAAACGGTGGTTTGAACCATCTGTGGGCGTCGACATCAAAGGCATAAATATGGTTGTAGTACTCTGGTGTATAGTTTCTGAAAGCAAAACCTCCCCAGAGGTAGACGGTGTCTCCAATCAGCACAGCTGATTGGCCCTCACGCCTGGAGGGAACCTCAAGGTGAGGTTCTCCTGTTCCAGGGGTCCCTGGGGTCAACTTCCTCCAACATAAAGACGCTGTGTTGAAGATGTGTACTTCAATTCTCTGGTTTCTGTCTCCTCCAAAGCAGTAGATCTGGTGTCCGACCACCACAGCAGCAGCGTGGACCTTCCTATGTTCTCCTTCCAGATGTATCGTCCAGTGAAACATTTCACACAGCAGCTCCACCGTTAATGAGTGTTGAAACTAACTTACAGACTAACTTGTTAGGATGAAGGCAGCTCAGGTTCCCTTGTTGCAAATCACTAACTGATGTTTAGTGCATCGCACTGTTATTTATAAAGAACAATGATGGTTGTGATGTCATTCCATGATTACGTCATATTGCAGGATAGCTATTAGCTAAAGACAATACTGCTGTCAATACTATGACGTCATTCCTCCATATTTGGGCATGGAGATGAATAAACACAGACAGGAAACATCCGGAACCGGACTGTTTGTGAGGAAGTGGACTGGCATGAATAGGAAGCATTGTAAACTCTCCTCTCCTCTCCTCTCCTCTCCATTGTAAACCCATTGCTCTCCTCTCCTCTCCTCTCCATTGTAAACCCATTGCTCTCCTCTCCTCTCCTCTCCAGCTGAACCCGTCTAAACTGGATAAGAATGAGGACGTATCAGGTAACTTGGCTCATCTGCTCCTCATCCTGTCAGAGCTGGTGGAGAAGATCTTCATGGCTGCTGAGATCCTTCCCCCGTAAGCATGCACGCACGCACGCACACACACACGCACGCACACACACTAGGGCATTAACCCATTCTGACCTGAGATCAGATTCTAAAAATGTTCTTCTACATCTTGACAGTTTTCTGAAAAAGCTATGTTTCTATAGTCAGTCGTTCTTCGATTTTTCAAAAAAAAAAAAAAAAAAGCGCTACGAGCTTGAAGGTGTGCTATTTTTCAATAGCTAAAGCATAGCATAATGCTAACACCAAAAGGGGTTCCCGTTCAGAATGGGTTAAGCAGTAAATCCACGAGTCGACCTTGTTGGTACTATAGTTGACTAGTTATTTTCTCTTCCCGATTTTGTAGACCTCAAGATCACTTAGATTATAGTGATAGTCACCATGTACACAGTTTTTAACCCATTCTGACCTGAGATCAGATTCATACGAGGTTTCCACTGGACACACACTGGGTCTGATTAACCCATTCTGACCTGAGATCAGATTCTAAAAATGTCAGTCGTTCTTCGATTTTTCCAAAAATAGCTAAAGCATAACATGATGCTAACACCAAAATGCGTGCCGTTCCCGTTCAGAATGGGTTAAATGTACAAATATTTATCAGTACATTTATTTCCCCCAAAAAATGTGTGTGTGTGTGTGTGTGTGTGTGTGTGTGTGTGTGTGTGTACATGTGTGTGTGTGTGTGTGTGTGTGTGTGTGTGTGTGTGTGTGTGCAGCACCCTCAGGTTCATCTATGGATGTCTACAGAAGTCAGTTCAGCTGAAATGGCCGACCAACACGACCATGAGGACCAGAGTTGTCAGGTACACACACACACAAACGCACGCACACACAAACACACGTACACACAAACACACGTACACACAAACACACACACACGCACAATGAATATATGAAAAATATATATGAATCGGCCCTTAGAGTGTTTCAACCCTCAACCACTACTCTCCCCAGTTGGCGGGTCAGCAGTCATTGGCCAAGTCACTGCTCCTCTCCTCTGATTGGCCAAGTCACTGCTCCTCTCCTCCAGGCTTCCAGCCTATAGAGCGTCGCAGTCCCGCCCCCTTTCATGACGACACCAGGCCCAGGAAATGAATCCCAATGCATTTTTCCCTCATAGACATTTCAAAACGTATTTATTTAAAGACCTTTTAAGCGTCGTACGAAGACAACTCTTGTCGTGACAAATCTTGACAACAAACACACAACCAAAAAAGTGTTGTTAACCTGCCGTTTTTTTTTTCTAATTCTTTGCTTGGCCTGAAAAAGTGTGTTTTGTTGTCATGATTTGTCACGACAAGAGTTGTCTTTGTCCGCGGCGTATAAACGTCTTTAAATAAATACCTTCTGAAATGTCTGAGGAAAATAAACAGGGATTTATTTTCCGGGTCTCTCTAAATCTAAAGTGTGGTTGCATTTTAGAATATGCCAAGACAACAAAGAACAAGTAGTGTGTCAAATATGTGACAAGAAATTGGCGTATCACAAGTCCACGACGAGTTTGAAAAATCACTTGGAACAAGTATTATAATAAACGAAACGTGCTTCGGAGGCGAAACATAATACCCCATGGCTAATGTAAGGTTAGATTGTTATCATCATTGGTTCATCTGTAGCCTACTGTAATTCTGCAAACTGTTAATACATATTTCAATCAATCAAACTCACAGCAGCAATTGCGAGGCGCACGCATGCGGCTCGCGGAGCAAAGGAGGAATTGAGTTATTAAACACAATAGTATCAGTGCAACACTGTACAGAACATATGAACAGAGGCATTACTTCTCTTAACATAACGAAAACAAAACTCACAGCCGCAATTGCGATCGAGGCGCACGCATGCGGCTCGCAGAGCAAAGGAGGAATTTTGTTATTATACACAATAGTATCAGTGCAACACTATACAGAACATATGAACTGAGGCATTACTTCTCTTAACATGAGTAAACGAAAACAAAGTGCAGCATTACTTCTTTTTTTTTACATAAATAAAACAAAGTGCAGGCCTGTGTGCTCTAGGGCTGTCAGTTCACCTCTATAATCCAATTCGAATTTCATTGCTTAATTATTTGTAATTTTCGAATATATTCGAATATTTACATTGTATTTTAGCTCATATTTAGCCTATAATAATACACAGAATAACAAGGTTTTGACGATGCACGTTCTGTCCACTAGAGGGCCCCCCCTTCCAAACGACAAAGCAGTACTTTCATTACATGTAATAATGGTTTTCGGCACAAAATAGCGTTTAAACTGTTGTTTTATTGAGCACAGTGCACTCAGCACGGTAAGATTGTTGTCTGTCTATAGTGCAAATGCATTTTACAGTGAACGTTGTATACTTCTGATACAGTATAGTCTGAGTAGTGAGTAGGCTAGTCAGGAATCATGAACTTTTTCTTTTTTCTTTTTAAACGGAATGCTGTCACGATGAACAGGCCATCATTAGTAAATAGCAATGAAGATATATAGAGATGCCTATATTTTGCGCTAAAGTAATTGTTGAATAACACATAAATGTAGGTTTTAAGGCTAGAATGGCATTGTAGTGGACTATAGTGAGAGGCGAGATTGTCTTTCCTTCATTGCGGGACTGCAGGACTAGTCTGGAGATATAGTCGTGGATGATCAGCTTCAGGCAGTCAGTGTTTTGGTTCGTACCTGGAGTTTTGCATTATCTCCGCTGTGCACAGCAGCACAGGGGAACTGTCTTTAATATATCCATGGTCGTTTTCAGTTGCTTTCCATGTGCAACACAAAAGTAGCCTACCATGTGTTTGTTTTGGTAATAGCCTACTGCAGGCGCAGCCATGCTGATTCACGTAATCGCGTAGGACAAAATGAAACCAGCCGGACCAACGTTAATGGTTTAATGCACGTAGGACCCGCATTTTCAAACTGTCCACAATATGCGACAGACTCGACGGTACTAATAAAACATGCGAGTGATTCTTCTTAGTTGCAGCGCGCTGTGCGACTGCGTGTGTGCATGCGTGCAGAGGAGGGAGGAGGTGACGAGGCGCGCGTGTGACCGTGTGTGCGTGCGTGCAGATGGGAGATTTCACAGCGGTAGATTCGTTACTCAATACATTTAGTGAGCGGATAAAATAACATAAAACAAAATAAAAATATTAAATAGAATTAATAAATGATAAAAGCTCCATTCGAATGGCAATTTTAGCTTTCGAATATATATATATTTTTTAATATTCGAATTTCTTTCATATTATGAAATTCGTTCTGACAGCCCTAGTGTGCTCACTGTGCTGTGCCTTCATTTGAGGCTAAATACCGTATAACGAAATAAAACAAATGGCATTCTTGAATGAACACAAATAAAAAGACAAAGTATAATTAAAAACTAAAGACAACAATAAGTAGGCTTAATATAGGCTACTGAGCTTGCCTTTAGCTATAGGTCTTGATTGACACAATGACGACTGTCACTCTACTCACTGCTGTTGGTTTGTTTCCTTTGCTCTGCGAGCCGCATGCGTGCGCCTCGATCGCAATTGCGGCTGTGAGTTTTGTTTTCGTTACGTTATAAGAGAAGTAATGCCTCTGTTCATATGTTCTGTATAGTGTTGCACTGATACTATTGTGTTTATTTCCTCAATTCCTCCTTTGCCCCGCGAGCCGCATGCGTCGCGCCTCGCAATTGCTGCTGTGACTTTGATTGATTTAAATATGTATTAACAGTTTGCAGAATTACAGTAGGCTACATTTCAAGCACAAACTAAATACAAAGACTGTTGACTGTGAGTGGACGACCCAATTAAGCATTACACTGGTTTACAAGAGGTTCATTCATGTTACGGTCGGGTGGTGTTTTTGTTTTGGTGTTTTCACATCTGAGTTTCAATCGGAAGAGAAGCTAAATCCCTACATTTTCTGGATTATATATATTTGTTATTTGAGAGGTAATGCCTGTGTCAGGCAGTTGACTTGTTACGGTCGGATGTTAAGCCTAATTATTTGTGCGTCACTGCTTTCATGAAGGCTGCAACAGTTGTTGCTTATTGTTTAAAATAAATGAGACCAATCCAAGCATGCCTTTCTCTCCGCTATATCGTTGTTTAAGCCAAAGAGTCACTGCTCGCATCACCCCCCCCCCCCCCCCCGTTGGGTTTCGAAGCGTCGACAATCGAAACAAATGTATGGATCATGATCGATCATCAAATACGTGATGGAAGGTCAGCCCTAAACGCCACCGATACTTTTGACTTCATTACGTTATTGCAAACACTGAAACAGTTGCTGTTGGCTGGCTTTGATGTTGATGTGATGATGTGAATTAATCATGTTTAATTATGGATATCTTTAATTATTAATGTTTAATCATTAATACCATTGTTTGTGTGTGTGTGTGTGTGTGTGTGTGTGTGTGTGTGTGTGTGTGTGTTATTCCAGTGGTTTCGTCTTCCTCAGGTTGATCTGTCCTGCAATCCTCAACCCCAGAATGTTCAACATTATCGCTGGTACGCACACACACACACGCACGCACGCACGCACGCACGCACGCACGCACGCACGCACGCACGCACACACACATATGGACACACACATATGGACACACACACACACACACACACACACACACACACGTCACACACACACACACACATATGGACACGCACACCTGAATTCCAGAATGAGGAGATTTAATTGAAGGTGAATTGAGGAGCTCTCTCTCTCTTTTAACCTATTTTGGGGTGGGGACCCCTTTTGGTGTTAGCATCGTGTTATGCTTTAGCTATTGAAAAATAGCAGATCTACAAGCTCGTAGCGCGCCACTCGGTGGCGCGCTACGAGCTTGTAGGTCTGAAAAATCGAAGAACGACTGACATAGAAACACAGCTTTTTCAGAAAACTGTCAGGATGTAGAAGAACATTTTTTTTAATCTGATCTCAGGTCAGAATGGGTTAATCCTCGCGGGCAGTGGGTTAAAATAAATATGTATTTTCTCTCTCTCTCTCTCTCTCTCTCTCCCCCCCCCAGACCCCCCCTCCTCCACAGCTGGTAGAACTCTCACCCTTGTGGCCAAATCAGTTCAGAACCTCGCCAACCTGGTGGAGTTCGGTGCCAAGGTACGCGCGCGCGCGCACGCGCGCACGCACGCGCGCGCGCACGCACGCACGCACGCACGCACGCACGCACGCACGCACGCACACACACACACACACACACACACACACACACACACACGCACACACGCACGCACGCAGACAGAGACGTGGCACATTTGTGACCAGATTTGACTGAGAGACTGCCATCGCGCAAATTCCAGCTCCCAGAAAAACTCTTTAATATCACAGGCAGACTCTTCACATACTAGAGCATGTCTGAAATAAGTGTCAGAGCTGAAATGTAAATATGTAAATATTAAATAAATGCCCAAACATGTAGCTAGGTGTAATGTTAGAGACCACAGAAGACATGTAAATATGAAATAAATGCTTAAACATGTAGCTAGGTGTAATGTTAGAGACCACAGAAGACATGTAAATATGAAATAAATGCTTAAACATGTAGCTATAGGTGTAATGTTAGAGTCCACAGAAGACATGTAAATATGAAATAAATGCTTAAACATGTAGCTATAGGTGTAATGTTAGAGTCCACAGAAGTGAACCTTTTCAAGTCTGTTTTCTCAAATCGCTGTTTCTCTGCAAGACATTACTCTATAAGCCATATCTCCAAAACTGGTGGGTTAAACTGAACAACCAATATGTCAATTTGAAGCTACGATTCCCTGCTTTCATATGGCATGTATAGTAGACACATACTTCCTACAGATTACACCCAAAACCAGTTTGAATCTAAATGACCAATGGCAACAAATTGCGATAAATACAACCACCCCAAACCCAGCAGCGAGGTGTGTGAACCGTTAATGGAATACAACCACCCCAAACCCAGCAGCGAGGTGTGTGTGAACGGTTAATGGAATACAACCACCCCAAGGACCACTATATTTTCTAGGGATGGAGCTTGTCATTTTTTTATTGATTAAGAGCACCTTATCGATCAGGCTTATCGAGCCGGTTTGTCGAGCCCACTATCGAACATTATATATTATTTTGTGGAAAGACGGGAGACAATACATTCTGAACAGAACCAGTATGTATTTTACTAATTGATACAGAACAGACAGATGGTAATTGACCTTTTTTACCAATAGAATAATATGAATCATCAAAACACTTTCAGACCCACATGTTTGTGCCAGCGTGGATCATTACATTTATTTATTGATTGATTGATCGCTTCTTGTCTTGATGGTTTAAACATGACGTCATCATGGACCGCTGTGCTCCTAACAGGCTCGATATATATTATTTCAGAGAGAACGTTTTTAACTCAAATCTTTGCTTGTGGGGGGGGGGGGGGGTCCCTGTAACAACATATTTCCATATGGGGGTCGGTGGCCAATTACATATCATTTTTGGGCTCTTTGACATGACATAATGTGAGAACCACTGACATAGAAACAGGTTTTTTATTTTTCCTAAAAACTGTCATGATTTAGAAGTCCTTGTAGAATCTGGTCAATACAAAGACCCAGCTCTGATCTGTGGTCCTGCACTGCCATCTAGTGACCAAACTTGGTATGGTTTGGTTTGGAAAGTCGAACACAAACTGGTTTTAAAAAGATTTCACTGGTTACAAATACACGCACGCACGCACACACACACACACACACACACACACACACACACACACACCATGTAAATACTGTGGTGTTTTTTCACAGGAACCATACATGGAGGGAGTTAACCCTTTCATCAAAAACAACAAACATAGAATGATCATGTTTCTGGACGAGTTGGGGGTGAGTTATTATTATTATAATGTTTCTATTATGAGTTATTTTTGTAATACCCAAAAAACTGTGAATGCATTTGTGTGTGTGTGTGTGTGTGTGTGTGTGTGTGTGTGTGTGTGTGTGTGTGTGTGTGTGTGTGTGTGTGTGTGTGTGTGTGTGTGTGTTTGGCTAACACGGTTTACGCAGCGAGCTAAACATAGCTTCTGTTAACAAAGCAGCCGAGACAGGAGCTGAACTTGACACATCTCTGTGAAAGTATCATGTATTTATGTTATTTACAGTTTTGTTTATTTTAGTGGGCTCACTGTTTTTTTTTCCAGTTTTAGTTTAGAGGACTATGTTTATTTTCTCATTTTCGGTTTCTAGTCATGGCTGCCAGTTCCCACCTGATGTTGTGTGTGAGTCCAGACTGCTCCAGACCGTACTGAATAACTGCTAGCTTACATAATGTCTTGAGGCTAGGACTGAAGTCTAAGACATACAGGTCACCTGGTCTGAAGAGGATGACCCGATCTCCCAGCATGCAACAGCACATCTTAGTCATCCCATGTGGGTGTTTCCCCTTGGGCTCAACCTTCTTCCAGGAGAAGGTCTCTGGGTTGAATGTCCACAGATCATTGAAGTTATGGTCATTGTTATAATTACGGCCACCAAATATGTACAGCTCTCCATTGTGGGTAAAGCCTGAATGAGCCCTGCGTCCTTCTGGAAGAATCTGTGTAAAAGGTGTGTTCATCCACTGGTTGGTCTCTGTGTCAAACACTCTGATGGTGTTGTAGTGCTGACCCCCCCAGCCCCCAAATACAAACATCTTTGTCCCGATGATGGTAGCAGAGTGTAACCATGAAGCAGGAGGTGGAGTTCCTCTGGGGTTGATTAAAGACCAGACCATTGAGGTGGTGTCCAGCTTGTAGATGTCATTAGTGAGTCCAGTCTGGGGCCATCCTCCATGGATAAATATGACCTTCCCCAAGACACAGGCTGAGTGGTTCTCCCACCCCTCTGGAACGGTTCCAGAAAACTGTGGTTTGATCCATGTGTGGGCGTCGACATCAAATGCATAAATATGGTTGTAGTACTCTAGTGTATAGTTTCTGAAAGCAAAACCTCCCCAGAGGTAGACAGTGTCTCCAATCAGCACAGCTGTGTGGCCCCGGCACCTGGAGGGAACCTCAAGGTGAGGTTCTCCTGTTCCAGGGGTCCCTGGGGTCAACTTCCTCCAGCATAAAGTCACTGTATTGAAGACGTGTACTTCAATGTGATTTCTTTCCATCTGGTTTCCGTCTCCTCCAAAGCAGTAGATCTCGTGTCCGACCACCACAGCAGCAGCATGGTCCTTCCTATGTTCTCCTTCCAGATGTATCGTCCAGTGAAACATTTCACACAGCAGCTCCACCGTCAATGAGTGTTGACAACTAACTTACAGACTAACTTGTTAGGATGAAGGCAGCTCAGGTTTCCTTGTTGCAAATCACTAACTGATGTTTAGTGCGTCGCACTGTTATTTATAAAGAACAATGATATGGTTGTGATGTCATTCCATGATTACGTCATATTGCAGGATAGCTATTAGCTAAAGACAATACTGCTGTCAATACTATGACGTCATTCCTCCATATTTGGGCTATTTGAGGCTTTGGGCTTGAGTTATTATTATTAATATTATGTTTCTATTGTGAGTTATTATTGTAATACTTTTATATCGTATGTTTTCCCAAATTCAAAGTTTTATTCACGGCCCAAAACTGTTATTGCTATTTATTTATTTTTTCTGACTTCAATTGCACCCAAAAAACTGAATGCATTCGTGTGTGCGTGCGCCCGTGTGCATGTGTGCGTGTGTGTGTGTGTGTGCGTGTGCGTGTGTGTGTGTGTGTGTGTGTGCGTGCGCATGTTTTGCACGCGTGTGTGTGTGCAGAACGTGCCTGACCTTCCAGAGGTCACAGAGGTCATCTTCAGGACGGACGTGTCCCGCGACCTCGCCGCTCTGCATGAGCTCTGCTCCGCCCACTCTGACGAGCTGAGGACGCTGTCCAATGAGAGGGGAGCGCAGCAGGTAAGCACACACACACACTGTCCAATGAGAGGGGAGCGCAGCAGGTACGCACACACACACACTGTCCAATGAGAGGGGAGCGCAGCAGGTACGCACACACACACACTGTCCAATGAGAGGGGAGCGCAGCAGGTACGCACACACACACACACACACACTGTCCTATGAGAGTCTGTGAATACTCAAATTAAGCAATGTTACACGAGAGGGTGTGGTTTAACGTGATTATTGCGAGTTCCGCACCTTCCTACCTACATGACTGCCTGCCTAAATTTGTATGTCCCAAACCGCCCCCTAAGGTCTTCCACTGCTGGCCTGCTCGCTTTGCCTAAAGAAAATGGCAACTAAAAAATACGGGGAAGCAGCTTTTTGCTTCTAGGGGCCGACGGCATGGAACAAACTCCCACTGTACCTTCGACAGGCAGCCTCTGTAGTTTAATAACACTGTACCTTCGACAGGCAGCCTCTGTAGTTTAATAACACTGTACCTTTGACAGGCAGCCTCTGTAGTTTAATAACACTGTACCTTCGACAGGCAGCCTCTGTAGTTTAATAACACTGTACCTTCGAAAGGCAGCCTCTGTAGACATTTTTAAAGCACAGCTCAAGACCCACTTCTACAACATTGCTTTCAATTGATCTTTTATTTGTTTTGTTATTCATGTCCTCACTGTATTGCATTACTGCTTGTTTTTTAATGTCTTTGCCTTGCTTTTCTTTTCTTTTTTTCTCCATTGCTCTGTAAAGCACTTTGAGCTGCATTTCATGTCAAGAACGGTGCTATACAAATAAAGTGTTGTTATTATTATTATTATTATCATTATTATCATTATTATCATTATTATCATTATTATATTATAGCACACAAGACACAACGCTTCCAACCGATAGTTCCATCCATCCATCTTCAACCGCTTATCCGTAGTCGGGTCGCGGGGGGCAACAGCTTGTAAATGTCCCATCCGCGAGGCAAAAGCAATATAAGCGTCTTGATTATTTTGGGTAAATGGTGGTGTGTTGTCGTTGTCAACTCTGACCCTGACAGCACTGCAGACCTGGTCTCAGCAGCGCTGTTTAGTCTCATGCTGCTCATCGCTGCACACGACATGCGCATTTTCAGCGAAAAAAACTCCTAGTCCCAAAACCGTGCCTGAGTTAAATTTAAGTTCCAAATAGATATTTTATAGGACGCTGTTAAATCTCGAGCCTTGGTAGAATCAGGTCTAAAAGGGTTCATTAATTTGTTCACGACAGCGTCTTTCTAGTGCAGACCTTTATGTTGCATTTATATTGTACTCGTGATCAGAGCTTCCGTTGCTCCAGACTGTACGACGGAAGCATTTATATTTCACTCATGATCAGAGCTTCCGTTGCTCCAGACTGTACGACGGAAGCATTTATATTTCACTCATGATCAGAGCTTCCGTTGCTCCAGACTGTACGACGGAAGCATTTATATTTCACTCGTGATCAGAGCTTCCGTTGCTCCAGACTGTATGACGGAAGCATTTATATTTTACTCATGATCAGAGCTTCCGTTGCTCCAGACTGTACGACGGAAGCATTTATATTTCACTCATGATCAGAGCTTCCGTTGCTCCAGACTGTACGACGGAAGCATTTATATTTTACTCATGATCAGAGTTTCCGTTGCTCCAGACTGTACGACGGAAGCATTTATATTTTACTCATGATCAGAGTTTCCGTTGCTCCAGACTGTACGATAGAAGCATGTGTAAACTGTGAGAGGCTGAGACTTAACAACCAAACTACTACTTGCTGTAACATCGAATGTGACGTTTGGTTGTGTGTTTTCAGCACGTCCTAAAGAAGCTGCTGGCCATCACAGAGCTGCTGCAGCAGAAGCAGGTCCACTACGCCATGAGCAACAGCACCAGGTAACCTGTTACCTCCAACCACCCGTTAGAGGACCTCCACCTCCATACCATCTCTACACCTCCACCTGTTACCTTCAACCACCCGTTAGAGGACCTCCACCTCCATACCATCTCTGCACCTCCACCTGTCACTGAGGACCACCACCACCTCCATACCACCTCCATCTGGTAACCTGTTACCTCCAACCACCTGTTAGAGGACCTCCACCTCCATACCACCTCCATCTGGACCTCCCACCCATCTACCACCTTCTCCACCTGTCAGAAGACCACCCACCACCACCACCCCATCTCTACACCTCCATCTGTTCTAGAGGACCATCTCCATGCCACCTCCCGTCAGTCTTAACAGGTCCACTATGTCATGAGCACCAGGTGACCTGTTACCTCCTCCGTCAGTCTGAGGAGGACCACCTCCACCCCCACCACCCATCTCTACACCTCCACCTGTTACTGAGGACCATCTATACCACCTCCATGCTGAAGATCACCCCCACATCCAACCATCCTCCTCCTCCTCCTGCCACAGACAGCAGCAGGTTCATTAAATAAATTACGCCACGAGATGCAAAAGATGGTCGACTGAAACAGAGATACTCTTCCTCCTCCTCCTGTCAGAGATACACCTCCATCTGTCAGAGATACACCTCCTCCTCCATCTGTCAGAGATACACCACCTCCTCCTCATCTGTCACCACCTCCTCCTCCTCCTCATCTGTAAGAGATACACCACCTCCTCCTCCTCTCCTCCCCTCCATTTCTCCTCCTCCCCTCTCACCCTCTCCTCTCCTCCTCCTCTCCTCTCCTCTGACGTGATATAGAAATATAAAGATTTCGACAGCAGAACAAAGCTTTTTTTTAATTTTTCTTGTACCGCGGAATGTGTGTTTATGACAGCATAGGTTGCCAAAGTGTGTGTGTGTGTGTGTGTGTGTGCGCGCGCATGTGTGTGCATGTGCGCGTGTGTGTGTCTGTGCGTGTGCCGGTCCCAAGTAGCATTTTGTTATAAGAAAAAACAAGTCCTGAAAACATTTCCAAACTTTGTGTTCATAATATCATAAATCGTCGAAACAACTTTGGAAACTTTTCCTCATTCCACAAGCAGCATTATTATTATTATTATTATTATTATGTTTTAAGTTATATAGCGCCTTGTTAAAGGTCACAGATCAAGGATGACGATATAACATACCATAAAACAAAATAGTGTTAGTGTAAAGATTACTTTGTTGTCGTCAGATAAGATTTTGTCTCCAATTCCATCAACGATCAAAAATAACAGTTCTTCTACATTCTCTAGTCGCGTAGACTTCTTGAGACCCCGGGTCCATTTGGTTTAATTTTACGCTCGAGTTAAAGGGTCTGATAAGGGTCCATTTGGTTACCAACTCTCCCATCGTTCATCTGGTTGGGGACCACCTGGAACCGCCTCAAGGACCACCGGGGGGTCCCCGGACCACCGTTTGAAAACCACTTATTTAGGTGAACTCGACTATATGAAACTACTCTTAAAACTACTCTACCAACTGGTATTTTTAATCGAAGGGGGAATTTAGCCAGGATTAATGTATAGATTTATCGCGCATTGCCAAAGGGTTTTCTCCCCCCCCCCGTTCTTCAACCCTTATTTTGAAGAGCCAAATATCCGTAACCGGATGTTACGATGACGTAGCGCTGTGTGTGTGTGTGTGTGTGTGTGTGGTGTCTTGACCGGTTGTTGTTCTCTCTCGCTCTGTGGCGAAACCCCCCCCCCCCCGACCGCGAGCATCACAGCGCCTCCTACAGGCCGTTGGAAAAAAAAACCTGCAGTGCACGTGGATGCGCGCGCATCTTCCAAATGACTGTGTCACACTTTAGCACTGGGATGCTAACGAGAAACAGCAATATAAAGGCTTAGGAAACGTAGTCTCTTCTCTACGCTGTTGGGCGGGCTGCCAGGACAAAATTTTAACCCTTTCTGGGCGGGAACCCCATTCGGTGTGTTAAACTTTAGCTATTGAATATAGCAGCGGCTACGAGCTTGTAGCTCTGCTTTTTTTCTGAAAAACGTTGAAAATGTGGCGCAAATCTTTGAATATAATTATATTATTTCAGAGCAAACGTTTTTTAACTCCAATCGTTGCTTCTGGGTGGGGTGGGGTGGGGTGGGGGGGGGGGTCCCTGGATCAACATATTTTCAGATGGGGGGGTGGGGGGTCAGATGGGGGTCCTCACATGATTATAGGTTGAGAACCACTGGCAGAAACAGGGTTTTTTTTTTTTCAGAAAACCCGTTCGGGGTTTACAAGACATTCTGTAGAACCATCCTCAGGTCTGAATGGGTTAATAATCTGTGGTTCTGGCGGTTAATTAATTAATTAATAATCCACTGTTTCCAAACTTGTGCTTTTATAGCAGCCTGTACACACGCACACACACACACACACACACACCCTATGGGTACACACGCGCACACACACACTCACACACACACACACGCACACACGTACGTGCGCGGTCCGTGTCCTCTACTTACGATGAGTGTTCAACTGACACCCGCCCCCCCCCCCCCCCCCCCCCTCCCCTATAATAACTGGATTTGGAGATGTGTTTTTATACTGTAATTAGTGACTGATTCATTTGATGGCTTAAAAAGTGCTGAAAGTAGCATTTAATTTCTATCCCTTTTTCTTCCTTTCTTGTGTATTTCATAAAGTTATGGTTATTGTATTATTTTATATCAAGAATAAATTCTTGCTGGAATCATGAGTTTATTATATTTGAGACGAACTGACTCTTTTTTTTTTCTCTCTCTCTCTTATCTCTAATTTGTATCAGCTTTATTTTATTTTCTGTTTTCAGACACAAAACAAAAATCTCCTAATGAGAGAAAACAGTTGATGCAAAAAAATGTTTACAGTCATTGATTCATTCATTCATTCATTGATTTATTTGTATCAGATAAAGACATGCATGCACTTATTATTATTAAAGCTTTGTGTTTCCTACAGATCTTAAAGACTCAGTCATTGGTGTGTGTGTGCGCGCGCACGCTTGTGCGTCCGTGGGAGGCGGCCTTTTTTCCGACATCATTCTAGCTGACGGGGCAACGGTCCGCTCCGCAGCGGGGGGACATTCGCTGCGATGCGAAAAAGCGATGGTCCGACATGCGCTGCTCCCGTGCTTGCGGTTAGGGTTAGGTTAGGATTGAGTTTTCCGATCAATATGCCGTCGGAACAAAGACCTGCACCCAAAAAAATGTAGATCACGATCTACCAGTAGATCACAAAGGCTGTGCAGGTGGATCACATGACCCTAAAGAATATTTAATTAAAAAAAAAAAAAACTTTTTGGCATCTTCCACTTTGTGAAAGGACCGGTCAGTTCAAATTGACCTCGCAATATATTTTGTTTTCAAGTGTTGTGCACAAGAATGTCGGTAGCATTACAGATTAAATACAAAAGAACCCTCTACTATGGTCCATTTCTCCATTTCACATTCCAAGTGCGTTGGTCTTCTCTGTAACTCCAGCTCCCTCAGGTACATATTTAAACTATTTTCAGCTATGGTATAATATCATTATTTTGGTGGGTAGATTCTGTTGAGCTGGTCATTTGGAAAATAGCTCTCAAGTCAAAAGAGTCTGGGCACCCCTGCCCTAGATGAACCTCTGTCTGTTATAGCGCCACCAATGTTAATATATGGTGGTTGCAACTGTATTGATTCATTGCCCGAGTCCCGTGGTGGGAGTTCTGCTCTGGTTTTGGTGAAATATTAAGTAGTTCTGGACATTTGTGGGGGTCACGGCCGGGGGCCACGCAGTAAAAGTTAATTAACTCACAAAACTAACCTCATTTGTATTGTTGACCTATTTCTAAAATACTAGTGCAACCTTCGTTCAACTTTGACCGCTCTATCATAGTTTTTGGCAAGTAATAATTGCAAGTATTTCATACAACTTAAGTTCAAAGAATCTGAACTATCCCTTTAATAATAATAGTTCAGGTTCTCTCCCTTTGGAATCAATAATGGTTGCTGTTGGGCGGAAACCACCCAACTCCATTTGAGGTTTTAGATGATTTGAAACTGTCTGCTATAAAGCAGCTAACTCCACCACCTCTCAAACTGTGCTATAAAGCAACTAACTCCACCTCTGAAAGGTTTTCTTAATTTCCTGAAAGAAATTATATTTTGGAGTTAGGTGGTTTGTCCCCGACAGCAGAGATACTAGACTAATAATTAATATAACATCGAAATCGGATATTCGGTTTCAGCCACGACCGTCCCTTTCGGTGGCTCCCTACTCCCTAGTATGGTACATGTTACAGCCAGATGTTCATGCATGTATTTCACACTTACACCATCTGTCAACGTGTAGAAAAAATATCTTTATTCACTTAAACCATGAAACCAAAACAACATTATTCTGGATGTGAGAAACAGAAAATTGACCGTGTGTGTGTTTAAACTTTAAACACTTCTGGGTTCGTTTTAACTTAGTCTTTTTGTGCAGCTCAAAAGTAGCTCTCTAAAATATGAGTATTCTTTTCAGATTCAAATATTAAATCATTTCCAGACGTGCCTCTGCTACATCTGTAAATTATTTAATATTGAATCTGAAAATGACATTGAAAACAAATTCACTTTTGTCTATAATTTCCCAGATTGTTTCACGAACTGTTTTGTAAAATGTATCGGTGACGCCACAGAACCAACCGAGATCAGGTGTTTTCAAAAATAGGTTCATATTAATATCAAATATCTAAATATTGAATCAAGCAACTTCAAGTGTCTGAGGTCAAAGGTCAAATCAACTTGAAGTGTCTGAGGTCAAATCGATACATTTGTTAAATGCTTTCTGTAATGTTTGGTCTTCATAAATCTTCATCAGTCCATTCCTCCTGCAAACAAAACAATCGTTAATTAACTGCTGTCGCGCTAACGAGCAACACACTAATATTTATTATTTTAAGTTTGAATACTGTACAGTAATTTTATTTTTTTTAATATCTGAAGTTTTTTGGAAAACTTTAGGTCAGGATTTAGAATCACAATGTGTTTAATATTCATGAGACCCTGCTTAATATTCATGAGACATCCGTTTAACATTCGTGACCTCACCTCCTCTGCTATGCGCGCCTCTTTGGCCACATGGTCGTCATCCTCCCAGCCTCGCTTCCTCTTACTGGAAAACATGGAGTTTATTATTATTATTATTATTAGTCATATTCATTTTAAATGTCATCCTGTTGCGTCGTCACAAAGTCATCGTCCCTCCAGACACCGTGCTGTTGTCATGACAACAAAGTCCTCGTCCCTCCAGACACCGTGCTGTTGTCATGACAACAAAGTCCTCGTCCCTCCAGACACCGTGCTGTTGTCATGACAACAAAGTCCTCGTCCCTCCAGACACCGTGCTGTTGTCATGACAACAAAGTCCTCGTCCCTCCAGACACCGTGCTGTTGTCATGACAACAAAGTCCTGGTCCCTCCAGACACCGTGCTGTTGTCATGACAACAAAGTCCTCGTCCCTCCAGACACCGGCGTCATCCAGTCATTGTCACAAGTCCTGTTGTCATGACAACACAGTCCTCGTCCCTCCAGACACCGTGCTGTTGTCATGACAACACAGTCCTCGTCCCTCCAGACACCGGCGTCATCCAGTCATTGTCACCAGTCCTGTTGTCATGTAGGTACAATGTCTTGACATCACACCTGTGACATCACTCCTCATATTATGACATCATCACACCTATTGTTTTAACGTTTGTATCCATTTCATGTAAATTGCATTATAAATGTACATTTGGAGCTTTATTAGTGTCGTATTATTACAGTACAGAGTACAGTAGTAGTAGTATTACAGTACAGAGTACAGTAGTAGTATTTCAGTAGTATTATAAACATTGTGTACTTTGTGTTTCAGGACAGAATGCACCATCCTGTCTCTGGCTGCCGCCATCCAGGTCATGTGACTCTGAAGACTACAGTACCCAGCATGCAGTGCGGCCCGTCGCTCTGTAAGCACTACACAGCCGGAGACTACAGTACCCAGCATGCAGTGCGGCCCGTCGCTCTGTAAGCACTACACAACCGGAGACTACAGTACCCAGCATGCAGTGCGGCCCGTCGCTCTGTAAGCACTACACAGCCGGAGACTACAGTACCCAGCATGCAGTGCGGCCCGTCGCTCTGTAAGCACTACACGACCGGAGACTACAGTACCCAGCATGCAGTGCGGCCCGTCGCTCTGTAAGCACTACACGACCGGAGACTACAGTACCCAGCATGCAGTGCGGCCCGTCGCTCTGTAAGCACTACACGACCGGAGACTACAGTACCCAGCATGCAGTGCGGCCGTCGCACTGTAAACACTACACACGACCGAAGAAAGAAACAGTCTAGGAAGAATTCACTTCCTTCCCAAAGCCCCCAAAACACAGAAAAGACTTCAGAACGTTGTCCTTCCATGTGGATAACCCACAGCCCACAGTGCCAATCTTTTATCTTTACGTCGTAAACGAGACAAACGTTTTTTTTTATTTTTACTGTCCAGCCTTCGTTAGGTCTGTCACAATAATCACATGATCACCTAATCAATTAATTAAAACTAATTTACGTTTGCATATTAATGACCGTCAATCGTTTCTGCGTTGAAAAAACTTACATTTTCAAACGTTTAAAAAAATATAGCAGATCTACAAGCTTACACGTCGTAACGTGTTGGAAGCTTTTAGATCAGCCCTCCTATGAGACACAGACTGGTTTCTGAACTGCCCACAGCCCTCCTATGAGACACAGACTGGTTTCTGAACCGCCCACAGCCCTCCTATGAGACACAGACTGGTTTCTGAACCGCCCACAGCCCTCCTATGAGACACAGACTGGTTTCTGAACCGCCCACAGCCCTCCTATGAGACACAGACTGGTTTCTGAACTGCCCACAGCCCTCCTATGAGACACAGACTGGTTTCTGAACCGCCCACAGCCCTCCTATGAGACACAGACTGGTTTCTGAACTGCCCACAGCCCTCCTATGAGACACAGACTGGTTTCTGAACCGCCCACAGCCCTTCTATGAGACACAGACTGAGTAGGAAAAAGTTGGTTGAATAGTGGTGAAGTGGTTAGTGGTGAAGTGGTTCTTTGAGTTATTATTACAAATAATTTGTTGTCTCTGCCCTGATGGGCAGTCTGTGATTGAATTGTAAACATCTTCCATGGTTCAACGCAAAAAAAACGAAACAATTCAAAATCATTAATCACAATTAATTCTGCGACAATTAATCGTCATCTTAAATATAAAACGGTGGCAGCCGTTGGCTGGGTCGCGTTAGTCCTGACGAAGGCTGGACAGACCAAACGCGTTTGTCTCGTTACGACCTCGAGGTAAAAGTGTCTCGAGGTCTAGGGATGTCCCGATCTGACCCGATACCTCAATTTCCGTGTTAGCCGATACCAAATATCGATACCAGTGTCGTAATCTCATGTCGTGTTTATACGGTCCCATTCTGTCGGTCTGTTCCAGGCTGACTTCTAGAGGTACCTTTCAAAACCTTTCATGTGAAAGGTACCTCTGGAAGCCACACCTCTGGTGGGCGGGGTTTAGCCTTAAAAGGGGTGTGTCTCTCGGGACATCTCTACTCGCGTATGGGGCGTTGCTCTGCGGCGACACGGGCATAAGGACTTGGGGGTCCAAGACAAAGTTCTCCCTCGCGGGAGACCTCATAAAGAAACGTTAAACCTTGTGTTCGCTGCGTTGTCAGAACCTTACATACTGGAGGTCAGAACCTTTTCCGCTGCTCCACCAGAAGCAACACCACCATACGCATCGGTTCTGTTATTATTGTTTTGCGTACGTATGCTAGGTGGAGAAAATCTGCACACGAGATATTTCCGCGGACTGCGCATACGTCACACCCACACGCTCTGTGTAGCTCGGCTGTTAAACTGTTTTTTTAACGTAGCATCTCGCTGAGATAATGCAACGCCTTAATAACCACGCCCACAGCATCTTAACCACCCTCACCCAACCACCTCTTAGCCACGCCCACAACCACATCTTAACCACGCCCACAACCACCTCTTAGCCACGCCCACAACCACCTCTTAACCACGCCCACAACCACCTCTTAACCACGCCCACAACCACATCTTAACCACGCCCACAACCACCTCTTAACCACGCCCACAACCACCTCTTAACCACGCCCACAACCACCTCTTAACCACGCCCACAACCACCTCTTAACCACGCCCACAACCACCTCTTAACCACGCCCACAACCACCTCTAGCAATACTCCGCTGTATAATTACCGGTTTATTGACTATTATGTTAATTACCGTGTAGCCTCTCGTTAATTGTGTTAATTACCATGTAGCCTCTTGTTAATTATGCTAATGAGCGTGTAGCCTCTCGTTAATTATGCTAATGAGCGTGTAGCCTCTCTAGATGGATCTTTTCTACATAACGCTGCTTTGCTTGTTGATATCGTACCAGTGTGGTTTTTCATTTTATTTTAATTCACCCAAAACATATTTTTTGTGAGCAAAATACCGTTTATAGTTTATCGATAAATCAGCCGCAAAAACAAACTTATTTTTACCGGACCGAAACGGGCGTGTTCTGAGCGCGCCAGAAGGACAGAATTGGTCCGGGGCTGACGGACAGATCGGTGAGATCCAATCAGCCGCGACCCGCCCCTCTAGACCCCGCCCCTCTAGACCAGAAACCTCAGGCTAGGCTTAAAATAATTTAATATTTGTGTAAATCTCTATGGGGAAAAAAAGGAATGGCAGATTTTTTCAGTGGGTCCAGAAACCCACTCCCACTCTTATGCCCTATTGTTTTTTTTTTACCTGAGGCTAATTACCTTATTGTTCTATACCTGAGGCTATTGTCTTATTACATTGTTGTTCTATACCTGAGGCTATTGTCTTATTACCTTATTGTTTTATTACCTTATCGTTTTATACTGGCAAATCTTTAATACAAAACCAGAGGATCAATAAACAAAACACTTCGTATGAACTGAACAAAACTCTGAATATGTTCTTGTTGTCGTTGGATGTGATGTTGGTACCATTAGGAGAGATAAGATGTTCTCCCCGTGTCCCCTAGGGTAGGTACCCTCACATGTTCTCCCCGTGTCCCCTAGGGTAGGTACCCTCACATGTTCTCCCCCGTGTCCCCTAGGGTAGGTACCCTCACATGTTCTCCCCGTGTCCCCTAGGGTAGGTACCCTCACATGTTCTCCCCGTGTCCCCTAGGGTATGTACCCTCACATGTTCTCCCCGTGTCCCCTAGGGTAGGTACCCTCACATGTTCTCCCCCGTGTCCCCTAGGGTAGGTACCCTCACATGTTCTCCCCCGTGTCCCCTAGGGTAGGTACCCTCACATGTTCTCCCCCGTGTCCCCTAGGGTAGGTACCCTCACATGTTCTCCCCGTGTCCCCTAGGGTATAGGTACCCTCACATGTTCTCCCCGTGTCCCCTAGGGTATGTACCCTCACATGTTCTCCCCGTGTCCCCTAGGGTAGGTACCCTCACATGTTCTCCCCGTGTCCCCTAGGGTAGGTACCCTCACATGTTCTCCCCGTGTCCCCTAGGGTAGGTACCCTCACATGTTCTCCCCGTGTCCCCTAGGGTAGGTACCCTCACATGTTCTCCCCGTGTCCCCTAGGGTAGGTACCCTCACATGTTCTCCCCGTGTCCCCTAGGGTATGTACCCTCACATGTTCTCCCCGTGTCCCCTAGGGTAGGTACCCTCACATGTTCTCCCCGTGTCCCCTAGGGTATGTACCCTCACATGTTCTCCCCGTGTCCCCTAGGGTAGGTACCCTCACATGTTCTCCCCGTGTCCCCTAGGGTAGGTACCCTCACATGTTCTCCCCCGTGTCCCCTAGGGTAGGTACCCTCACATGTTCTCCCCCGTGTCCCCTAGGGTATGTACCCTCACATGTTCTCCCCCGTGTCCCCTAGGGTAGGTACCCTCACATGTTCTCCCCCGTGTCCCCTAGGGTAGGTACCCTCACATGTTCTCCCCCGTGTCCCCTAGGGTATGTACCCTCACATGTTCTCCCCGTGTCCCCTAGGGTAGGTACCCTCACATGTTCTCCCCCGTGTCCCCTAGGGTATGTACCCTCACATGTTCTCCCCGTGTTACTCTCACAAAAACATGCAGTAATCCTGGTCTCTAAACTACCTCTCCCTGGCCAGCCGGGGCGCCTGATGGATAATAATATTAATAATACATACTGTGTGTTGGGGTTGGTTGCGTGGATCCTCTCCAGTTTCACTTTGTAAACATTCACGTCCTCAGTTTTAGGAGGCTCGTATTTCTTCATCAGGATGGTCATTCCTGTTAGAAACACAACAATACTTCATCAGGATGGCCAGCGCCAGGGAGCGATAGTTCAGTGACCGCCACAGTTCACCACCATTCTATTTGGTTGTAGAAGAAGAAGGTTGTAGAAGGTGGCCGCGCTGATCGGACTAATCACTACAGAAGAGTCTTTAGAAGGTGGTCACGCTGATCGGACTAATCCTAACAATAGGTTGAACAATAGGTTGTAACAATACGTTGTAACAATAGGTTGACCAATAGGTTGTAACAATAGGTTGAACAATAGGTTGACCAATAGGTTGAACAATAGGTTGTAACAATACGTTGTAACAATAGGTTGACCAATAGGTTGACCAATAGGTTGAACAATAGGTTGTAACAATAGGTTGTAACAATAGGTTGAACAATAGGTTGTAACAATAGGTTGTAACAATAGGTTGACCAATAGGTTGAACAATAGGTTGAACAATAGGTTGTAACAATAGGTTGTAACAATAGGTTGACCAATAGGTTGACCAATAGGTTGAACAATAGGTTGTAACAATAGGTTGAACAATAGGTTGAACAATAGGTTGTAACAATAGGTTGTAACAATAGGTTGAACAATAGGTTGTAACAATAGGTTGACCAATAGGTTGAACAATAGGTTGTAACAATAGGTTGACCAATAGGTTGAACAATAGGTTGTAACAATAGGTTGAACAATAGGTTGAACAATAGGTTGAACAATAGGTATTAGGTTGTAACAATAGGTTGAACAATAGGTATTAGGTTGTAACAATAGGTTGACCAATAGGTTGTAACAATAGGTTGAACAATAGGTTGAACAATAGGTTGTAACAATAGGTTGAACAATAGGTATTAGGTTGTAACACTAGGTTGTAACAATAGGTTGAACAATAGGTTGTAACAATAGGTTGTAACAATAGGTTGTAATAATAGGTTGAACAATAGGTTGAACAATAGGTTGTAACAATAGGTTGCAACAATAGGTTGTAACAATAGGTTGAACAATAGGTTGTAACAATAGGTTGTAACAATAGGTTGAACAATAGGTTTAACAATAGGTTGAACAATAGGTTGTAACAATAGGTTGTAACAATAGGTTGTAACAATAGGTTGAACAATAGGTTGTAACAATAGGTTGAACAATAGGTTGTAACAATAGGTTGAACAATAGGTTGTAACAATAGGTTGTAACAATAGGTTGAACAATAGGTTGTAACAATAGGTTGTAACAATAGGTTGTAAAAATATGTTGTAACAATAGGTTGAACAATAGGTTGTAACAATAGGTTGAACAATAGGTTGTAACAATAGGTTGTGAATAGGTTGTAACAATAGGTTGTAACAATAGGTTGTAACAATAGGTTGAACAATAGGTTGAACAATAGGTTGAAAAATAGGTTGTAACAATAGGTTGTAACAATAGGTTGTGAATAGGTTGTAACAATAGGTTGTAACAATAGGTTGTAACAATAGGTTGTAACAATAGGTTGAACAATAGGTTGAACATTAGGTTGTAACAATAGGTTGTAACAATAGGTTGTAACAATAGGTTGACCAATAGGAGAACTCACGCCTCATGGCTTCGTAGAGCTTGGTCAGAGTCTCTCTGTCGTCCTTCAGCGCCAGACATTCTGTCAGGTAACTACGGGGTCAACAAACACAAACATTACGGTAACTATGCGGTTAATAAGAACATTAACCATATGTGACCGTTTCTGACCCACGCTAAAAGTCATTTTTATTCATGTCATGTGAAAGCAGTGTGCGTTGCGTGTGTTGCGTGCGTTGCGTGACGAGACCTACGTGTCCATGTTAAGCCCCGCCCTGGAGGCGCTGTTCAAGATGGCCGCCAGGGCGATCTGCGCGGGAGGGAACAGCAGCCCGGTGTCCGTCAGGGACGCGCGCGTCAGGAAGTCGTCGGCGCTTCGTCTCAACGACTCTGGGCTCTCCAGGACAGGAAACCTTGTCTGAAGACCAAAAATAAATAAATAAATAATAACAATATAACCTATAGTCTAAAGACCAAACAATAACCACAATGGGTCTATAGAGCGTCGCAGTCCCGCCCCCTCCAGAGACCCGGAAAATAAATCCCCATTCATTTTCCTCATAGACATTTCAGAAAGTATTTATTTAAAGACGTTTACGCCACGGACAAAGACAAATCATAACAATAAACACAATGTTTTTCTTCTTTGTAATTATTTGTTTGGTCCAAAATATTGTGTTTGTTGTCATGATTTGTCACGACTCGAGTTGGCTTCGTACGACGCTTAAAAGGTCTTTAAATTAATATTGTGATTCATTTCCTGGGCCTGGCGTCGTCATGAAAGGGGGCGGGACTGCAACGCTCTATAGAGTGTTAATGTTACCTTCATGTCGATGAGGAGACCCTCCATGGGTCTATAGGGCGTGTGGATGACCAGATGGTGTTAATGTTACCTTCATGTCGATGAGGAGACCCTCCATGGGTCTATAGGGCGTGTGGATGACCAGCTGGTGTTAATGTTACCTTCATGTCGATCAGGAGACCCTCCATGGGTCTATAGGGCGTGTGGATGACCAGATGGTGTTAATGTTACCTTCATGTCGATGAGGAGACCCTCCATGGGTCTATAGGGCGTGTGGATGACCAGATGGAAGGACAGCTGTTGGATCAGAAGCAGTTCGTACTCCAGGATCTGCTCCATGATCTGCTCCTGACCCGCCGGCGTCTCGTGGACCAGGTTCCCCCCGAACTGAGCGCTGGACACGTTGAACTCATCCACCTTACAGGCCAGGTACGCACACGCTAACCTGGAATAACATGTTATTAACACGTTAACATTAATACTACATTATAATCCTGGGGTGATGTAGTAGTAGTAATAGTAATAGAGTAGTATTACTTACATTATAATCCTGGGGTGATGCTCCATGACTGAATTGTTGAGGTAGAACCTTCTGAAATACATGAGGGCTGAACCCTGGAACATGAATACCACATTATTTGCTTACTCGGGTTGCCCCCGTGACCCGACTATGGATAAGCGGTTGAAAATGGATGGAGGAACAACGCCAATATTAATAATAATAATGGATCCCAAAATGCAGTTTATAGTTAAGGGACGCAATAAAACAACGACCTCTGCATCCACGGGATGCACTACTGTACTGCTGTACAGTTTTTTTGTTCCAGTTTATTTTTGCTAGCTTTAGTCAAATCTTCTTCTGTAAAAATGGCAAAATAATATGACTCCTAACGTGGTTAAAGTGGGACTCATAAAATGTCCCTGGGACTCATTTCTAAAAGACCATCACTGCATCCTGGGACTCATTACATTGAAAACTATATTTACATTACATCACTGAAAAACAACAATTATAATAACAACAAAAACTATAATAACAACAACAACAATTATAATAACAACGTACCACCACAGCTTTGGGCATGACGGGTTTAAAGGCGTTGCAGAACTCCAGTAACCTCCTCTCATAATGTCTGAACAGAACCTCTTCCTCTGAGGAGGACAAGAAGAGGGCTTCACTCACCCCAGGCTGCACGCACACACACACACACACACACACACACACACAGAAACGCGCGCACACACAATTAATATGTACATACATTGTATTATATTGTGGTTAATCAAAGCAACTGATTATTTAAATAAAGTCAACTTGGCGGTACATATTAAACTTGTCTCACTCTCATCATGGTATACAGTATTAACTATTAAACCTGTCTCACTCTCATCATGGTACATATTTAAACCTGTCTCACTCTCTCCAGACTCTATTCAACCTGTCTCACTCTCTCCAGACTCTATTCAACCTGTCTCACTCTCTCCAGACTCTATTCAACCCGTCTCACCCTCAGCATGGCGCTGCAGTACTTGTGGTTGGCGGCCTGTCTCACTCTCTCCAGACTCTCTTCGCCGTCGAAGATCCAGAACTTCCGGTGAGAGCTGTTGTGAAACATGGTGGCTCCTCCCTCCTTCTCCTGAGGACAAATCAGAAGTGTCAGAACCAATATGATGTCACTGCCGCTGTAAGGTGGAGCAGGTTCTTTGGTCACAAGAGCTGGTAAAATCCGAAGTTAGGTCTTTGGCGATATCTTTACCTTTACGGGCAAGTTAATAAAACTTAAACTGAAAGGCTTAGTTTAGAGATTCTCAAACAGACTAGATTGAAGATTATAATCCGACAGAGGATAATGCTTATATAAGGAGGGGATGACGTCACAACCAGGTAGGCGTGACATCAGCCCTGACAACTAATAATAATAATAATAATAAAACTTTATTTGTATGGCACCTTTCATGACATGAAATGCAGCTCAAAGTGCTTTACAGAACAATGGAGAATAAAAGAAAAGCAAGGCAACGACATTCAAAAAACAAGCAGTAACGCAATACAGTGAGGACATGAATAACAAAAATAAATAAAAGATCAATTAAAAGCAATGTTGTAGAAGTGGGTCTTGAGCTGAGCTTTAAAAATGTCTAGACAGTGAAGTCTGTTCACAGAAGTTGCTGTAGGATATGTGGGGATTATCTGACCATTTGAGGGGGCAAAACCTTACATAATACTAAATAATACTAAATCGTTTATAGGGTCAATATAAGTAATATAATATATCCTTTTTCGGGAGGAAAAACGGACACGCACCGGGGTGAGTCTTCCAGTATTCAACCGATCTATGGCTTTGATACAGAGTTTACATTATGAATGATCAGACATTCTAACAGAGCTCACTGGAGGAGGAGGATAAAGCTCCGGTTCTGGGTCCTCTATGGGTCGCTGCTGTAACAACAGATGGACTCACCTCTCTGATGAGCGCAGAATCAAACCACACTGTTTACATTAAATACAAGATCAGTCGTTTAAATGGTCTTTAAATCATGCACGGACCGCTGTGTGTTTTGTGTCGCACACCTCTACGTCGTCCCTTAATGATGACGTTTGTAGTTTTACGCGGAGGCCGTAAGGAGGCGTGTGATGTGTGCGTGTGCCCATTGGACGGTGATTTGTCTCCCCCTGCTGGCGAAAACAGGATGAGCATCCTGGATATCCACCAAGGTATACAGTTCACTTTTTGTTATGACTTTAAGTAAAAATATCAATATTGCAAAGATAGAAATACTCTACGCCCGACCTAGTAAATGTCCGGAATTCAACATTTACATTTACTTGAGTAAAAAGACTAAAACATTCCAGGTGACTAAAATGTGACTAAAACTAAATAAAAACTATTGACTAGTGTCCGAGTTGCTCCTTTACACCTGACAGGGGGGAGTTTCCCTGGTTGGACGTAGCGCGTGGAGTGGAAGGAACACGTTATTCCAACCAGTTCCTTTCCCCTCCATCAGGCGCCCCGGCTGGCCAGGGGGAGGCCATGGACCATGGTTGATTGACTGATTGATGCATTGCACTCAGCTGCTACAAACTGTGTCTCACTCATTCACACTCTGGTTAGCACGAAGGAAGCATGCGGCAGACACAGTGACAGTTTAGTGTGTTACAAACTTTAAAGTTAAGAGGAAACACGACAGACAGACATTCAAAGGACTGTATGACACTCAAGAAGGACGAAGAACCTCTTTTCACAACAAGCGGCCATGCACGAGGTAGGCCTATTCTATATTTTAGATTAGTCTTTGATGTTGTGTTGTTTTGTTTGATGTAGGCCTGCCTACACGATGGACACGTTCACCTGCGCATCGCGCATTTCTACATGTTTGTATTTTGATTGAAAACTTTATTTCAGACACAATGGGTCCATATACAAACAACATGTAAAAACACAACAGTAAATACAAAAACAACAACACAGAGATGGCCTATGTAACAGGCTATTTTCCCTCCAGGCAGTCCTTGTCAATTAAAAACATATAAACATTTCATATATATATATATGTATATATATTTTTCATTTGTTTGGTCAATATAATGTACTGCGGTGCACTTTGTTGATTGTTTATGTGTTTCATTATTTTTGTGTGAACATACAGTCCTCACGGCATGAACGGAGGGATGAGAAGAAATGCCCGTTTATAAAGAACTGACCTGTGTCTTCAATGTTGGGAGAAGAGCTACAGAATCCATTCAGAGCTTCTGGACAAATGAAGGAACCTCCATCCTGACCTGGTGAGTAATATATATGCCTGTTGTAGTATGATATGATCTGAGTGCCTATGCTGTGTACTTGTACAGCGTGGAACTACAGTGGTCCTCTGGAGTGATCTGTGGAACTATATTGTGGTCCTCGATCTGGAGTGAGTGTGGAACTATAGTGGTCCTCTGGAGTGAGTGTGGAACTATAGTGGCCCTCTGGAGTGAGTGTGGAACTATAGTGGTCCTCTGGAGTGAGTGTGGAACTATAGTGGCCCTCTGGAGTGAGTGTGGAACTATAGTGGCCCTCTGGAGTGAGTGTGGAACTATAGTGGTCCTCTGGAGTGAGTGTGGAACTATAGTGGCCCTCTGGAATGTATACAAATGTTTAGAAAATAGCAGATCTACAAGCATCAAATATTTAGAAAATATGCGACAGTGTGCCGACAGTGTGCCTATGCCCAATCGGAACTACTTAACCCACAGAGCAGGGAGGCGGGGACAGTGTTGTTTTCGTCGACTAAAACTGAGACGAAAAAGTCCATCGACTACCTTTTTTCACTGACTACAACTAAGACTAAATATAATAATAATAATAATAATAATAATAAAACTATTTGTATAGCACCTTTCATGACATGAAATGCAGCTCAAAGTGCTTTACAGAAAAATGGAGGATAAAAGAAAAGCAAGGCAACAACATTAAAAACAAGCAGTAATGCAATACAGATGCAAATATACTGACGTTTGTTTTGTCAACAATTAAAAACTAGACTAAGATGTTAGGAAGGGACTAGTAGACAAGTGTAACTGCCAGTGACAGTTGGTTCTGCAATAATTTCTTTAGTTTGAAGTCTGTTTATTCTTTATTTATTGTTTGTCTTATGTTGTTGTTTGTTTGGATACTTCCTGTAATTTGGCATACTTTTACTTTGACACCTCCAGTTACCTATCCATATATAGCTGAAGCCTGTTAGCTTCACTCACCTCAGACCAATAGACTCATTTCACACAGCCAGACTCCAGAGTGAGCAGAGGGAGAGAGCACCAGTGTGTGTGTGTGTGTTTGCACCAGACCACACGGTATGAAATGTTTGACTGTTTATGTGACTCTTATTATGTTTGTACTCTTATTGATTAAGCAGTGTTGAAGCCTGTGACATTTGCAGTGGTAGTGAACTTTTAGTGACTGAAGTTGTCTATTGTCTACAGTGCCTGTGTGACAGTACACGCGTGGCATCAGCCTTGCCAGTGACTAATGTTGATCCCCTGATGGGTGGTAAATAGACTGCGTGTGGGACGGCAGTGACACAAACTCGTCTTGGCGTGAAATAAAGAAAAGGCCTTGTTGAATAATGAGTCGGGTGTCGTGAATGGGTGGTCAACCTCACAGCTGGTTGAAAGTTGCCATTCCCGCGAGGGGGAATGGCAGTGAAAGGACGACTCACCTCGACCTGTTAACCCTCTAAGACCCAGGGTTGCTTTTTTTTTTTTTTTTTTTTCTGTTCTTTTTTCACCTAAACGTCATCAGTGATGTTCATTGCAATGCCATTTCAATGCCATTGGTCATGATATTTGCATATAAACACCCCCCACAGAGGCTGAAATTCACACAAATAAAAAATGTCTGAACATTTTTTAACCTAAGACTTTTGACCTTTACCCTAATAAAAGTAGGTAAAATAATTGTAATATATGTTTTTTTGTGATCATTAGAATGACTCTAGACCATGTTTTATTAATTATTGTGAAAGATATCCCTCAAATGTAAATTATTAATTTATATAATTATTATAAAATTTTCATCAAACTTTATTATTTTTTTTTTTTTAGGAAAACTGATCTCCAAGCACTGAGTCGTCCTTTCACTGCCAGTCCACCCACAGCCGCTGGGTGGACCCCCTGTCATATTTGCATCCTATATGTCAGGTGATCCATTTTGACGCACATGGACACGCGCCACTGCCGCGGCCACCACTCCGGCGTTTTCTATTTATACCTGCCTGTCTCTTCAAGACGCCTCCCATTCACACAGTGTCAACCCTGAGCAGTCACTCGATATGTAACTACCATAGACTGTAAAAAATAGGGCTGACTTGACAGACGAAGTGGTAGATTTAGTTGATTTTGCTTTTGATCGTTTTGACTCATTTGACACATTTGAGGCACTGTCATGGGGTTCCACAGTCATTTGTTGTTTTTGTTCATTTACCCAACTTCATGCAAGAACTCGTTAGTTTTGGTTCATAGTATCATCCTCCTTTGTCTCGTGAGACAGGAGATTTTGAACCAACCCATGATAGTGAACGAATTCATCCAGTGACATTTTAAATGAGGCAACATCATTATTAACCTCTTTCACATTTCCACCCGGTACCAGCAAAGTTTGAACCTCTCTCATTCACCAAGTTTCCCTCTGCGCGTTCCACTTAGTGATTTTTTGATTGATTGATTGAAATCTTTATTAACAGTTTGCAGAATTACAGTACATTTCAAGCACAAACTCAATACAAAGACTGTTAACTGTGAGTGGACGACCCAATTAAGCCTTACACTTGTTTACAACAGGGTCCACATTGTTCAATTCATCAAAACATTTAGAGACAAACAAATAGACACTTCTATGTAGTTAAAGAACAGAACAGGAATTCATCATATAGGAAGCGAAAAGGGAAAAAAAAGTATATATACAGTGAGGGGAACAGGGGGATAAAAGAAAAGAAAACGAAAGACAGAGTGTAGGGCGCCTGCACACAACACCATGCGTTGATGCCATGTGTGCATATGTGCAGGCACCCAACACCACGTCCATACAAAAACATAGTACAATCCATAGTACAAAGACAGAGTGTAGGGCGCCTGCACACAACACCATGCGTTGATGCCATGTGTGCATATGTGCAGGCACCCAACACCACGTCCATACAAAAACATAGTACAATCCAGATACAAATTCAGCTTTTACAGAGGCCAGTTTCGAATTGCAGCCATCCGTAGGTGCCCTTTGAGAGCAGTTTTGAAGGAGCCAAGGGATTCACATGTCTTAATGACTGTTGGTAGGGCGTTCCACATTTTGGTCGCATAGGAGCGAAAAGAATTTAGTCCCTTGTTTGTGCCGAATCTGGGTTGTACATGGTTTGTTGCACTCCCTCTGGTGTTGTGGGTGTGGACTTCGTTTACATTAAGGAAGTATTTAGACAGGTACATGGGTATCTTGGTGGTGTATCTAATCTTGTGGACCAGACCCATTGCAAGATGCTGTACTCTGTCGTCGACCCTAAGCCATCCCAGCCTGTCAAAGTGGGCAGGGGTGAGGTGGGTTCGGGGGGTGAGGCCAAGTAGGAGCCTGACCAGTTTGTTTTGGGAGGTCTGGAGCCTTGTTTTAAGGGCCTTTGAGGTGCTGTGGTACCAGGAGGTGGATGCATAGTCAAAGAAACCTTGTACAAGGGCTCCTGTTAAGGTCTTCAAGGTGTTTTTGTCGACCAGTGAGGAGATCCTGTAGAGGAATCTTGTTCTTTGATTGACTTTTTTGATTACGTTGGTGGCCATCTTATCACCGGAAAGATTGGCCTCCAGGATGGAACCTAGGTAGGTAATTTGATCCTTCCGTGTGATAATATCATCACCAACTCTAACCAAGAAGCCATCTGCCTTTTTGAGATTACTATTTGATCCGAAGAGAATGGATTCAGTTTTTCCCAGGTGTAAGGATAGTTTGTTATCAGCGAGCCAGGTGCAGATTCTACCGAGTTCAGAGCTGAGGGTCTTTTCAACCTGCAGTTTGTTCCTGTCCGAGACCAGCAGTGCTGAGTCGTCTGCGAACAGGAACAAGTTGCAGTCACAAGCTGAAGTCATGTCGTTTACATATATTAGGAACAGTAAAGGCCCTAGTATGCTTCCTTGTGGGACGCCACAGCTCACTGGGAGGGGGGGGGACAGTGTTCCGTTCACTTCCACCATCTGTTCTCTCCCCTCCAGGTAGGATTGCATCCAGCTCACTGATGTGCTATCAAAACCAATAGCTTTAAGCTTGTTAACCAGTATGGAGTGGTTCACGGTGTCAAAAGCCTTTTGGAGGTCCAGCATGACCATGCCGCAGTATTTTCCAGCATCCACCTCGTGTTTGATGTGGTCGCTCAAATAGAGAAGGCATGTGTCAGTGGAGTGGGATGTTCTGAAACCAGATTGGAACTCGTACAACAATTTATTAGTGGCAAGATACTTTTCAACCTGTTCATAGACTATTTTTTCCATCACTTTCGAGATGGAGCTTAGAATAGAAATAGGGCGGTAGTTGCCGGGTTCTAATTTGCTCCCTTTTTTGTACAGGGGGGTTACTTTGGCCAGTTTAAAATCTCTGGGGACCTGTCCTTGTTTGATGGAGAGGTTAACTATGTGGGTGATGACTGGAGCTATGGAAATGGCTGAGTCTCTGAGAAATTTGGAGGGAATATTGTCATGGCCAGTGGCCTTGTGGGGTTGGAGGGCACTCAGTTTCTTAAGTACCTCCTCAGTTGTTACCATTGTCATTTTAAAATCATCTTTACAAACACCTAGGTTTTTGTAGAAGCCTTTGATGTGCTCTACACCAAAACGCCCAGAGTGGGAGGGCAGTTTGTTAACCAGCATTGTTGCAATGTTTGTAAAGAAGATGTTCAAGTGATTGGCTACATCAACCTTGTCAGTGATGAGGGTGTTATTTGATTTGATGTTTATGTTAGTAAACCTGGTTTTAAGTTTCTGACCACAGCCTAGTTGGTTGTTTAGTAGCTTCCAGAGCTCCCGAGGATTGTTTTTGATTTCCTCGGCTTTATCATTGATAAAGTTACTTTTGGCTGATTTGGTCATGGCAATTACACCGTTTCTTAGCTTGTTACATTGGGTTTTAAGGATGCACAGTTTGGTTTGGAGATCACTGTCGAAGCGCTTAGCTAGCTTGGACTTGCATTTAAGAAGTTCAGAGCATTTGTTGTCTCTGGCTTTCATTGCAGTCAGTATGTCCGAATTCATCCATGGCTCCGAGCGGGTTTTGACCCTGATGGTTCTCAGAGGAGCCATGTTGTTTAGTACTGTTGTAAATTTGGTTTTAAAGCCAAGCCATGCTTCTTCGACTAGTGAGCTCCTGAGCACATCGGACCAATCCAGTCTCTCCAGTTCTAGGTTAAAGGCCTCACTAGAGTAGGTTTTGAGGTCCCTAGATATGACTGTTTTGTGACAGTCAAATTTTAGTTTCTGTATTTTGCGGGTACAGAAAATCATAAAATGATCACTGAGCCCACATACAATAACCCCTTTCTTGGAGATTCTGGATTTGTCCGAGGTCAGAATGAGATCAATGACAGTTTGAGTAGAATCACACACTCTTGTGGGTTGGGTAATTAGCTGGCTGAAACCATGCAGATCACAGAGCCGACTAAACGATTTAAACACAGGCACTTCCTTACGATGCATGTCCGTATTCCAGTCGCCAATCAGGATTTTCTCTACAGATTCCTCCCCAGCTAAGCACCCCTCAAGAATATCATAGAACCCGTGCTGATCAGGCGGTCTATAGACGGTGCCAACTAGTACTGATTTAGCATTTTTGAAAATTAATTCAACCCACACAGTTTCAATTTCATCATGCTGTAATTCAGTTCGAGTAACATATTCAGTGTCTTTGTGAATATACATGCACACGCCACCACCATGCCTGTTTCTGTCGTTCCTAATGACAGTATAGTTTTCTATTTCTATCTCTGGGTCCTTAGTGGACTCGTCAAGCTTAGTTTCAGAAAAACACAGGATGTTTGCCTTACCGTTTTGAAATAGATGTCTGATCTCTGCCAGTTTGCGACTGAGGCTATTCACATTCAAATGAAACAGATGAAGGCCGTTGGTTTCGACGATTGTGTTAATTTCGTCGGTGTTGAAATAGTCTGAGGTGTGAATGTGGATGGGCGGTGGAATTTCCGTGGCTGAGGTGTGAGTGGGGAGGGGCGGTGGAATGTCAATGCCATTGTCCTCAGTAGTCCTGGATTGACTGCATGTCAGGACATGTCCTGCACATGTCAATGCCATTGTCCTCAGTAGTCCTGGATTGACTGCATGTCAGGACATGTCCTGCACATGTCAATGCCATTGTCCTCAGTAGTCCTGGATTGACTGGGGGTGTGGGGGAGGGGGGGGTGTTCCTCGGTTTCGATCACAGCCGGGTTGGTTTCAGCAAACATAACGCCCGCGGTGAAATAAGGGGGTCCGCTGGCGTTGGTTGTATGCTGTGGGGGAGAGGCTGGAGAGCGTTCCCAGGCTGATCTTGGAGTTGCGTCCGTGGTCAAGTCCATGGAGGCGGCGCTCTGGAAGCCGTGGCGCGTTGCGATGGAAACGGCTGTGGCTTGCGGAAGTACCTCTTGCTGTAGGAGCAGTCTCGCTTGTGAGACCGCTTGTGATCGTGTAACCGGTCCAGGATTGAAATGAATGTCTCCCGATAGCAACAGGCATAAAATAATCACAGTTCTGCGATCCATTTTGCCAGTCGGGGGCTTGTACTTGCGATTCGGGTTCGCTGTTAACAGGCCATGAATCGCCGCCGACCCAAAAGAAATGTGTTTGCATTCCAAACCATTTAGGAGGAAATAGTCGCTGTGAAACTCAAACTCCTCTGCTTCGTTTCCGTATCGTTCCATCTCTTCTTGGTGTAAACTCCATGTTGAATTAAAGCATGCGTCCGTAATCCATAGGATGAAGAATAGGTAAAAGGCGGAACAAGTTGAAAACATAGCTACCGGTTCTTGGTTGGAGAGAGCTCCTGGGAATGCGACTGCTCAGGTCGAACGCTCAGGTCGAGTCTTGCGCGCATCATCCTGTGAGGGTATCCCTAACATCATCCTCCGCCGCGGCGGGGTCAACAGAAACCACCTCCTCTTCCATTGTTAAATATAACGTTCTCCACACAGTTTGAGTTTGATCAGAGACTTTATTTGAGAACCTCCCTTTGATTTGTCAGTTATATGCAAAGCATTCCTTCATTTTGCTTTTCATTTAGTTTCATTTCAAAGCATCCATTTTATTATTTCTCAGCGCAGAATAAATTTTTCGTTCCAATTAATTTCAGCGCATCCATTTCACAACAGCGCATCAGCGCGCAACATTTGCTTTTCGTTTAATTCACTCCAATAAAGCAACAGTGCATCGGCGCGACATTTCATGCATAATTTGAGCAGCAGCTCCTTTGTTTGGCTTTTATAGCCTTGGGCTAGGCTACTACTCACGGCCCGTTCAACTTCAAGTCCAAGGTGAGGTTTGACTAATATTTGTCAAACTGTTTTGACTAATATTGTTGACTATATTTTGTTGACTAATATCGTGGCCTTTCTCACTAAACAAATAAGGCCACTGTTGGTCGGGGTGGTGTTGCAGTCTGTTGTTGCTGTATAACTCGCGTCGCCTCTCTTCTTGATTCAAATACTTGCACGGAGATCGGATTGTTTTGTCAGAACAAATCATATTTATTTCTCCGTCACATAACATAAACTTGTATTCAAAATAAAACAAAAAGAGCCTGTGAGCGCGGTCAACAAACTGAGCTTCCCCGTCTATGTCACATTCTCTCCCAGCAGGGAGTCACCTGTCTGTCATCAGGTGCCTACAAATCATTTCACAAAGGGGGAGGTGAAACCTCCATTCAGTCCATCAAATTCATAGCTTAATTAAATGACCACAAAAACATAGTTCATAGAGCAGGCAATAATAAATCTGAATAAATACAAATAATCATAAATAGAAAATGGCTCTAACAATTATACAAGGAAAATGATATCTGCGATTACAAATGTTTAACTGGTTGTCGTCCGTTTCTTGGAACTGGAGACTTCTGCGTGTCCATTTTTCCCAAGACTGAACGGAGCCAAGTCCAGAGTGTGACCAGTTTCATTTTAACCCATTCTGACCTGAGATCAGATTCATACGAGGTTTCCACTGGGACACACACTGGTCTGATTAACCCATTCTGACCTGAGATCAGATTCTAAAAATGTCAGTCGTTCTTCGATTAAAAAAAAATAGCAGACCTACAAGCTCGTAGCGCGCCTCTCGGTGGCGCGCTACGAGCTTGTAGATCTGCTATTTTTCAATAGCTAAAGCATAACGTGATGCTAACACCAAAATGGGTTCCCGTTCAGAATGGGTTAATGACACAGTGAGTGAATGCATACATTTATCTTCACAGGTACTTCAGCAGGCAGGAACTGAAGGACCTCTTCATCCTGGAGGAGACGCGGTCAGGCAGGAACTGAAGGACCTCTTCATCCTGGAGGAGACGCGGTCAGGCAGGAACTGAAGGACCTCTTCATCCTGGAGGAGACGCGGTCAGGCAGGAACTGAAGGACCTCTTCATCCTGGAGGAGACGCGGTCAGGCAGGAACTGAAGGACCTCTTCATCCTGGAGGAGACGCGGTCAGGCAGGAACTGAAGGACCTCTTCATCCTGGAGGAGACCTGCTCCTCCAACACCTGCAGCTTCAGCTGCATGACCTCCACTCCAGGCACCGCATGACTGTTGACGGACCCCGAGCTGGATGAGCACATATAGCTCACCTGGAATCCATGGAGATGTTTGGCATCACTGACCACGATCTCATGTTCTCGCAGGTATAGTTATTGATGATAGGGGCACGGTGGCACAGTTGGTAGTGCTGTCGCCTCAAAGCTAGAATGTCCTGGGTTCGATTCCCGCTCTGGGCACTGTGGGTGCTGGCGGCGTGTTTCCTCCTCCGCGTGATCAGTGCCCATTACATACCCGAAGGCGGGGTTGGCGAAAGGGCCTTTCTGTGTGGAGTTTGCGTGTTCTCCCCGTGTCGTGTAGGTACCCTCACATGTTCTCCCCGTGTCCCCCTAGGGTAGGTACCCTCACATGTTCTCCCCGTGTCCCCTAGGGTAGGTACCCTCACATGTTCTCCCCGTGTCCCCTAGGGTAGATACCCTCACATGTTCTCCCCGTGTCCCCTAGGGTAGGTACCCTCACATGTTCTCCCCGTGTCCCCTAGGGTAGATACCCTCACAAAAACATGCAGTAATCCTGGTCTCTAAACTGCCTCCCCCTGGCCAGCCGGGGCGCCTGATGGAGGGGAAAGGAACTGGTTGGAATAACGTGTTCCTTCCACGCGCTACGTCCAACCAGGGAAACTCCCCCCTGTCAGGTGTAAAGGAGCAACTTGGACACTCAGGCATGAAGGGAGCATGAGTTCAAGTCCGTTGCTCTCCCCAGGTTGGCGGAGGGTGTGTAGAGCCCAGGATCACAGTAGATGATTGACACAGGGGTGAAAAATGGGTTACAAAATCGTGGGATAAAAAATATATTAAAAAAAAAAAGTATAGTTATTGATGTTTCTGGGGGTCCTTGACATGGAAAAAGGTTGACAGTGGTTTTAAACCAGTGTTCTAGGGACCACCAGTGGTCCTTGAGGTATAGTTCCAGGTGGTCCTCGTCTAAATGAAGGTAACCAAAATGTCTTAATTTACTGTGATATGAAAAGGGTTCATCGATTTTTCATTTTGGACACTTTTTTACACTCCTATTTATTACGTTACGTAGGGATGCACCGACTACTATTCGGCCCAATAGTGGCAAAAATGCATATTCTGTGTTCGGTTCGGTAGATTTTCAGAGCCGAAACTGAATAGTCAAATGTCAACCGGGGTTACCTTTCGTAACTTACTGTTTTGTTGTGGTGATGTGATGAAATTGTGTGTGTGTGTGTGTGTGTGTGTGTGTGTGTGTGTGTGTGTGTGTGTGTGTGTGTGTGTGTGTGTGTGTGTGTGTGTGTGTGTCTGTCCTCGGTTTCTCTTTTAACTGTAGCTAGCAGTGGTATAAACCAAAGTAACAAAGTACATTTACTCAAGTACTGTACTTATGTACAATGTTGAGATATTTGTACTATTTCCAATACTTTTACTTCTACGCCACTACATCTCGGATCAAAATATTGTACTTTTACTCCACTACAATTATTTTAAAACTTTAGTTACTAGTTATTTTGTAGACCATTTGCGTAGCGGTGTATTTGTGTGTGTGTGGTTAAAGTAAAGTCTTCTGTCTGACCAGCTGCCATGAGAACCCGGCCAGAAGAAGATAAGATCCTTCAAGAACATCCTAGAGGACACGGCTGAGAAACGGGTCCGTTGTGCGACCCGGGTGGACAGAGCCATGAGCGGCAAGCGAGAACGACGGATACGGGTCAGCAAAACCAGCAGTAGGAATATCATTCATTTTGCCTGTATACATGCATTGCATACACGATGTTTTGCCTCACATTTGTGTATGCATACATTATGGATTCCATCAACCTATTAACCCATTTTGACCCAAGATTAGATTCTAAAAATGTTCTTCTACATCCTGACAGTTTTCTGAAAAAGCTATGTTTCTGTGTCAGTCGTTCTTCGATTTTTCAAAAATAGCGGACCTACAAGCTCATAGCGCGCCACTCGGTGGCGCTCTATGAGCTTGTAGATCTGGTATTTTTCAATAGCTAAAGCATGACATAATGCTAACACCAAAAGGGATTCCCGCCCCAAAATGGTTTTTAAATTAAACCCTGTGGTAGGCCTACCTCGTCGATGTTGCCTACATGTGCACACATTAGCATAATATTCCCATCAAAATCAGTGGTACCTCACATTACACGTGTACGTTATGCACATGCAATATGAATGGCATGATACCACATCGGATGTTCTATAGCTCAGGGGTGTCCAAAGGGCAAACTATATGATTCAGCATCGGATTTAAACGATTCTATTTAATATCAACGGTCTTTTGTCAGGTGTGTGTGCTGTGAACAAAAAGTGTATCTCAGTCGTTTTTCAGCCTTATGTCACATTGCAAAATGTAACCAAGCAAGGTAAAAAAAGAAAAATGCAAGAAACTTGAATGTAAATATGTCTCATACTGTTGGGCAGGCCGTTCATAATACAATTCAGTACAGGCATGTAGCGATACACTCGACTCACGATATGAAGTTCACGATTTTTCACGATATTTTCAACACAATTATTTTCTGATGATTTATCTTCCCCCCCCCCCCCCCCCCCAATATTTTTTCACATTTTTTATTTAACTACATTGCAAAAGTATAGCATTACTTTTCATGTAAAATGACTTAATTTCTGTGCAACAACTGTAAACATGCTTTCATGTTTAAACCTAGCTCGAGTTAACAGTTCTTATTTTCTTTGATGGCATCTTAGGATAGACGTAGACCTATTTGACTCTGCAGAAACATAATTGCCTTCCTTGATGTATTACCCCATTCTGACCTGAGATCAGATTCATACGAGGTTTCCACTGGACACACACTGGTCTGATTATAACCCATTCTGACCTGAGATCAGATTCTAAAAAATGTCAGTCGTTCTTCGATTTTTCAAAAATAGCAGACCTACAAGCTCGTAGCGCGCCACTCGGTGGTGCGCTATGAGCTTGTAGATCTGCTATTTTTCAATAGCTAAAGCATAACATGATGCTAACACCAAAATGGGATCCCGGTCAGAATGGGTTAATGAGCATCAATAACGACCATCACCTGTTGTGTCACAGACGCATACAACTCCCCTCTGCAGGCCTCTACTGTACTGAAAGTGACTGCATGGAGTCTGTCTCATTTCTCTCAAAGCATGTGAATATGATGGAATATGATGATGTTTTTTGTTTTTTTGAAAATCGATATTAATTTTTAATAAATTGATACATATCATCAGGATATAATATCGATATACGATATATCGTTACATGCCTATACAATTCAGGTATAAAGCTATATTTACATTTACTTTGCATACCTTTCACATTTCTACAATTTACGTTATTACTTGCCCTCTAATTAGTACGTGCTTATACCACTTATAACTTTATTAAGTAGGTAAGCGTTGGTGTAACGGTCTCCCACACCAACATTTCAGTGCATAATCTGGTCATGTCCCCGCACCACCAGACGACCAGACCCTGACCGGCCTCCAGGTCAATCACGAGGAGCTGGCTGTGGCTCTGCAGGGGCAGAAGGAGAAGGTGAGGCAGCTCCGCGACGACATCCTGAAGCTGAAGGGGGACCGCCAGGCTCTAACTATCGTACATATCAAACACATCAGAGTGTTCAGAAGGCCAAGGTGAGCCTACTCTAGCATCCTTGTTCTGTGCACAAAACACATTTCATTCTTTAACCCATTTTGACCTGAGATCATGTTTCTATGTCAGTCGTTCTTCGATTTTTCATTAATTTCATTTTGATGCAAAGATGCATGTTTGTAGTTGCTGCAAAACCTACAGAAAAGATGAGCTTCGTCGTGCTCCATCTCAAGAGGTTTGTGTTTGAGAAGACCATCGATTACCCTGTTGACCTGCAAATCAGCAAAGGTACGAACTATGCGTTGACCACTTTGTACCTTATTGCTTGTCTCACAGGAACCACTGAACTCTTTTTATATTCATACAGTTCTAGTTGGCACGCTAGAGCCTTACCCATCTATTATACGCCGCAATTATTTGACATTTTGGATGAAGCATTTAAGCTGCCCTGAGAGACCAGCATTTTAATTTAACATTGGTGTTTGCTGACACTGATTTGCTTGCTATGGTCTTTCAACCAGCGCCTGCAGTTAGGCCTTCTTGAATTACTACTTGATTGATCTAATTTGGAAAAAGATAAATGTCCTTGTGACTCAAGCATCATTCAAATGGGTCACTTCGCACTGCATGTTTGCTAATTAGACGTCCACATGTGTAATGTTAATGAAGCATGCAGCATGCTTGGATATGGAGCACAACAAACATATTAATTTACATGAAAAGCCTGTTAAGATGCCAGAATAACCAGTGGTTTTTGAATGTTTAAGAATACTTTTACTACAGTAGTTTTCTAAAATAAATAAATATGCGTCACATGGGAGATGGGGCCTAATTGGAATGAAATAAAAAATATATGGATTGAGAGAACATGTAGCCCAGTCAATCCAAGTTTTGACCCAAAATAAATAGCAATTGTAATCGTTAAAGGTTTTTTTTTCTGATCCTTAGGGTCATCCAAATAACATTTAAAATAGATTATTATATAAATTGTGGATCCTGGTAAATTCTGAGGTTTTAATGTTATTTGTATGACCCTAAGGATCAATTGCGAATACTATTGCAATTTATTTTGGGTCATGCCCCTTTTTAGCTTGGATTGACTGGCTTAATCTACTAATAATGACAGCTTTGTTCCATTCTGGTCAAAATGGGCCTGTTCTCATGTGTAAGTTTTGAGAGTGTGCAAACAGAACCAAAACTGGTCCATTTGGTTATTTTTGTACATTCTCAGAGTTATGAATATCCATGAATGATGATCAGAGGTTAATTAATTTTCAATTTGCAGAACATGGCGTCACAGCGGAAGACCACGCGTGTAATAAATAAAAAAAGACTGACTGCACAGACATAGCAGGTATGCTTGCTCCTACCCACCCTCCTACACACTACCCACCATGATAACCAGAGGCTGGAGTTCAGGCTGTGACAGAATATTGTAGAATCTTTCTAATGCTACATTTTTACTTCAGGTCCTTCTGGTGTGTCAAAAGGAAAGTCCAAAAGAAAATGTGTAGCAGCTCCAGGTACAGTGATCAGTTCAGTTCAATCTAGATGTTTGAAGTATGTCAGACATTTAACTTTGATACACTCAGTGTCATCCCTAAAGGATACCATGTTAGTATGTATGTGTGTCTATTAATATGTGTATAAGAGACTGTGGTAGCCTATCTTGTATTCTCTTCAGGAGAGGAATCTGGTGAGGAGGCAGACCAAGCATTGGAGAAAATGGAGACTAAAGGTATTTATTGAAATGTGCTGGTTAAACGGACTAAATGCCGAATATGAGTCCACATATAATGTACCAAGCTGTAGTTACAAATAAACAGCCCCTGTATTTTTCAGTGGTGCAACCACTCCAATATGTGGCTGTGTCACTGGGCCCCTCTGTCCGCGTCCGAGCACGAAAATAGCATTTGTTCACCACCAAGTGTCACTGTTGCACAGACACACACAGGCCAGGGAGGAGGGTTTGATTTTTGTAGTTGTTTAAAGGGATAAAAGCTCCATTATGTTTTTCTATTTGGGTAATATGCACCATAGTGTACAGTACATTCAGATATCTGGGTTAATTTGCTGTTTCTGCTTGTAGACCCACTCTCTAATTTGCTTAACAGTGTTAACACTTATGTAGTGTTAACTGTTAATTGTAGTGATCGACCGATAATCGGCCACGGCCGATTATCGGCTTCGATATTCATGTTTTTTATTAATATCGGTATCGGTGGTAAAAATTAATAATCGAAGCCGATTATTATATTTTGTCATAAATGCGCAAAAAAGTACAACAACCACTCCACTCTCATTGAAAATCCGGTAGAGTACGGTTGTAAGGAGATGTATATAGCTTAGCTGCGTGTCTGTAACACGGAGGAGTAGACACACACAGAGCACAGCACGCTCTGCCTGTGCTCCTCCCTCCCTCCCAGTTCCACACACACGGAGTAAAAAGAGAGAGGACCAGGGCTAGAAGGAGTAATACTAACCTTGCATTGCTGTTTTCATCTTGCATTAACAAAAATAAAATCCACACTGAGAGGGACAGAAGGTGTAACAGTGGTAGACCTACATTAGCCAACGCTAGCTGCTATGCTAACGCTGCAAACTTACAGCAGATGTAAACGGTTCTTTGATTGTGTGTGTGTGTGTGTGTGTGTGTGTGTGTGTGTGTGTGTGTGCGCGCGCGCGCGCGTAACCACATGCTGTGTGCGTGCGTGCGTGTGTGTGTGTGTGTGTGTGCGTGCATGCATGCATGCGAGCCAACTGAATGTTTTCTAAAAGGACAACTTTTCCCCCCCATCCTGACCAGCCTATTATTATTATTATTGCATTTTGGCTATGTGCAATAACTAACTGCAAGCCAATGAAGAATGAACCAATCAGTAGCATTGTCAATATTTGTCTTCATTTCTAATTCATATTTATTTAGTTGACAATAATTTAACGGTAGGCCAGTGTTTTGAGACATACAAGGCTATTGTCTTGTATTGCTATAAAATTATGATCTTGAAAGTGACAAATTTCAGTGGTGGAGTAAAAACAACAAGGTCACATGGCTTTGGGGAGTTTGGGCAGCAGATCTACAAGCTCTCAACATGTCATGCTGCAATGTGCTGTGGGCTTGTAGATCACCAATTTGGATAAATAAACTGATTTTTTTTTCCCTGATTTTTTTTTAAAATAAATGTTTTAAGCCTGTGCCTACACTTCATACAGCACTATGTTCCATATTCTGCTACAGTACATGTTTGCACTTTAATTAAATTAAAGCTGCATTTGATGGGGGGGGGGGGGGTTGTTACTGAAAACAATGTTGGTGCTTCTTGCTTGCACTAACTTTTTATAAGAAATAAATGTTCTCCAATGCATTTAAAGGAATTATTGTGTTAGAATTTATGTTACTGTAAAAAAAATTTTTTTACTTAAATTAATATCGGTCATAATATCGGCTATCGGGCTTTTTGATTCTCCACTAATCGGTAATCGTAAATATCGGCCAAAAACCATATCGGTCGATCACTAGTTAATTGTTAATAACGGTTTCACTGGAACAAATCAGCTCCAAATATCCAATTAACCCATTCTGACCGGGAACCCATTTTGGTGTTCCAGCATCATGTTATGCTTTAGCTATTGAAAAATAGCAGATCTACAAGCTCATAGCGCGCCACCGAGTGGCGCGCTACGAGCTTGTAGGTCTGCTATTTTCGAAAAATCGAAGAACGACTGACATTTTTAGAATCTGATCTCAGGTCAGAATGGGTTAATCAGACCAGTGTGTGTCCAGTGGAAACCTCGTATGAATCTGATCTCAGGTCAGAATGGGTTAAGGTTTCTCGTCTCCAGTCGACTTGTTTCACTGAAAGTAGCTACAGCATATACTTCACAATGAAAGCACTCAGTTTGATTGTCACCTGAAATCATTTGAAGGAGCTGTGCAGGAAATGCACAGAAGTTCCAGGAAACATGACAATGTCAAGCCACTTTTCTTTTGAATACTGTAGATGGACTCTCGGGATTTTACGTCGAGAGCCTTCTTAAGGCGTCTGCCTCCAAGAAGGCTAAAAGGTTAGTAATGCTTTTAACTAGGGTTGGGCTGTGTGTGCCTGAATAGGAATTATATCAACACAGTGTATCCTAAAGACATTTCAGTTAGCAATGTTTCAATAAAACAGTGGGTGGCAAATTATGTGTTCACTTTAGTGTACCTACAAGCTCCACAGTTGCGTTTTGTGCTTTGCAAGTTTAACACTACCAGGAAATATAGGCCATACAGTATGTATAAATAAAATAAATGTGAAATTAGGAAAATGTCTAAATGAAAATTATGTGACGTAAATTGTGAAGTGACGCATTAAATAAATAAAATGTAGGGACACGGTTATTGTATGGCTTGAGATTAAATACATGGGAATTCAGAATGGGTGAGAAGTCTGCAGCTTGGATGTGTAATTATGGTGTCAGACGTTAATACTTTATAGATATGTATTGATTCTTGTTGTGTGATTATTGCTTATGCATGCACAGGCACTTTGTAACAGTAGAGGAGATGCAGAGGCGGTGCCCCCCCCCCCGTGGCCACAGAGCTCTTGGCTACACCCGGCAGACCCTCCGGCGGTGACGAGGAACACCTGCCCGTGCACCGCCGTCCCATCGTCGCAGAGTGAGTTCCACCAACTGCTCAAATCACAATATTTATCAGATCCAACACGGCTTTCAAGTTAAGAGTAATGCTCATTCACAATGCATTTCTGCATACAGTTAATACATACTTCTATCAGTCAATGAAAAGGGACGGGGTTGAACCCTGGTCTCTAAACTGCCTCCCCCTGGCCGGCCGGGGCGCCTGATGGAGGGGAAAGGAACTGGTTGGAATAACGTGTTCCTTCCACTGCGCTACGTCCAACCAGGGAAACTCCCCCCTGTCAGGTGTAAAGGAGCAACTTGGACACTCAGGCATGAAGGAAGCATGAGTTCAAGTCCGTTGCTCTCCCCTTGTCCCCCATATATGGGGACTAGGTTGGTCTCCCCTTGTCCCCCATATATGGGGACTAGGTTGGTCTCCCCTTGTCCCCCATATATGGGGACTAGGTTGGTCTCCCCTTGTCCCCCATATATGGGGACTAGGTTGGTCTCCCCTTGTCCCCCATATATGGGGACTAGGTTGCTCTCCCCTTGTCCCCCATATATGGGGACTAGGTTTTGTGGAGGGTGTGTAGAGCCCAGGATCACATTAGATGATTGACACAGGGGTGAAAAATGGGTTAGAAAATTGTGGGTTAAAAAATATATACCGGTATATAAAAAAAAGAAAAGGGACTGGGTGGAGGAATTCAGGTGTGCTCTGTTCTGTGTGAGTGTGTGTCTCTAGAGCAGTGGTTTTCAACCCCTTTCATATCAAGGCCCATTACTTATTTGGCATTTGAGCCACGGACCACCATTTGATGACATTAAGCCTCTTTTGTGTTCTTTATTCCAGATTGAGATCAGTCGAAGGGTAACTCTTGAAGAGCTCCCCCCCAGTGCTCGTGCTCCATCTCCATCTGACCTGGAAATCAGCAAAGGTACGAACTACGAACTACCAACTCTTTTGATATGCTACTGTACTGTTTCTGCAGTTTATAAGTAGCTCCGGTCCATTCTGTCAATGCAGGGTGTGCGTGTGCGTGTGTACACGATAAATATCTAGTACATTTGTATATTCACGTACAGTCGTACAAGTAGGCTACACAGCATAGGCACTCAGATCATAACACAGGGCAGAATCATATAAGCATTAGGAGTGAAAATGCATGCACCTTGAATTATAACGTTTGTTTTAATTTTCTGTTCGGCCACGACGGACAGGGATTATATTTTCCTGTTGAATTGCTTACTGGAACAGACCAAACTACTTTACTTAACAATAAAATCATTTTCGTAACGAAAGTGCATAGGCTCTTTCCTCTTCCGTGTCTGCACTATGCAGAAAAAAAACAACAGACTCAGAGTGTGAAAAGACCGCCCAGTGCAGCGTAACAAACGGACCTTCTCTCCTATTGGTTGGCGGGTAAACCCAACCATTTTTGTCTTGTCTGAGGTGCCGCCCTGTTCTTCAGCTTGTCGCCTACAAAATGTTTTGTGTCTTGTGTCTTGCCCCCCCCCCCCCCATGAAACACGTTTGTCTGATGAGACCACGTGACTCCCATTAGAAATGCATTGGGAGCTGTCTTGTCTGATGCTTTTCATCAGAAAACCATAAGACGCTTGTCTGATAGATGTGACTGCGGCCCAAGAGACCCCCAGATGCGGTTATAATATGCAAATATGTCTTCCTGGTGTATTCCCGGCTTCTTCCTGAAAGCTGAAAGCCTTTGAGTCAAAAAGCCAAAATCAGCCAAGCCTAGGCTCTTATCATACAACAGCAGCCAAGCCTAGGCTCTTATCATACAACAGCCAAGCCTAGGCTCTTATCATACAACAGCAGCCAAGCCTAGGCTCTTATCATACAACAGCCAAGCCTAGGCTCTTATCATACAACAGCAGCCAAGCCTAGGCTCTTATCATACAACAGCCAACCCTAGGCTCTTATCATACAACAGCCAACCCTAGGCTCTTATCATACAACAGCAGCCAACCCTAGGCTCTTATCATACAACAGCCAAGCCTAGGCTCTTATCATACAACAGCCAACCCTAGGCTCTTATCATACAACAGCCAACCCTAGGCTCTTATCATACAACAGCAGCCAACCCTAGGCTCTTATCATACAACAGCCAAGCCTAGGCTCTTATCATACAACAGCCAACCCTAGGCTCTTATCATACAACAGCCAACCCTAGGCTCTTATCATACAACAGCCAACCCTAGGCTCTTATCATACAACAGCCAACCCTAGGCTCTTATCATACAACAGCCAAGCCTAGGCTCTTATCATACAACAGCCGTGGCCGTAAATTGTACTCATTTCAGTTTCAATGTAAGTCAGTCGATTCATCATAATCCATATGAGTGAAAATGCCGGGATGATTTGTTAATTTTTCAAATGCAGTTCTTATGAGCCGATCTAAAGCCCCCCTATGGGGATTACAATGCAAGTAAAAAGTACATGGACCGTGGACTTGGCGCCCTCATCCGATTCAGAAGTCAGACTTTGGTTCTCTGATGTATTGGGTATACACACATAACGGTGTCCCAGGTGGCACCATCGTTATGCAATGTTCAACCAATGACCCATTTCCCACCCAATCAATTCAATTCAATTCAAAGGGCTTTATTGGCATGAGAAAACATACGTTTACATTGCCAAAGCAGAAAGAACAATACAGCAATACAATCAAAACAAAAATGATGTACTTTGAAGGTCAGAATCTTCAATAGATCAACTTCTGTGTACCAAGATCACTCGATGCAGGTATAGTGCAGGAATATACACAATGATTAGTCTTTAGGGTGGTTGTGTTCCATTTGATACCAATCACAATTTGCGTCCTCACTTTTCCGTCTTCACTTTTGTCTTCAATGTTTGTGTTTAAATGTGTTTTTGAGGGGGGGGGGGGGGGGGGGGGGGGGTAGCTTTCTGTGCTATAGCTGTCTGCTTTCAGACATGACGTCATGTGGCAGCCAAGTCTGTGAACTTTTTTTGTTTGTCTTAACCCATTCTGACCTGAGATCAGATTCATACGAGCTTTTCACTGGACACACACTGGTCTGATTAACCCATTCTGACCTGAGATCAGATTCTAGAAATGTCAGTCGTTCTTCGATTTTTCAAAAATAGCAGACCTACAAGCTCGTAGCGCGCCACTCGGTGGCGCGCTATGAGCTTGTAGATCTGCTATTTTTCAATAGCTAAAGCATAACATGATGCTAACACCAAAATGGGTTCCCGTTCAGAATGGGTTAAGCATGCCCACCATGATGTACAAAAGCAAACAAAGGCGCACCTCACTTGTGTGATTAAAAATAAAAAATAATCTCCTATTCGTCCTATTAATCATAGTATTGTGTTCAACCCCCATTAAACTACCATTACAATTCCACACCATGTTACATTGCAGTCTAACTGTCTTAATATCTCCCTCAGACCTCAGCCTCTCCTCCAGTCGGTACGTCGGTGCTCCAGACCATCAGCCATCAACGGGTCACATCAAGGGTCTCACTTATCCGTCGCCTCGCTGGTACGACCTGGGGAGCGTTCCGCCAACACTTTGCGGGATCTCCACCCAAGCCCTGGTCTTCTCTGCAGCTGAATACTGTGCCCCAGTCTGGTGTAGGAGCCCACATGTCCAAAAGGTGGACACGGTAATTAATAACTCTCTCCGAACCATAACTGGCTGCCTGAAGCCCACTCCTGTTTTCCTACCTGCCAGTTCTTGCAGGAATTGCCCGGGCCGGCCTCCGACGAGAGGCTGCTATACCATCAAGCTAGCAAGGAAAGCCAAAATACACGACTGGCACATCTTACACAACACTACAGTGGAAATAGAGCCTCCAAACCGACTGAAGTCCCGCCACCCTTACAACAAGGCGGCACAGGACATGTTGCGTTCGTCCGCCAGTGCATGGCTGGCGGCGTCTTGGAGGCGGGAGTGGGAGTCTGCTGGGCCCTCCCGTATGCACCGCTACATCCTTGACCCGGGTGGTGGCGTTGAAGGAGAGGACCTGCCACGCCGGCAGTGGACACTACTGAACCGCCTGCGCACCGGAGTCGGCTGCTTCAAATCAGCAATGAAGAGCTGGGGCTTGGCGGACAGTGCAGCATGCGAGTGCGGCGAGCCCGAGCAATCTGCCGAGCACATAATCAACACCTGTACTTACTGTACCTACTGTACAGACCTCCTTCGGAGGCCGGCCTCTTCCACGTGGGACCAGAGACAAGGGCGTGGCTACTCGATACTGAGTTGGACATTTGAGGATGATAACACGAAAGAAGAAGAAGAAGCCATCAACAGCATGGACTACTGTACCCGCCAGCCGGAGCGTCGGCACAACCCAGTGGACGGCATTCACCGCAAGCTGGAGACGATCCGGTGGCGTGTTGACCGGGAGCCCAACTCTGCATTCCAGATCCCCAAACTGTCATCCAGCAGCTACAACAGCTCCCGTTGTGAGCTTATAGGCAGAACGTGGGAGCCGTCCTGAAGAAGTGGTGCCACTTCACACCAGCTCCACAGAACATTGACTCGCCCTCTTCTTATACCGTTAACATGACATCAGGCAGTTTAGAGGGATTTGGAGGCGAGGCATCCACAGATCTGTAAGTAACTTAACTTTATATGCGTGTAGATGTCAACTTGTGCCTGTGTTCAAATGAGTATGTGGATGCACCCCTCCATGTTCTCCACGCAGTACACCGTACGGCCACTGTGGTCTTATGGTACTGGAGGTACAACAAGGTGAACGTTATGGTAGTAACAGTGAAACATGATGAAATGCCGCTGTGGTCTTATGGTACTGGAGGTACAACAAGGTGAACGTTATGGTAGTAACAGTGAAACATGATGAAATGTACCAGACTTGCATATCGTCACTGTCTGGTAGAATCCTATTCATACATTTACACTTAAATGTTTTACACTTTATAGTGACACACAAAAGTAGATCAAATATAGTTAAATTGCCATTTTCTCTTTTTGGAAGGGAAATAATCTATACAGCTGTGCTACATTGGTTCCTGTGGAACACAGATTCTCATTATTTTATTTCATGAAAAGTTAAAGGTTTTGCCACCTGACGGCGACACTATTAAATCTTTTGCAAGCTGAACAAAAAGAGAACAACTGCTCACTGAATGTAGTGAATAGGGAAAGCGCCATAATGTCTGTCCTTAACCCATTCTGAACGGGAACCCCATTTTGGTGTTAGGGTCTGCTATTTTTGAAAAATCGAAGAACGACTGACATTTTTAGAATCTGATCTCAGGTCAGAATGGGTTAATCAGACCACTGTGTGTCCAGTGGAAACCTCGTATGAATCTGATCTCAGGTCAGAATGGGTTAACGAAGTGAAACTTCAACAGGGGCTTCATTAACCCATTTAGGCCTAAGGCCGATTCTAAAAACGCCTCTAAATCCTGACCTAAGGTTTTAGATTTTTTAATACTGTACATACTGTACAGAACCCAAATATGGGTTCCCGGCCTGAGGGGGTAAGATACCAATATGGGTTCCCGCCCAGAATTGGTTAATCAGAAGTTGCGTTCACTGCAGGCATCAAGTCAGTCAGAACTTAAGAAGTCTAAAGTTCATTGCAGACAAACATCTAAAATTTCCAGTAAAGCATCATGATAAGGCCTTACCCAGGTTTTGTAAGACTTCCAGAATGTGAGCGAAATCTTTAAATTTAAGGAGGTAGTCCAAAGCTAAAGCTGTCTTGTTGCCCAATTTGTTTTCTTCTCGGACACCAGTGGACACTCGCTGTAGGCCGAGTCTCGCTTTCCCCACTTTGGGATTGTCATGAAGCATGCGGGGGGTCATACCTATGTTCCCTCAGCCCTATGTTCCCTCAGAAGGAGCATTGGTCCGAGGTGCGCTGGGGGTCGGGAGAGGGTGGGTGGTTAGGTTTAGGTGTCTGCCCCGGGGGAGGTTAGGGTTAGGGTGAGGGTTTGAGGTAGGTTGTCGATCGGACCGTCGGCATATTGACGCGGACCCGAGGGAACATAGGGCTGAGGGAACATAGGGCTGAGGGAACATAGGGCTGAGGGAACATAGGGCTGAGGGAACATAGGTACGGTCCCGCATGCGGGAGCGCTGCCCTCTCCACAGAGCCCTGAGGAAAGTACAGGAATAGAAATAGAATAAAGAGAAAATTTTAACTATTTTTTTTTACACAACATATTTTTCTGCGATTTACTTACCTTTATTAACCCAAGCCAAGGAACGACGGGTTACGTTTTAACCCATTCTGACCTGGCACCCATTTTGGTGTTAGCATCATGTTATGCTTTAGCTATTGAAAAATAGCAGATCTACAAGCTCATAGCGCGCCACCGAGTGGCGCGCTACGAGCTTGTAGGTCTGCTATTTTTGAAAAATCGAAGAACGACTGACATTTTTTTAATCTGATCTCAGGTCAGAATGGGTTAATCAGACCCAGTGTGTGTCCAGTGGAAATCTCGTATGAATCTGATCTCAGGTCAGAATGGGTTAAGCACTATAACGCCCTGTGCCAGGACGTCATTTTACTGTATTTTTTATTTCTTCAAAACTGGCCACTGGTCTGCGTTTCTATTGTAGTGTACTGTACAAATTCAATGAAAAAATGTATCAAATAATGTCTCATTAGACATCAATTATCTGAACTACCGGTATTCAAAAATCAAAGGCGAGAATTGTGCTTGGCAAAGTAATTAAAAGCAAATAAGTGAATTAATTGAACACAAGAGTAACTAGAACTGCACTCCGTCGAGTGCATACTTGCTTGTTACACACTAGTAGGCCATAAATGGCCGCCTACTAGTGCGCAAGCAGAGCGCGCAAGTGCTTTCGACCGCTACAAACTGTCAAATCTCAGTAATGACTACTTGTGCCTGATACGGCAGTGGTGCCAGAATGAAAAAAAGCAGCAAATCTGTGCCTGGTTTGCTGGTACCAGATTACACAGATGTCCATTTTTCTTACGTCATCATTGAGAGCTAGTCATACATATACACACCACGTACTCTGGTATACATACGTGTACATATACATATACTATATAGAGTATGTAGTTGTAATTTGATTAGCAGTATACTGTGGTTACTTGGTGCCAAAAAGTGACAGCCGTCAACCATTTTTTTGGTGTATGCAAATCTGTGCCTGGTTTGCTGGGACCAGATTACACAGATGACCATTTTTCTTACGTCATCGTTGAGAGCTGGGACCAGAGTACATGGTGTGTATATGTATGACTAGCTCTCAATGATGACGTATTGAGAGCTAGTCATACATATACACACCACATACTCTGGTATACATACGTGTACTGTAGCGGTTTCCCAAATAAACCTTTCGTCACAGGGAAGAACCCTACAAAGGTCACTGTATAAAATACAGCAACCTACCTGTTAGCTCAGGGTAACAGGTACCCGGTATTACGAAGGTGGAGTTTGCGATGTCCCATATAGGCTAGGTCAGTGGAGTAAATGAAAATAATTAAATAGAAGATTCTTTTTTAGCAGCACCTATTTCTTTTTTGGCCTATGGTCCTGGAGGCTGGGTGAGAATGTGAGTCCAATAGTGGTACGGTTATATACGGAGACATTTGAGAGTGAAAATAGCCGATCTACCAGCTCGCGCGGGGAGGAGAGAGATGTCTTACAGAGGTGGAGTTTGCGATGTCCTATTTAGGCTAGGCCAGTGGAGTAAATGAAATGAAATGAATTAAATAGAAGAATTTAACTAGCACCTGTTTCTTTTTAACCTATGGTCCTGGAGGCCTGGTGAGAATGCGAATCCATTGGTGGTACGATTATATACGGAGACATTTGAGACCGAAAATAGCCGATCTACCAGCTCGCGCGGGGAGGAGAGAGATGTTTTACAGAGGTGGAGTTTGCGATGTCCTATTTAGGCTAGGCCAGTGGAGTAAATGAAATGAAAAAGGAGCCGAATTTTACCAGTACCTATTTCTTTTTTAGCATATGGTGAATAGAGTACATAAAATAAAATTAATTAAGATGAAAAAGGGCCGATTCGTGGGTGCGCGTGCGTGCGTAGGGGAGAGAGTGACAGGTAGAATTAATTATTTTGAAAAGTAGGTGATCTGCAAGGACAGTGCACAAACAGACAACTCACAAAGAGAATACCTAGATAGACCAAATAACAAAAAGACACGACCTTTCAATGGCATTTGTATCATACAACGTTGAAGTCTTAATTTTGTAGTTCCCTGAGCAAATTAATGTTTAAGTATAGTATCCTTGTTTTGATCCAATACAGTGGGGAATTCCAGGGAAGAGAACTTACCAAAAGGGGGGTCGAGGTGGGAAGTCCGTGTTGTGAGAATCCTGTGAGTTGCTCCATCATGGTGTAGCGGGGGGGGGGGGGGGGTGGGGGGAATTCAGGCTAAGTAGGTCTGCCACAGCTGCCAGTATTTATCACCCGTCGTGTTTTGCCAGTGGATCTTGTCACTCTGGGTCAGTAGATCTCCCTCTGGTAGGGGAGGAATATGTGGATATTTTTCCAGACAACCGTTGATTTGGCGTAAGTTTGCCTGGTGTCCGGCGGACAGGTCAGGTGAGCAGGTGATCAGAGGGACAGGTCAGGTGAGCAGGTGATCAGAGGGACAGGTCAGGTGATCAGAGGTCAGAGGGTCAGGTGATCAGAGGGAAAAGCACTCTGGCTTTGGGGAATCTTTCAGTGGCCACGTCGCGTAGTAGGCTGACGTTACTCTCGAAGTTGTTCAGCTGGAAGTTGTGTCTGTTGTTGAAACCGAAAAACAGAACGATTTGCTTCACTTCGGGATGGGGTTTTGGTATTTTGGTCAGAATGTCGATGGCGTGTGAGATGCCAGCTCCCGGGTAACAGTCTACTTGGACCCTCTGATCCAGGATGTACGGAAGTAGTCTAAAGTTAGAGGCTCCCGCCAGAATGGTAGGACGCGTGGGATCCAAGGCCCATACGCTTTTGTCACCCCTATGTGAGTGTATGGTGCGCTTAGCTAGGGACATGGCGGGGGTTTGTAGGATGGAGGAGGAGGGGTCGCTCGCTGTGGTTGGTTCGTTCCGTTCTGTGTCTAGGAGTAGCGTGGCGTCCAGCAGTCGTTTCACACTAGTGCTAGGTGGTTCCGGTGTCTGAGCCGAGGGTAAGTTAAACAATGTGTCTAAGAGCATTTCGTCTGTGGGGGAGGCGGGGGCAGCCGGTTGGGGATGTGACGTTGCTGATGTGCCGGGCTGTTGGTCACTCGCTAATATAGGGGAAGAAGTGGGCGATGTCGTTGAGGAGAATAAAAGTAGGGAATCTATGAACGTTACGGATGGATCTACGAACGTCGGACCAGCCTGTATTAGGCTGCCGGGTTTTGTGACCGCGGTCGGGATCGGCTGTTGTGAAATAGGGGCCATCCACACGCGGGGAGGAGACGTAGGGTCCCAGAAGGACGCGTGGATTCTGCTTTTAATCAGGGACGTGACGTTGGCTCCTAGTTGATCGTGTAGGTGTCTGTTTACCTCGCGAAGGGCTGTAGACCAGGATTCCTGCGGGTCCTGGCATGACCTAGTTTTCAATTGATCGAGAAGGGAGGCTATTTTATCTGTGTAATGGGATTCGAGGATCGAGTAGCACTGTGACATCCACGTTTCGGCCGCTTCGGTGAGTAGGCGTTTCGTGGTGTCGCTAGCGCCCGTGGGAGTAAACGAACTTTTCATCATTTGGATTTTGTCAGCGTACCCCTCTGGGAGCAGCTTGTGTTGTGTGACGCACGCGACCGTGTCCAAGTAGCGGGCGGTTCTGAGTAATGTGACGAGCGTGGTGACCGTTGCGTCTAATGGTACCGGGGCTGGAAATTCAGAGGGGGGGGGCCCGCGGGGGTGTCATCCTTTTTGGGTGTGGAGTGCGCGAAAGAAGGGGGGAGCCGCTTAGTGTTGTCAGGGGTCACGGGGTCAGTGTTCGTCCTTGGGGTATCGGTATGCTGTTTGTCGGTAGAAGGCATCAGAGGCCTAGGGGGTTTTGGAGAGAAGGAGGTAGTTAGAGGTTCGAAATTAACCCGTCGAGGGTTTCTATAGGGACCGTATCTACCCCGGGGGGTGTAACCAGGTGCGTGGGGAGGACGGTATTCTCTGGGGGCGGAGTTCTCCCACTGCCGGTGTGTGGGGGTATCGTGATAGAGATATAAGAATAATATATATATAATAAATCAGTACATTTCAATAAGCTCACTCATTTCACCTCACAACCACCAGTAAATAAGAAATGCAAACGACACACAGAAATTCAGTTTAAGGTTTGTATTGGAAATAAAGAAAGGGCAGTTCAGTTCAGTTCATGGCACCTTTAAGCACCCTCTTAAACTCCACTTCGGGGTTTACAATAACCAAACAACTAAAAGGAAAGAAACAAAACAAAACAGCGTCCTGGCGCTTGTGTATGGATGTGTGTGCGAGCGTGCACTCTGGCGTGCGTAGGTGTGTGTTTGTGTGTTAGCTCTGCAGCTAGCCTCCGTACTCCGCTCACCCAGAGTAACCCTCTCCGCTCAGCGGAAGTCGTCTCCATTTTTGTTAGAGGCTGGGCTTCTGTGTTGTGGCCAACCAGCGGCACGCAACTGGGAACGTAACCGCCAGTCACCGTATGTGGGTGGGGAATAAAATGTTTATTATTATTGTTGTTTTGGCGGATCGCCCCACACTCTTCTCCCCCCCTTGAAGAAAAGCCTGACAGTGAGGAAGGCGTTCCTGGATCCCGGTTGAAACTGTCCGTATCGGGAAACCCAAGGAAATCCTCTATGTCAGTTTCCTCATTGAATATTTCTATGATTCGTCTATGAGGGGATGCAGGCTGAGTGTCCGGAAGTCCCATGAAATCCTCCTCATCGGTCTCCTCTTCAAAGATCTCCATCACCCGCCTGCGTTCCTGCTTCTCCAGGTCTTGCTCCCTCTCACGGGGTCCAGCGTGTACATCTCCAGCCGGCCCACGCCCATCTTCTGGAAGAGGACGAGCGGTTCGATGCCGCCCGGTCCGCCGGGCCGACACGGGGCCTCGGCGCGCATGTTGAGCCTCTCCGGGTGTCTTGAGGGTGAGGGCGGCGGTCCGGAGCGAGGCTCTTCAGCCTATCGGGAGCGTTGAGGAAGACCACGCCCAGGTCCGGAGAGATGAGGTTCAGCCAATCAGCCTCCTCGTTGCTCTGAAAAGACACGCCCCGTCCCGCCGACTGAAACTCCTCCTCTTCCTGTTCGGCCGCCTTCCTCACCAGGAGGCTGTTGACTCCTGGCAGGTCGTCGGTCCGCAGGTGCGCGTCGACGCGGTCCAGGTGGCGCACCAGCTTCCAGAAGGCCGCGCGCGGCTCCGAGCCGCCGTTCACCAGCACGTTGAAGCCGCTCACGGCGAAGAAGGCCGAGTCGCCGCGGCCGCCGGGGGAACACGGGCGCAGCGTCTTCGTGGAGCCCACCCCGGGGGGCGGGGCCAGCAGCGAGAAGGGAGACTCGGGCTCCAAGGACTCGCTGAGGTTCTCCGTGAACTCCCGGAGGCCCTCCATCTCCCCGAGCGCCGCGGGGGGGGTCGACGCGGATGTCTATGAAGCCCTTTGCAGGCTTACCGCCGTCCCGCACTCATCTTGGACATCTTGGACAGAGTGCAGTTTGTAGGAGAGTACGAATCCTTCCTGGTTGATCTGGAAGCTTAAAGTAAAGTTTTTTTTTTAATATATTTTTTATACCACGATTTTGTAACCCATTTTTCACCCCTGTGCCAATCATCTACTGTGATCCTGGGCTCTACACACCCTCCGCCAACCTGGGGAGAGCACAATGTGGCTTCAGGTCCTCTGACACAGGCTCTGTGGCCAAAGGCTCGCCTGGGGACTTGTCATCCTCTTCCTGGTTTTGTGGACTGTTGGTCTCGGGTTCGGAAGACATTTTTTCCGTTTCGTCAAAGCTCTTCAACTCATAGATCTCGCAGATCTTTTTGGTGAACTGGTTCTGATGACTGGGCTGCGACGGTCGATGTCATCTGCCAGTTCCTGGTGTTGGATTGGGTTGGCAAAAGAAACTCTTCTTGACTTTACAAGAGGTGAAGGCGTGTCCTCCTCCATTGGTCTCTTTTGGCATTTCTTGAGAATTCTGGTAGAGGGGGAGGCAGAGGGCGACCATGTCTCCCTCTAGCTTTCCTGCTGCTGGGGCTTTCAATGACCTCTAGCCCATTGACAGCCTCCAGACCCGTCTGCTTAGCTGGAGAGTCCTGGTACACTTCTTTACAGGTGCTCACTGAAGGAACAACATCCAAATCAACTGCATCTGTGTCAGTCTGGTCAATTTGAGTTTCCTCTTCTGGTTCACACTGCACTTCTTGGACATTGTCTTTCCCTATGCTCTCTCTGAGTGGTTCAATGTGTTGGACCTGAAGCTCTGATTGGACATCATCTTTCCCTATGCTCTCTTGAAGAGGTTCAATGTGTTGGACCTGAAGCTCTGATTGGACATAGTATTTCCCTATGCTCTCTTGGAGAGGTACAAGACATTTGTCTTCGACCTGAAGCTCTGATTGGACATAGTATTTCCCTATGCTCTCTTGGAGAGGTTCAATGTGTTGGACCTGAAGCTCTGATTGGACATAGTCTTTCCCTATGCTCTCTTGGAGAGGTTCAATGTGTTGGACCTGAAGCTCTGATTGGACATAGTCTTTCCCTATGCTCTCTTGGAGAGGTACAAGACATTTGTCTTCGACCTGAAGCTCTGATTGGCTTTCTTTTATAACGGTAAACTGTTCTTCATCCTCTGGAAGTTCATCTAAGGCACTTGGAAACTCTGGCAGGTGTTGTCCAGTTAATGCACTGTTTGCTTCTACATCCTCTTTGTCCTCTGCTAGAGAATTTAAGTCCTCTACTTGGTTTTCCTCAGCATTCTCCACCAGATCCTCAGTAAGCGCTTCCACAGGGTGAACAGTTTCTCCGTCTTTGTCTTCTGAAGACTGCAGGCTTAGTTTGTCTGTTTCGCCAGAGAGTGTCGGTGTGTCATCTGGTGGTGAGGCACTCGTCACAGGAGAGGTGGAAAGTGAACATTGTTCTGTGTACACAGGAGAGGTGGAAAGTGGACATTGTTCTGTGGACACAGGGGAGGTGGAAAGTGGACATTGTTCTGTGTACACAGGAGAGGTGGAAAGTGGACATTGTTCTGTGGACACAGGGGAGGTGGAAAGTGGACATTGTTCTGTGTACACAGGAGAGGTGGAAAGTGGACATTGTTCTGTGGACACGGGGGAGGCGGAAAGTGAACATTGTTCTGTGGACACAGGGGAGGTGGAAAGTGGACATTGTTCTGTGGACACGGGGGAGGCGGAAAGTGGACATTGTTCTGTGGACACGGGGGAGGTGGAAAGTGGACATTGTTCTGTGGACACGGGGGAGGCGGAAAGTGAACATTGTTCTGTGGACACAGGAGAGGTGGAAAGTGAACATTGTTCTGTGGACACAGGAGAGGTGGAAAGTGAACATTGTTCTGTGGACACAGGAGAGGTGGAAAGTGAACATTGTTCTGTGGACACAGGAGAGGTGGAAAGTGGACATTGTTCTGTGGACACAGGAGAGGTGGAAAGTGAACATTGTTCTGTGGACACAGGAGAGGTGGAAAGTGAACATTGTTCTGTGGACACAGGAGAGGTGGAAAGTGAACATTGTTCTGTGGACACGGGGGAGGCGGAAAGGAAAGCTTGTTCTGTGGACACAATAGTGTCCGAATGGGAGTTTTTCTGCACGGGGAGAACGGGCAGGTCAGAAGACTGCTCAGTGTTCTGACCTCACGTCTTGCTCTGTGACCACGCTACGCAGCCTGGAGGACCATGACAGCAGACCTCATGGTTCTGTACCTCATGGTTCTGTACCTCTGTACCTCATGGTTCTGTACCTCCTGGTTCTGTACCTCCTGCATCAACTCATTTCTAAGCCTCTTTGCCCTGTAGCGCTCCTGGACCACAGCAGCAGCACGCTTTGTGGCAAGGTAGGCCGTGCGCACTTTGTGCATTCTGAACTGAGTTTGAATGACGGTGGCGGCATCTCTCTTTTTCTTTAGATCTTCTCGAACTCTGAACCCCCTGTAATAATAATAATAATAACAGAACGTAGGTAGCTTGTATGTTCAAGGTGGCACGCCGTAGCTGCCTGTACTCCTGTTGTCGTTCTCTGCCTGTATCGGCTCTGGATGATAATGGTTGCACTCTGGAGGAGCAAGTACTTTCCATTAGAAAGTTTATAGAGCGTAAAGAACTTCATAAAAGAACACTTCTGAACTCTTTGGTCACCAACCTCTATCTCTGGATCAACAACCTGGCTGGTGCCTGGCTTTTTTGCTCACGAAGAAAGTAAGTCGTGGCTTACTGGACTCCACAGGGCTGTCAGGCAAATTTTGTAAGTGCATCATTTTCGGAGCCACCACCATAACTAACTTCACTCAAGGATTCTAATGAATCTGAATAGTCATAACTGGAGCTTGCATTGGGAGGACTGGCAATGAGATGAATCAGGTCAGAGTCAGTGATGGCCAGAGCATCTCTGACAGACGGCATTTGAGTTTGGGGTAAAACGCATTCACGTTCCGTAGCCACAGCATCGACAGGGCTTTCACGTGACTGTACGTACGCGGGGCATGAGGTTTTTAAAGCGGTTCTCTGGTGTTCCTATGGGAGAAATTGTCGTGTTCAGCGCTCTGGTTATCACTCTGTGCTCGGGTGTGCTTACTAATTCATGAGGCTCAGCTGAACCGTTGGTAGACGCCATGCGATCGCCGGCAGGGACAGGCAGAACAACAGGAGAGTTATTCTGAACGCGGTCCTGGTCTGACTGGACCAGGACTCCTTTTGCCTCCGAGTGGGCTTAGAAGCCCTCTGCTGCTCTTCAATAGGGCTGTACTTGAGGGACATCTGCCGTACTCTCTCTCTCCCTCATTGAGCAAAGACAGTGGGCTCCTGGGTTTTCCACGCATGTATTGCTGGTTCCGGAAGGAACTTGGAAGGTCTTATTGGCTGCAATCTTCAAGGTGGGCCCCGTTTTCTGTCCTCTAGGCGCGACTGATTGGTCACCGGCCACCTCTTGTTTTTGATTGAATCCCATAAGCTTTTCTGAAACACGGTACAAAACATTATGAGATACCGTTTTAAATTACATGCTCCAGAATAGATAATGGCAATGTGTGATTAAAAACAATGGAGTTCTCTCAGGCCAAAAATCTCTCCTGCTTTAAATTTACCCTTTTCTTTTTTGGTGCCTCTGCTCTCCCAAGCACAACTGCTTGATGTCTGAGGACGCCATTTGCATTGAAGATGACCAGTTCTCGAACTCCACCTTCTTCCCGGGATGCAGGGATAGTCTTTTAGATGATTCTCAGGGACATTTTATGACTCTCTCTTCAATGACGTTGAGTCATATTTTGCCATTTTTTTACAAATTGCAGCATTTAACTCCCATTTCATTTTATATGGTTATAACGTGGTTATATTCATGTAGAAAACCGAAGAAGAAATGATTATTATAACTAAAGCTAGCAAAATAAAACTATAATAATAATAATAAAAAACAGTACAGTAGCATAGTAGTGCAGAGGTCGTTGATTTATTGTGTAAATAAACTGTGTTTTGGGACGCAAAAGGCACCCTATTTTAATCTCTGCCATGGTATGATTATGGTATTGTACTAGTTTATGAGGTCTCACTCACTGGGAAAGAGTTGGCCTGTCACTAGTTTATGTTACTCTATGGCTGTGGTAAATGTGTAATAGCCGATAGACTCTTAAATACTGTTTTGTACCACAACATCACTCGTGAGCAGGGTTTCTGTTTATTTAATGTTATATATGAACAAATTACTTAACCACTGGGCAACATTTTATACTTTGTATGTTGCACACATCATGTGTCATGCAAAAACGAATAGCTTTGCAATGCAAAGTGTTATGAGCCAAAAGTGGGATAGATTAACAAATAACTATATTGTTGCGAACGCAGTGATTGCGAATGCAGTGAGCACTTACTATGAGACCTAGCAGATCATGTCTGTCTGTGTGTCTGTCTGTCCCGCTATCCAAATATGGAGTGTGTTGCATCAGCAATCACTCAGCTCCATATATGGGGACAAAAGGGGCCAGGTCCACTCAGCTCCATATATGGGCACAAAAGGGGCCAGGTCCACATATACAGTAACAGCGGAACAGCGAGACAGACAGACATGATCTGCAGGGTCTCAGCTGCGTTCGCTTCCCGCGTTTGCGCGTCTTACTGGTATTAAATGATTGTGCAACCATGTTTTTACTAGATGAAATCAATTCCATGAACTGTTGCTCGCTTGCACCCCACTACAGTGACTACACCACTAACTCCACTACAGTGACTACACCACTAACTCCACTACAGTGACTACACCACTAACTCCACTACAGTGACTACACCACTAACTCCACTACAGTGACTACACCACTAACTCCACTACAGTGACTACACCACTAACTCCACTACAGTGACTACACCACTAACTCCACTACAGTGACTACACCACTAACTCCACTACAGTGACTACACCACTAACTCCACGACAGTGACTACACCACTAACTCCACTACAGTGACTACACCACTAACTCCACTACAGTGACTACACCACTAACTCCACGACAGTGACTACACCACTAACTCCACGACAGTGACTACACCACTAACTCCACGACAGTGACCACACCACTAACTCCACGACAGTGACCACACCACTAACTCCACGACAGTGACCACACCACTAACTCCACGACAGTGACCACACCACTAACTCCACTACAGTGACTACACCACTAACTCCACTACAGTGACTACACCACTAACTCCACTACAGTGACTACACCACTAACCCCACTACAGTGACTACACCACTAACCCCACTACAGTGACTACACCACTAACTCCACTACAGTGACTACACCACTAACTCCACTACAGTGACTACACCACTAACTCCACTACAGTGACTACACCACTAACCCCACTACAGTGACTACACCACTAACTCCACTACAGTGACTACACCACTAACTCCACTACAGTGACTACACCACTAACTCCACTACAGTGACTACACCACTAACTCCACTACAGTGACTACACCACTAACTCCACTACAGTGACTACACCACTAACTCCACTACAGTGACTACACCACTAACTCCACTACAGTGACTACACCACTAACTCCACTACAGTGACTACACCACTAACTCCACTACAGTGACTACACCACTAACTCCACTACAGTGACTACACCACTAACCCCACTACAGTGACTACACCACTAACTCCACTACAGTGACTACACCACTAACTCCACTACAGTGACTACACCACTAACTCCACTACAGTGACTACACCACTAACTCCAACACTTAGGAAAATAATCAAGGAATTTCTTAACGGGAAGTAGCTCAGTCATAACATCATGGATTTTCATGAAACAAACACACACACACGCAGATAGAAAGAGGATATTCAAGTTTTCCCTAATCCCTACAGCTGCAGTGTTTAGTTTAACGTCGTTTAATACAAGCAGATCGCAAAAAAACAATTGGGACGAGTGGCGAGCCAATGGAGGGTATATTGCAACTCTAGATTCATCCAATTATTATTTTTAAATCTATAGAGTTGCAAATTGAGGCCTAGGTGTCATAGCCGACTTGACACTTTTTGGCAGCACACTCGCACTTGAAAACAGCATGCCAAGCCAATGGGTTCTTGACCCATTCTGAACGGGAACCCGTTTTGGTATTAGCATCATGTTATGCTTTAGCTATTGAAAAACAGCAGATCTACAAGCTCATCAGCTTGTAGGTCTGCTATTTTTGAAAAAAATCGAAGAACAACTGACATTTTTTAGAATCTGATCTCAGGTCAGAATGGGTTCATCAGACCAGTGTGTGTCCAGTGGAAACCTCGTATGAATCTGATCTCAGGTCAGAATGGGTTAATATTCCATCCAGCATTGCCAACGCCCAGCAGGCAGCAGCCTACACATTCATTATTTATTATTATAATTAATATCAAAACATATTGCTCTTCTTTTTGTACCTCTTTTACCTCAGCCTGCCCTACATTGTTGGCAGCCTATAAGTAGAAGTATTTTATTTATCGATTAGGCGTAGCAGCAGGCTATAATAAACAAACAAACAAACACCGACGACGGTATTTTCCCGACTCTAACCTCGGCCACGGCGTCCTCGGTAGGATTGTCAAGGCGCAGAAGGGCAGACTTCGAGGTGCCTGCAGCTTCACACAGCCGTAGGTTACAAACGGGGCATCAAACTAAGAACTGGAATGGCATTTTCTTTGTCGCTATAGCGGTCTCTCCTTGTTGGACTGACGATGTCCAGATATCCTCCTCTCAGCGTAGAACTCATACTTTCAGCCATTCTTACTAGCGAACACTCTTTAAAAACGCACTAAACTAGGCTGCGGCCGCACGCTGCTACTTGTCTGACAGCCTGGCGAAAAAACTACTGTACTGACTGAATGTTTGTTGCCGTTTAAACATGCGACGTTCAGAAAGATCGTTTGAAATTTCGACCGTTGTTTTCAGTGGTCGCTCAGCCAATCGCAGTGGAGGAGCGGCTGCGTTTGCTCCGTTTGTCCAATGAGAACACGGAACAACTTGAACGCGTATACACAACATTCTCAGCCTATCGGAAACTCATCGTTGCATTTAAACCACCGTTTCTCAACGTATATAAATATATAATATCCATCGGTAGAATCGGTTGTCATGGGGCCATACTAATTTATTATGGTCCCATTTGATGACAACTGATTCTGAATTATTTAATAATAGCTCATACAAAGGGACGGAATATTCCATGAAGCATTATTATTCTGTTGATTAATTTACACCACGACAGTTATGCATATGCCTACTGCCATTGAATGTGAAATAATATACCAAAGTGAGGATTAAATACATTTCCACTTCATTACATTAATCTATGAAATCCTATCATCTACAGTAGTAAGTAGAATATGTTCGCATAATAATAAATAATCTACTGTAATGTGTTGTGTTTATGATGAATTGATAAAGGTGGACCCGCTTGTAAACGAGTGTAATGCTTTATTGGGTGATTGGGTCGTCCACTCACAGTTGACAGTTTTTTTGTATTGAGTTGTGCTTGAAATGTTACTGTAATTCTGCAAACTGTTAATCAATCGAGTTGACTTTCTGCAATTGCCCCTCATGACCAGCTGAGGGCAGCATTGTTCTGTACAGCCTACAGAGCTGAGTAATAGTGAATGCCAGGCTAAAGCTGAGTGATGTGTGCTGTTGGACTGGTGATGGACTGATGGTATGATAGGAAAGTATAGGACATTATTACTGCCACCCATAGATCTCCATATATGGAGCTGACCTGTTCTGACATTCCATATGTTGATCTGACCTCATCAAACCCTGTACACTCAAGACACGCTTCATATTATGGCCACTGGCCAGTACATAATTCATTCCATATGTTGGAGCCAAAATGCTTTTTGTTTATTTTGTTTTGTTTATTTACACTAATTAATGATGAAGTTAACGTGTCCTTCTTTACGATGACGTAAAGAAGTGACTGTGGCTCAGGAGGTAGAGCAGGTCGTCCAATGACCATGGGTCGGCGGTTCGAATCCCGGCTCCTGCTGTCTACATGTCGAAGTGTCCTTAGGCAAGACACTTGCTCCACAAATTGCTCCTGATGTGCTGGTTGGTACCTTGCATGGTTTCTGCCACAATCGGTGTATAAATGGGTGAATGTAATGCACAATCTATGTACAGGTGGTGCTATGACACCTATTGGTTCATAAGCAGCAGTGCAAAGTACATTTAGATTTAATGCACTTTATTAATTACTGTATAATTGTTTGGCTACATCAGTGTTGTAGTCTGATTCTGAGTAGCTTTATGGTCAATAAGGAGGCTAATCAAGGTTTATGTTCCATTACAGATTGGGCCCCATACTGTGAACCACTGTTCTTTTTTATCTTTTTTGTTTGGAATTCAAGTCTATGCTGCTATAGTATTTATACTTTATCTTGTCATATGATATTATATAGCCCAAGTGGCGTTTTAACACGGGTCCTCACTTTTACTTCTTTAACCAAAGAGTTAAAGGTAGAGTAAGTGATTTCACTCAAAAAACCGTAGGTTTCGTTTTTGGCTGTGGGACCTAAGCCTTCGTCCAATCAGGATAGAGAGTCAAAAACGAAACCTAAGGTTTTTTGACCCCCAGGGGTTAACTGGGGACAGGGAGGAACTCCTTATATGGTCAGCACACTCTATAGTAGAGAGGATTATCACAACAAAACAAAAAAATAAGTGATATTTGAATTAAGTGAAATCACTTACTCTACCTTTAACTAGTTAACCGCCAACGACGGATATATTGGTTTCAGGATTATATTGCATAGTTTCACTCGAGGACTACTGTCCCTTTTACAGTGCAGTGTTCGTTTGGGCTTTTAGCCTTTATTATTAATTTGCAGTGTTTTAATGCCAACCATATTTGGCTCAGAGTGAAGGTGTGCTTATTTGCAGTGTTTAACCTTGTGTTTATGGACATAGGAAAGGAGTGTATCCTAGTGCAATTGATGCGATTCCTTATCTGTATAGTGGACGACTTGATAACCTCCTATTGGTATCTCTGTGAACAGTGAATATATACGTTTTAAAGGAGATGTCAATACTGTGAATAGTGAATATACGTTTTAAATGAAATGTCAATACTTTGTATGTTCTCAGAATAAAAGTTATATTCCATGAAGCAACCGACCGTTATTGTTCACTCAAACTGAACACTTACCTTGTGTATTCTGGGTCTCCCACCCTGTAATTGGGAGTGGCGTAGTATTACTGTGACATTAGGAGTACTTAGCGACTCCACTTGGTTACACAATGTTGTACTGTCAATTGTAGTGAGCAAGGAAGGTGTTGGTGTGAGTAATGAGTGTGATTGATGCACACAAGAGGGTGTAAATGCAGATGGGAAGTATATCATAGTTGGAAATAAGATAGCATTTGTTGCGTATTCTCATGTAATGTAATGACAGTGTTTGTAGCAAAGAGTAAGTGTACTGTATTTAACTGTACCGTACCATAATGCACTGTACCATACTGTACTATGCAGTAGTACACTGTGTTGTACTTTACTGTAATGTACCGTACCATACTGTGCTGTATTGTATGGTACCATAGTGTACAGTAAGGCACAGTACAGTATGAAACGGTACTGTGCCATACTGTAACATACTGTGCTGTCAGAGATGGGCAGTATTTGAAATACATGTATTTGAAATACTTTTTTGTAATTTGTATTTTGCTGGGATGGAAGAAATGAGACGTATTTTGTATCTAAATACTTTCAGATTGAGTATTTTCTGTATTTCAAATACATAAAATACTTTTTTGTTTTAATGTCATTTTGTTCTCAAATGGACACATGTTAAACATTTACACTGCCTCAGGTTTAAACTGTAGGGGCAAAACACACGCACCCACCCATACACACAACACAACACAATGTGTGATGTCACTTCTATTCCGCCTTCTGATTAATCTATCAGATTGATTGATTGAAATATTTATTAACAGTTTGCAGAATTACAGTACATTTAAGCACAAACTCAATACAAAGACTAAGTATGAGTAGACGACCCAATTAATCATTACACTTGTTTACAACATTTAGAGACGTACACATAGACACTTATATTAGTTAAAGAACAGAACAGGAATTCATCATAAAGGAAGCAAAGAGGGAAAATAAACATATACAGTGAGGGGAAATAAGGGGGGGGGGGGGGGGATTCAGATTTTATGGGGGCCAGTTTCGAATTGCAGCCGTCCGTAGGTGCCCTTTGAGAGCGTTTTTGAAGGAGTCAAGGGATTCACATGTCTTAACGACTGTTGGTAGGGCGTTCCACATTTTGGTGGCATAGGAGCGAAAATAATTTAGTCCCTTGTTTGTGCCGGATCTGGGTTGTACATGGTTTGTTGCACTCCCTCTGGTGTTGTGAGTGTGGACTTCGTTTACATTAAGGAAGTAATTAGACGGGTACATGGGTATCTTGGTGGTGTATCGAATCTTGTGGACCAGACCCATTGCAAGATGCTGTACTCTGTCGTCGACCCTAAGCCATCCCAGCCTGTCAAAGTGGGCAGGGGTGAGGTGGGTTCGGGGGGTGAGGCCAAGTAGTAGCCTGACCAATTTGTTTTGGGATGTCTGGAGACTTGTTTTAAGGGCCTTTGAGGTGCTGTGGTACCAAGAGGTGGATGCATAGTCAAAGAAACCTTGTACGAGGGCTCCTGTTAAGGTCTTCAAGGTGTTTTTGTTGACCAGTGAGGAGATCCTTTAAAGGAATCTTGTTCTTTGATTGACTTTTTTGATTACGTTGGTGGCCATTTTATCACTATGCATGCACCTCTTGGTACCACAGCACCTCAAAACCTCCAGACCAACCTCCAGCAACCTTCCCTTTATGATGGATTCCTGTTCTGTTCTTTAACTACATAGAAGTGTTTATTTGTACGTCTCTAAATGTTTTGATTAATTGAACAATGTGGACCCTGTTGTAAACAAGTGTAATGCCTAATTGGGGTCGTCCACTCAAAGTTAACAGTCTCCGTATTGAGTTTGTGCTTGAAATGTACTGTCATTCTGCAAACTGTTAATGAATATTTCAATCAATCAATCAAACGTTCACCTGCGCATCTCTACATGTTTGTATTTCATTTGTTTGGTCAATATAATGTACTGCGATGCACTTTTGTTGATTGTTTATGTGTTTCATTATTTTTGTGTGAACATACAGTCCTCACGGCATGAACGGAGGGATGAGAAGAAATGCCCGTTTATAAAGAACCGACCTGTGTCTTCAATGTTGGGAGAAGAGCTACAGAATCCATTCAGAGCTTCTGGACAAATGAAGGAACCTCCATCCTGACCTGGTGAGTAATATGCCTGTTGTAGTATGATATGATCTGAGTGCCTATGCTGTGTACTTGTACAGCGTGGAACTATAGTGGTCCTCTGGAGTGGGTGTGGAACTATAGTGGCCCTCTGGAGTGAGTGTGGAACTATAGTGGCCCTCTGGAGTGAGTGTGGAACTATAGTGGTCCTCTTGAGTGAGTGTGGAACTGTAGTGGCCCTCTGGAGTGAGTGTGGAACTATAGTGGCCCTCTGGAGTGAGTGTGGAACTATAGTGGTCCTCTGGAGTGAGTGTGGAACTATAGTGGCCCCATGGAGTAAGTGTGGAACTGTAGTGGCCCTCTGGAGTGAGTGTGGAACTGTAGTGGCCCTCTGGAGTGAGTGTGGAACTATAGTGGTCCTCTGGAGTGAGTGTGGAACTATAGTGGTCCTCTGGAGTGAGTGTGGAACTATAGTGGCCCTCTGGAGTGAGTGTGGAACTGTAGTGGTCCTCTGGAGTGAGTGTGGAACTATAGTGGTCCTCTGGAGTGAGTGTGGAACTATAGTGGTCCTCTGGAGTGAGTGTGGAACTGTAGTGGTCCTCTGGAGTGAGTGTGGAACTATAGTGGTCCTCTGGATCTTCAAAGTTACACTCACTCAGTATTCCTAGGATGACATCACACCCACTTTGACAAAACCATGCTCTCTAGACCAGTGCAGTACCCTGGTTGAACACCGGGGGGCGACATCGTCCTACCTCTGTGTGCCTCAGCTCAGACCTGCATGAGTCTGAAACTTGTTTGTGTGCGTGCATGTCTGAAACTATAGTATTCCTGTGTGTACACACACACACACACACACACACACACACACACACACACACACACACACACACAAAGAGCGACAGTAACTTTTCTAAAAATGTCTCCGCTCTGAAAAAAGTAAACAGACAACACTCAAAGGAGACGAGAACGAGAGAGAGTTAGACAGACAGACAGACAGGCAGGCAGGCAGGCAGACAGACAGACAGACAGACAGACAGACAGACCACCCTTTTCTCTCCTGACGTGATCACCTATTATTAGTATTTTTTGTTGTGATGATTAGAATTGTGTTGTCATTTGTCATGTCATGATTATGAATTGAATAACCAGGACCTGAATGTCTGACTGTATACCCTGTACCGAGTGACAAATAACTGTCAGCCCATACATCCAAACAGAAAAGTCATATTTGATTGAATTAAATGACTTTGAATTAAATTCACTTTATCACTCGATTTGCCACTCAATCTGCCATTCACTTTATGCATGTGCATGCATAATACCCTCTATAGCAATGATTACTGTCACAATATAGAGCTTTTAAAAACCTCTTTTAGTGAAAGAAAATCGCTTACACTATAACACAATGTGTATGTCTTTAACACAATGCAATGTGTTCAGATGGGATAAGTCCAACACACACACACACACACACACACACACACACACACACACACACACACACACACGCATAGGGATCCATTTTTATTGTGAAAATATATTTAAAAATATTGACTCGAGTGGGTGGGGAATCCCGATCATAGACTGTAACGGTAGCCACGCCCCTCAGAACATACGCGACTTTATGGTCATTTTTTTAAATAAATGGGGCCATAATTTTCCAAAAAGAATATTATGACATTATAAATGAGACTTTAAACTATAGTGACTGGAAGCAGAAAGTATTCATGACCATGTTTATTAAGGTAATACAGTCTAGGTGAAGTTGGGCCCAAATACATGGACTTCTATGGAGCTATGGGGTTTTCTGGGCCCAATGACAGATAGCGCCACAACAGGCCATTATATGAACTTTCAGGAAATCCCGATTTCCTCAGTGGCTTCACAAAATATCTGTCTGACTGCCCCCCTGGTTGCACCAGACTCCCACCAGCACCAGGCACTTTATTCAGGAATGGTGGATTTTCTCGAGCCGCAACGGTTCCGCAGGCTCCACCTATAGCCCATGGTGGTGCCGCAGGGCTCCGCTTGAGGCTCGCATGGCCCTCCTAAAGGCCTCACCGTGGGTTTGTTGGGCCTCTTCCTCACGGAGGACACAGGCTGGGGCGCCGACCCATATATACTGCTCACCTGGGTGTCGTCTAATTTCCGGCTGCCACCCGTCTCTCCGGTGGTCACCAGACTATTCCTGGTTGTCACGTAGTCTATAGACAGAAGCAGCTCTATAGATGTCTCTATGTGTATATATATGTATATATATATATATATATATATATATATATATATGTGTGTGTATACAAACACAGACATGCAGCTCTAACAGGCTTACGCAGTAGAGAGAAGGTTCCGGCATGTTGTTTAAGGACTTCATTTTTATAAGACTTTAATCAAATTAAAGGTTTGTTGGAACTTTAAGTGTTTTTCTCTCTCTCTCTCTCACATCGAAGCTCCTCCGAGTCATTTGGCGTTCGGTTGGCTTCATTCCCTCCTACTCACTCGCACGCACGCACACACACACACACACACACACACACACACACACACACACACACATACATTACACACACACACACACACACACAGCGCAGCACCACAGAGTGACGCTTAAATAATGTAATTTAAATAGAAATGGTGTCATTTTGTTCAGCGGATTAAACGGAGCATGTTTTGGTCTCCGGGGAATCAAAGCCTCCTCTCTCTCTCTCTCTCTCTCTCTCTCTCTCTCTCTCTCTCTCTCTCTCTGTCTCTGTTTCTCTCTCTCTCTCTCTGTTTCTCTCTCTCTCTCTCTCTCTGTCTCTGTTTCTCTCTCTGTCTCTCTCTCTCTCTCTCTCTCTCTCTCTCTCTCTCTCTCTCTCTCTCTCTCTCTCTCTCTCTCTCTCTCTCTCTCTCTCTCTCTCGTGGTTTTATCGTCTCATTTCAACTCAACAAAATGTTTTTTTTGTATTTTTTTTTCTGGGTTGATTTTTTTTGGTTTGGTGGTTAAATCAAAGGACATTAACTTCACCAAAACTCAACAGTGAGCGGAAGTATTTACGGTCAAAACAATAACACTGTCGATGCAGTGTCTATAGTGTGTTCTATAGTGTGTTCTATGCAGTGTCTATAGTGTGTTCTATAGTGTGTTCTATGCAGTGTCTATAGCGCGTGTATTTCCACTACGAACCATTGAACGTGCATTGTAATACACATTGGTCTGAATGGTCTGTGAGCGTAGCGATACATATACAGGCGATACGTGTAAAACCCAGGACATTTGAAGGAATTTTTAACCCCCCCCCCCCCCCCCGGACTGCCCGGACAGCCCCCCAAAAGAGGACTTGTCCGGGCAAAAGAGGACGTATGGTAAGCCTAACTCACCGGGGTCAGTTGTCCAGTATTCGTGTATAGAGCTGCTATTGTGGTGCGTGCGTGCGTGCGTGCGTGCGTGCGTGCGTGTCATTGAGTGATCGGTGAACAGACAGTCAATATCCTCATGACCTCGCTGCCCACCGATGACATCATAGCGATCATAAAGGTTATTGATTGGCCGGTGCGGTTTGATTGACGCGTCTCAAAAACATGCCTTCACAGCTTCCGTGTCGTTTCCAAGATGGATGCTGAGTTGCGGAGTTTAGAGTCTGGGACGTGTGGAGCGTTGTCCAGGGTGTTTTAGAGAAGGGAGAAGAGTCTGGGACGTGTGGAGCGTTGTCCAGGGTGTTTTAGGGAAGGGAGAAGAGTCTGGGACGTGTGGAGCGTTGTCCAGGGTGTTTTAGAGAAGGGAGAAGAGTCTGGGACGTGTGGAGCGTTGTCCAGGGTGTTTTAGGGAAGGGAGAAGAGTCTGGGACGTGTGGAGCGTTGTCCAGGTTGTTTTAGAGAAGGGAGAAGAGTCTGGGACGTGTGGAGCGTTGTCCAGGGTGTTTTAGAGAAGGGAGAAGACTCTGGGACGTGTGGAGCGTTGTCCAGGGTGTTTTAGAGAAGGGAGAAGAGTCTGGGACGTGTGGAGCGTTGTCCAGGGTGTTTTAGGGAAGGGAGAAGAGTCTGGGACGTGTGGAGCGTTGTCCAGGGTGTTTTAGAGAAGGGAGAAGAGTCTGGGATGTGTGGAGCGTTGTCCAGGGTGTTTTAGAGAAGGGAGAAGACTCTGGGACGTGTGGAGCGTTGTCCAGGGTGTTTTAGAGAAGGGAGAAGAGTCTGGGACGTGTGGAGCGTTGTCCAGGGTGTTTTAGAGAAGGGAGAAGAGTCTGGGACGTGTGGAGCGTTGTCCAGGGTGTTTTAGAGAAGGGAGAAGAGTGGGACGTGTGGGAGCGGTTGTCCAGGTTGTTTTAGAGAAGTGTTTGAAGACATTTCAAAGCGTTTTTCCAGACCAAAGCTACGTCGTCTGACTCTGTAAAATGTGTGTGTGTGTGTGTGTGTGTGTGTGTGTGTGTGTGTGTGTGTGTGGGGGGGGGGGGGGGGGGGGGGGGGTGGAGATTAACCTTGTGCTAATTGTTAAAACAAACATCGTTGCAGTCTGCACTTTGTCCACCGGGGTGCGACGTGACAATTTTGCACGCACACACGCGCACACGAGGACATTCGGTATTATTAAAAGTAACAGGCGACAGTGAACAGAGGGGCCTGTGTGTGTGTTTGCGCGCCGTGTGCACACACATGTGCGTGTGTTATGAAATATGTAAAAGGTAAACAGAGGAGGGTCTCAGAGTTGTGGTTCGACCCCCCCCCCCCCCCACACACACACCCCCTCCACCTCCCCCCTCTGACGCCTAGCGGTAAACATTTGGTCGCCACAGCAACGAACTGACTCTTTATTTCTTTCTTTCTTTCTAGATATTTTTCGGTCTTTTAGAGGAAAACTTGACCCATGAAATTACTGTCATCATTATGATGTCATCAGTGACCCCCGACCTCACCTGTATTTTGCGGCCCGGTGCTAATGGTGGGGGAGATTTTTCTTCTAAAGAAATTGCTAAATACCACAACAAAAATGTAGTATTGATAAACAATCGATTATCTGCTTAGCGAAACGATACGATTCGATACATATTCAATGTTGCCGTTTTTACTTCGATATACATACGCCAGGGATTTAGAGAGAGGGCTGACCTCATGCTTCCTTCTATGCATGAGGAGTCCATGAAGCTGCTTCTTTTCACCTCACAGGGGGAGGTGTGGGGGGGGGGGGGGGGTTCCTGGTTGACGTAGCGGGGGCGGGGGGGTAGTGTGTGGAAGGAATTAACATGTTATTCCAACCTGTTCCTGTCCCCTCTATCAGGGGGAAGCTATGCGTGTGTGCGTGTGTGCGTGCGTGCAGTGCGTGTGTGTGTGTGTGTGCGTGTGTGTGTGTGCGTGCGTGTGTGTGTGTGTGTGTGTGTGTGTGTGCATGCAGATTACATCACTTTCAAAGCTCAATGCTTCCTTCCTAGACTCACTATTTGTCTTTGGCTCCAAAATGTTTCCCTTTAAAATTCCAACATCTCTCTCTCTCTCTCTCTCTCTCTCTCTCTCTCTCTCAGAGTGTGTTTTAACTACCGTATCTTAATATGAACTCATTTTACTGGTGGACCCCCCCTCCCCTCCCATGGAACCCCGGGGGTCCCTGGGGGTCACGGACCCCCGCATGGCATCATGGTCTCATTTCCAGTTCAAAGCTGTTTTTCTGGAATCGGACCAAAGCCGTTTTGGGTTTTGGTGTGCGTGCGTGTGTGCGTGCGTGTGTGTGTACATGCGTGTGTGTGTGTGTGTGCGTGCGCGTGCGTGCGTGTGTGCATGCGCGGTGTTTGTGGGCAGAAGAGGCGCCTGCAGTCAAACTGTAAGACTTTAGCGCATTTTCATATTAGCATAATCGTCCAAAGATATTAACACTTTTCGTATTATCATAATCACCCAAAGCGTCGCGAAATTCTTGGGCTGATTTCCATAATTTGCCTCATCATCGCAAAACAAGAACAGGATGTGTGCAAAATTAAAACGTTTTTTTTTTAAATGTTTTTACATTATTAGATTTATTTTTGACTATTATATAAAATACTGGATTCAATAAACAGAAACAATCACAGTCATACAACGGTCAACAGCATCAGAGAAGATAGATCTGAATGAAGGAACGCTGTTTTGAGAATAACTTTACAGAATTAAAGACACCTTAATGTGAAATATGATATTCTGTTAACCCATTCTGACCTGGGCACCCATTTTGGTGTTATAGCATCATGTTATGCTTTAAGCTATTGAAAAATAGCAGATCTACAAGCTCATATCGCGCCACCGAGTGGCGCGATACGAGCTTGTAGGTCTGCTATTTTTGAAAAATTCGAAGAACGACTGACATTTTTAGAATCTGATCTCAGGTCAGAATGGGTTCATCAGACCCAGTGTGTGTCCCGTGGAAACCTCGTATGAATCTGATCTCAGGTCAGAATGGGTTAAGTACGTCCGCCAGTCAAATGGCAGCTGGACGAATCGTCTCTAACACTGAGGGTGAAATAAATGCATCAAATGATCTTATGTTTCCACCAGATTATCTTTACGTCATTTATCTGTCTGTTAAAACGACACAGATAGATGCTGCATTTTAGCCACAATCTGTCGTAGATTAATGGGTTGAATCTAGACTTGATCCAGTGTGTGTGTGTGTGTGTGTGTGTGTGTGTGTGTGTGTGTGTGTGTGACACAGTAAGACAGTCAAACTGCTACCTGTCAGCATCAGAAACCAGCATGGGGGGGGGGGGGGGGGGGGGGGGTAGGGGGGACGACAGAGACCCCCCTCCTTCCCCCCGTCCCCCCAAAACCCTGTCAAGACCCTCGACCCTCCCCTCCGCCACCTGTCAACCGCTGTGTGTGTGTGTGTGTGTGTGTGTGTGTGCGCGTGCACACGCGTGTGTGTGTGTAATCAACTCTTCAATGTGACGGAACTGTGTGTGTGTGTTTGTGTGTCTGCGTGTGTGTGTGTGTGTGTGTGTGTGTGTGTGTGTGTGTGTGTGTGTGTGTGTGTGTGTGTGTGTGTGTGTGTGTGTGTGTGTGTGTGTGTGTGTGTGTGCATGCATGTACACGCACAACTTATTCTTTCCTGGAGTATTTGTCCACATCAGGAGACAGACATATTATCAGTGTTGTTTTCGTCGACTAAAATTAAGACGTCTGCCTTTTTTCACTGACGAAAACTAAAATGGAAACTAAATGAAAACTATGATGACTAAAACTTTGAGAATAAATATATTGAGAATTTCATCAACAAATAAAAACTAAGACTAAAATGTTAGGAAGGGACTTTAGTGGACAAGAGTATGAGTCATTTTGCACTTGGTTGCATACAGTCTGGAGCAACGGAAGCTCTGATCATGAGTCAAATATAAATGCTTCCGTCGTACAGTCTGGAGCAACGGAAGCTCTGATCACGAGTAAAATATAAATGCTTCCGTCGTACAGTCTGGAGCAACGGAAGCTCTGATCACGAGTAAAATATAAATGCTTCCGTCATACAGTCTGGAGCAACGGAAGCTCTGATCACGAGTAGAATATAAATGCTTCCGTCGTACAGTCTGGAGCAACGGAAGCTCTGATCATCTTTACAGTCTGGAGCAACGGAAGCTCTGATCATCTTTACAGTCTGGAGCAACGGAAGCTCTGATCACGAGTAGAATATAAATGCTTCCGTCATACAGTCTGGAGCAACGGAAGCTCTGATCACGAGTAGAATATAAATGCTTCCGTCGTACAGTCTGGAGCAACGGAAGCTCTGATCACGAGTAAAATATAAATGCTTCCGTCGTACAGTCTGGAGCAACGGAAGCTCTGATCACGAGTAAAATATAAATGCTTCCGTCATACAGTCTGGAGCAACGGAAGCTCTGATCACGAGTAAAATATAAATGCTTCCGTCGTACAGTCTGGAGCAACGGAAGCTCTGATCATGAGTAAAATATAAATGCTTCCGTCATACAGTCTGGAGCAACGGAAGCTCTGATCACGAGTAAAATATAAATGCTTCCGTCGTACAGTCTGGAACAACGGAAGCTCTGATCACGAGTAAAATATAAATGCTTCCGTCGTACAGTCTGGAGCAACGGAAGCTCTGATCACGAGTAAAATATAAATGCTTCCGTCGTACAGTCTGGAGCAACGGAAGCTCTGATCATGAGTAAAATATAAATGCTTCCGTCGTACAGTCTGGAGCAACGGAAGCTCTGATCATGAGTAGAATATAAATGCTTCCGTCATACAGTCTGGAGCAACAGAAGCTCTGATCATGAGTAAAACATAAATGCTTCCGACGTACAGTCTGGAGCAACGGAAGCTCTGATCACGAGTAAAATATAAATGCTTCCGTCGTACAGTCTGGAGCAACGGAAGCTCTGATCATGAGTAGAATATAAATGCTTCCGTCATACAGTCTGGAGCAACGGAAGCTCTGATCATGAGTAAAATATAAATGCTTCTGTCATACAGTCTGGAGCAACGGAAGCTCTGATCATGAGTAAAATATAAATGCTTCCGTCGTACAGTCTGGAGCAACGGAAGCTCTGATCATGAGTAGAATATAAATGCTTCGGTCATACAGTCTGGAGCAACGGAAGCTCTGATCATGAGTAAAATATAAATGCTTCCGTCGTACAGTCTGGAGCAACGGAAGCTCTGATCACGAGTAAAATATAAATGCTTCCGTCGTACAGTCTGGAGCAACGGAAGCTCTGATCACGAGTCAAATATAAATGCTTCCGTCATACAGTCTGGAGCAACGGAAGCTCTGATCACGAGTCTAATATAAATGCTTCCGTCATACAGTCTGGAGCAACGGAAGCTCTGATCACGAGTAAAATATAAATGCTTCCGTCATACAGTCTGGAGCAACGGAAGCTCTGATCACGAGTAAAATATAAATGCTTCCGTCGTACAGTCTGGAGCAACGGAAGCTCTGATCACGAGTAAAATATAAATGCTTCCGTCGTACAGTCTGGAGCAACGGAAGCTCTGATCACGAGTCAAATATAAATGCTTCCGTCGTACAGTCTGGAGCAACGGAAGCTCTGATCATGAGTCAAATATAAATGCTTCCGTCGTACAGTCTGGAGCAACGGAAGCTCTGATCACGAGTAAAATATAAATGCTTCCGTCATACAGTCTGGAGAACCGGAAGCTCTGATCATGAGTCAAATATAAATGCTTCCGTCGTACAGTCTGGAGCAACGGAAGCTCTGATCACGAGTAAAATATAAATGCTTCCGTCGTACAGTCTGGAGCAACGGAAGCTCTGATCACGAGTCAAATATAAATGCTTCCGTCGTACAGTCTGGAGCAACGGAAGCTCTGATCACGAGTAAAATATAAATGCTTCCGTCATACAGTCTGGAGCAACGGAAGCTCGGATCACGAGTAAAATATAAATGCTTCCGTCGTACAGTCTGGAGCAACGGAAGCTCGGATCACGAGTAAAATATAAATGCTTCCGTCGTACAGTCTGGAGCAACGGAAGCTCCGATCATGAGTCAAATATAAATGCTTCCGTCATACAGTCTGGAGCAACGGAAGCTCTGATCACGAGTAAAATATAAATGCTTCCGTCGTACAGTCTGGAGCAACGGAAGCTCTGATCATGAGTAGAATATAAATGCTTCCGTCGTACAGTCTGGAGCAACGGAAGCTCTGATCACGAGTAAAATATAAATGCTTCCGTCGTACAGTCTGGAGCAACGGAAGCTCTGATCACGAGTAAAATATAAATGCTTCCGTCGTACAGTCTGGAGCGACGGAAGCTCTGATCACGAGTAAAATATAAATGCTTCCGTCGTACAGTCTGGAGCAACGGAAGCTCTGATCACGAGTAAAATATAAATGCTTCCGTCGTACAGTCTGGAGCAACGGAAGCTCTGATCACGAGTGAAATATAAAAGCTTCCGTCGTACAGTCTGGAGCAACGGAAGCTCTGATCATGAGTAAAATATAAATGCTTCCGTCGTACAGTCTGGAGCAACGGAAGCTCTGATCACGAGTGAAATATAAATGCTTCCGTCGTACAGTCTGGAGCAACGGAAGCTCTGATCACGAGTGAAATATAAATGCTTCCGTCGTACAGTCTGGAGCAACGGAAGCTCTGATCACGAGTGAAATATAAATGCTTCCGTCGTACAGTCTGGAGCAACGGAAGCTCTGATCACGAGTAAAATATAAATGCTTCCGTCGTACAGTCTGGAGCAACGGAAGCTCTGATCACGAGTAAAATATAAATGCTTCCGTCGTACAGTCTGGAGCAACGGAAGCTCTGATCACGAGTAAAATATAAATGCTTCCGTCGTACAGTCTGGAGCAACGGAAGCTCTGATCACGAGTAAAATATAAATGCTTCCGTCGTACAGTCTGGAGCAACGGAAGCTCTGATCACGAGTAAAATATAAATGCTTCCGTCGTACAGTCTGGAGCAACGGAAGCTCTGATCACGAGTAAAATATAAATGCTTCCGTCGTACAGTCTGGAGCAACGGAAGCTCTGATCATGAGTCAAATATAAATGCTTCCGTCATACAGTCTGGAGCAACGGAAGCTCTGATCACGAGTAAAATATAAATGCTTCCGTAGTACAGTCTGGAGCAACGGAAGCTCTGATCATGAGTAAAATATAAATGCTTCCGTCGTACAGTCTGGAGCAACGGAAGCTCTGATCACGAGTAAAATATAAATGCTTCCGTCGTACAGTCTGGAGCAACGGAAGCTCTGATCACGAGTGAAATATAAATGCTTCCGTCGTACAGTCTGGAGCAACGGAAGCTCTGATCACGAGTGAAATATAAATGCTTCCGTCGTACAGTCTGGAGCAACGGAAGCTCTGATCACGAGTAAAATATAAATGCTTCCGTCGTACAGTCTGGAGCAACGGAAGCTCTGATCACGAGTAAAATATAAATGCTTCCGTCGTACAGTCTGGAGCAACGGAAGCTCTGATCACGAGTAAAATATAAATGCTTCCGTCGTACAGTCTGGAGCAACGGAAGCTCTGATCACGAGTAAAATATAAATGCTTCCGTCGTACAGTCTGGAGCAACGGAAGCTCTGATCACGAGTAAAATATAAATGCTTCCGTCGTACAGTCTGGAGCAACGGAAGCTCTGATCACGAGTAAAATATAAATGCTTCCGTCATACAGTCTGGAGCAACGGAAGCTCTGATCACGAGTAAAATATAAATGCTTCCGTCGTACAGTCTGGAGCAACGGAAGCTCTGATCACGAGTCAAATATAAATGCTTCCGTCATACAGTCTGGAGCAACGGAAGCTCTGATCACGAGTAAAATATAAATGCTTCCGTAGTACAGTCTGGAGCAACGGAAGCTCTGATCATGAGTAAAATATAAATGCTTCCGTCGTACAGTCTGGAGCAACGGAAGCTCTGATCACGAGTAAAATATAAATGCTTCCGTCGTACAGTCTGGAGCAACGGAAGCTCTGATCACGAGTAAAATATAAATGCTTCCGTCGTACAGTCTGGAGCAACGGAAGCTCTGATCACGAGTGAAATATAAATGCTTCCGTCGTACAGTCTGGAGCAACGGAAGCTCTGATCACGAGTAAAATATAAATGCTTCCGTCGTACAGTCTGGAGCAACGGAAGCTCTGATCACGAGTAAAATATAAATGCTTCCGTCGTACAGTCTGGAGCAACGGAAGCTCTGATCACGAGTAAAATATAAATGCTTCCGTCGTACAGTCTGGAGCAACGGAAGCTCTGATCACGAGTAAAATATAAATGCTTCCGTCGTACAGTCTGGAGCAACGGAAGCTCTGATCACGAGTAAAATATAAATGCTTCCGTCGTACAGTCTGGAGCAACGGAAGCTCTGATCACGAGTAAAATATAAATGCTTCCGTCATACAGTCTGGAGCAACGGAAGCTCTGATCACGAGTAAAATATAAATGCTTCCGTCGTACAGTCTGGAGCAACGGAAGCTCTGATCACGAGTAAAATATAAATGCTTCCGTCGTACAGTCTGGAGCAACGGAAGCTCTGATCACGAGTAAAATATAAATGCTTCCGTCGTACAGTCTGGAGCAACGGAAGCTCCGATCACGAGTAAAATATAAATGCTTCCGTCGTACAGTCTGGAGCAACGGAAGCTCCGATCATGAGTCAAATATAAATACTTTCTGTGTTCTATACTTCCTGCGAGCGCGACGGTGTGGCGCAGCGCGTGCCGTTTGCGTGTAAAAAAAACCTTCAGCTTAAATGTTACCCCCGGGAAGCACAGGAGCAGACAGGACACACACACACACACACACACACACACGCACACGCACGCACACCGTAGCAGAGCGTAATGGGGGAACGCATTTAAATACAGTACCAAATATTGAACAATTCCTTTTGTTGTTCAGAGAGAGAGAGAGAGAGAGAGAGAGAGAGAGACCCCAGACTGTGAACAGGAAACAGGTATATATGGATAAGGAGGGACCCCCCTGGGGACCCCCCACACACACTCATCCCAAGGTGTGTGTGTGTGTGTGTGTGTGTGTGTGTGTGTGTGTGTGTGTGTGTGTGTGTGTGTGTGTGTGTGTGTGTGTGTGTGTGTGTGTGTGTGTGTGTGTGTGTGTGTGTGTGTGTGTAACTTCCAGATTGATGGCGTGTTGAGGCTGTGAAGACAGAGCGTGTTTCCATGTGTGTGTTTCTCTATCTCTCCATTCGCTCTACTTATAACTTCTTGTACATTTTATGTACACAGTCTCTGTACTGTACAACTTCTACAGTCGTGCGTGCGTGCGTGTGTGCGTGCGTGCGTGCGTGCGTGCGTGCGTGTACGTACACTATCACCTATATGTATTGTTGTGTGTTTGTGTTGCTGCCTCTACGTTCCATAGTTAGATCTTCTACAGTTAGAAGAAGTTTGCACGTCTGTGTATTATATATTGGTACAGTATGCACTGTAGTATATTATTATATATTGGTACAGTATGCACTAAGGCTGCAACAACGAATCGATTAAATCGATAAAAATCGATAATTGAATTCGTTGCCAACGAATTATCTTAGCGATTATTATCGCGGGTGTTTTCCAACATTAAAATGTAACATAAAGCTGCTTTCTTTTTACCGTTCAGTAACGGCACTAGGCTGAACGAACAATATGCAACGGGTCGTATAAACACAACACAAGATTGTCTTGAACGTGACCAGAGCAGCTCCCCCCCCCCCACACACACACACCGCAACGATCCTGTTGCAACGTTAGCTTGCTAGCCTAGCAAGGTTGTGTTTACTGTTGATATAGCAGCTATCGCTAACATGAGGAACAGAAACAAGTCCTCTTTGGCTCTCCGTGTTCATCGGATTCTTTATCTTACATAAAGAAATACGAGCGACCTGTTAAAGAAGTTAAGAACACAGCGTGGGGACAGAAGTCACAGTGACAGACTTGTACTGAGCGTGCCGTATGTGACTGTGAGCATTGCGGGCTGAGAGGACTCCCCCCTCCGCTCCCCAGGCTCAGGAGGGAGTGGGCTGTTTGACTGTACTGTGCGCTGGGCAGGAGCATGTCTTAACGGTAGAACGGAGCGGCACTAAAAGTCAGCATTGCAAAAATAAAAAGTATGATTTTATAGTAATGATTTATATAAAAGTAAGTCAATTCTGTCTTTCATATATTTGATTTATCCATGAATATTTTTCTTCACAGTTAGGTTTGTGGGCAGGGGGTGCTTAGGGGGTAAAGGGTCTGTAACAGAGTACAAAAATGGAACCAAATGGACTCAACATTGATTTTACAATAGAAATTAAAATATAAAAATTGGGGTCCCAGAGATAGAAATGGAAAGAAAGACAGTCAGCTATACACGGTCAACATTACAGATTACAGTATCATTACAAGTAGGAATGGCAATGAAATCAAATTGGATAAAAAAGGGGGTAACATATTAATTTTGAAGGAGTATTCATTTTTATTATCTTTATTGTTAGTTACAACATGCCTAAAATAACTTGAAGCTAATTTTTTTAAGTAATTGCAAAAAGGTGCCATAATCCGATTAATCGATTCATCGTTTAAATAATCGGCCGATGAACCGATTATGAAATTAATCGTTAGTTGCAGCCCTAGTATGCACTGTAGTATATTATTATATATTGGTACAGTATGCACTGTAGTATATTATTATATATTGGTACAGTATGCACTGTAGTATATTATTATATATTGGTACAGTATGCACTGTAGTATATTATTATATATTCGTACAGTATGCACTGTAGTATATTATTATATATTGGTACAGTATGTACGTACGGTAGTGGATTATTTATAATTTACACCCAGAGTGTAAAGAGATACGAGGTAGAGTTGAATGAATCAATGTTCTTTTAATATACAAGAGCTTAACAACAACTTATAACTTATAACAAGCTTATAACAACAACGTCGACTGTACCTTTTTTCACTGACATACAAACTAAATAAAAACTAAGCCACGATGACTAAAACTATGACTAAATATGCTGACAATTTCGTCAACAAATAAAAATCCTCCCACCTGGTCTTTGGTGTGCCAGCTAGTCTCCTCCCACTGGGATGACATCACAGCTAGTCTCCTCCCAGTGGGACGACATCACAGGTAGTCTCCTCCCACTGGGACGACATCACAGCTAGTCTCCTCCCTACTGGGATGACATCACAGCTAGTCTCCTCCCAGTGGGATGACATCACAGCTAGTCTCCTCCCACTGGTGATGACATCACAGCTAGTCTCCTCCCAGTGGGATGACATCACACCTAGTCTCCTCCCACTGGTGATGACATCACAGCTAGTCTCCTCCCAGTGGGATGACATCACACCTAGTCTCCTCCCACTGGGACGACATCACAACATCTCATTGTTGTCCCAACCGTGTCCTTTAAAATGAAACGTCGACTAAACCAAATGTCATTCAGCCACGACGATTCCAGAGGATCACCACAACCTGCTGAACGGAGTGTCTTCTGTGAGGATCACCACAACCTGCTGAACGGAGTGTCTTCTGTGAGGATTACCACAACCTGCCTGGACTGGGATTACGCCTGTATAGACAGACGTTCCTTGATTGGTCGACGCGACCCGTTGACTTTTCGTTTCGATTTTTGTCAAACCTGTCGAGACATTTTGCGCCGCTGAACCGAAATGTTCCGCTGGACTCTGCATCTGACGGGAGGAACGGATCGAGGCCAGGGTGCTGCCGTTGCAGTGGAGAACAAGGTGTACTCCTTTGGAGGATCCTACCGAGACAAGGAGAGTCACATTCAGGTGGACGTCTTCAACACGGTGACTTTGCGCTGGAATAAGTTGCCCCGAGAGACGGCCGGGGGAGGAGAGTGCCACCTTGAGGTTCCCTGCTGGTGCGAATATCACACAGCTGTGTTGGTAGAAGACACGGTCTACATCTGGGGAGGAGATGAAGGCTTTAGCGGGTTGTGCTGTGACGTTCTTTATGCTTTTGACGTGGACGGCAACCGCTGGTTCAAACCCGGTGTTTCTGGGCATGTTCCAGGGGGGAGGAGCTACCACTCGGCCTGCGTGTTGGAGAAGGTCATGTTGATCTATGGAGGACGGACCCAGACAACGTGGTCTAATGACATCTACAAGTTGGACTCCTCCACAATGGTCTGGACTTTAATCAACACCAGAGGAACTCCACCTCCTGATTCACTACTTTACTCTCCTACCATCATCGGGACAAAGATGTTTGTATTTGGGGGCTGGGGGTTGGGTCAGTACCACAACACCATCAGAGTGTTTGACACAGAGACCAACCTCTGGATGGACACACCTTCTACACAGCTTCTACCAGAAGGACGCTGGGAACATTCAGCCTTTACCTACAATGGAGAGCTGTACATATTTGGTGGCCGTAACTGTAACCGTTACTTCAATGATATGTGGGCATTGAACCCAGAGACCTCCTCCTGGAAGAAGGTTGAGCCCAAGGGGAAAACCCCACATGGGATGACGAATATGTGTTGTTGCATGCTGGGAGATCGTGTCATCCTCTTTGGAGCAGACAACAGACCAGGTGACCTGTATGTCTTAGACTTCAGTCCTAGCCTCAAGACATTATGTAAGCTAGCAGTTATTCAGTACGGTCTGGAGCAGTCTGAACTCACACACGACATCAGGTGGGAACTGGCGGCCATGACTAGCAACAACTGGAAAAAAAATCACACTTGTGTGAAGTGAGGTGCACCAACAGTGGCTGCCGCATGATGTCACTGGGGGGGGGGGGGGGGGGGGGCATGCTGAAATCAGGAGGGCAGGAATAAGACAAACATCCATATAACCCATTCTGACCTGAGATCAGATTCATACGAGGTTTCCACTGGACACACACTGCTCTGATTAACCCATTCTGACCTGAGATCAGATTCTAAAAATGTCAGTCGTTCTTCGAATTTTTCAAAAATAGCAGACCTACAAGCTCGTATCGCGCCACTCGGTGGCGCGATATGAGCTTGTAGATCTGCTATTTTTCAATAGCTAAAGCATAACATGATGCCAACACCAAAATGGGTGCCCGGTCAGAATGGGTTAACTAAAAAACATGGCATTGATGCACCTGGGACGTATCCTCAGTAAAGTACGTCCGCAAAAAGAGAGGGGGGAAAAAAAACGAAGAAAAAATATGACTCACTGTCACAGATTCATAAACGCCAGATCATAACTGTAATAATCTGATATGTATTGTTTATTTATCTAAACGACAGAACGTCGGTTAAACAATGAAAACGTAAGTCGTGAACGGGAGGGGATTTGTGAACCCCTGATTGCTCCCGACGTGCGGGTTGGTGCCTTGCATGGTTTCCTCTGTCTCGTGTGTGTGTGTGTGTGTGTGTGTGTGTGTGTGTGTGTGTGTGTGTGTGTGTGTGTGTGTGTGTGTGTGTGTGTGTGTGTGTGTGTGTGTGTGTGTGTGTGTGTGTGTGTGTGTGTGTGTGTGTGTGTGTGTGTGTGTGTGCGCGTGCGCGTGCGCGAATACAGGGGGCACAGGGCAGTATTTTATATTTAGACATAAATATAAAATCTCTCTGAACTTCTGAAGTGTGTCCGAAAAGTGCAACCATTAGACCCCCTCTATACATGCCATTATGCACACACACACACACACACACACACACACACACACACACACACATACACACACACACACACACACCGAGCTTCCACCCGTGAGCTCTCCTGCCCGGACCAGAAATGACCGCCTGAAAGTGTACTTCACTTCACACACTGCGTGTGTGTGTGTGTGTGTGTGTGTGTGTGTGTGTGTCCTGTATATATAAATATCTGGGAAATCATGGCCACTACACAGGAGAGAGAGAGAGAGAGAGAGGCTAATGGGGGTGTTCTTTTAGGGCGAAGTGATGTGTAGTGCTCAGTTTTTGTGTGTGTGTGTGTGTGTGTGTGTGTGTGTGTGTGTGTGTGTGTGTGTGTGTGTGTGTGTGTGTGTGTGTGTGTGTGTGTGTGTGTGTGTGTGTGTGTGTGTGTGTGTGTGTGTGTGTGTTAAAGGGGGTGTAATGCCCACCTTGAATCAACAGCCATGCTCTCTAAGTGTGTGTTTAATCAATGGCTACTGATGGGAAGGGAGAGGGGGGGGGGGGGGGTGTGTGGGGGGGGGGTGGAGGGGCAGAGGGGGGGGGTCACTATGATCGGAGGTCCTGGGATGCTAAAAAAAGGGACAGAGAGAGAGAGAGAGAGAGAGAGAGAGAGAGAGAGAGAGCTGCCATTAGGACGCACACACTGAGAGGTGTGGGGGGGTGTAACGTGTGTGTGTATCGATGTCTGGCTTCCGAGAAGTATACAGGTGTTCGACAAACCTGCCGTGTGTGTGGTTGTGCACGCACGTGCGTGGGTGTGCGATCTGAGGTTAGACACACACACACACACACACACACACACACACACACACAAACGCGATCCACCCAATTGAAATATGTATTAACAGTTTGCAGAATTACAGTAACATTTCAAGCACAAACTCAATGCAAAGACTGTTAACTGTGAGTGGACGACCCAATTAAGCATTACACTTGTTTACAAGAGGGTCCACCATGTTCAATTCATCAAAACATTTAGAGACGTACAAATAGACACTACTATTATAGACAAAAAAAAACAGAAGAGGAATTCATCATAAAGAAGGGACGAAGGGGAAAATAAGCGGCTTGGACTCCTCATGCATAGAAGGAAGCATGAGGTCAGTCCGTTGCTCTGTAGTTTTAGGAGTACGACTATATAGACAGAAATTGACACTGGGTGGAAAAAAAACCCCAAAATGGGTTTCTTTTTTTACAAAAATGGTGGGAGTCTAAATAAACCATGGTTTACAGACGGAGTATGAATGGCTGTCGGGGACACAAAGCGCCACGCCTCTGCTTCACGTCGGATTTGTGTTCGTCGGCGTTTCTTTTTTTTTGTCTACGTTTCTCCCCCCGGCGGCTGAAAACAGACTCCGTTCCGTTATTACAGAAGTCCTTACGGTCTTTAACCCATTCTGGGCGGGAACCCCCTTTTGGTGGTGTTAGCATCTTGTTATGCTTTAGCTATTGAAAAATAGCAGATCTACAAGCTCGTAGCGCGTCACTCGGTGGCGCGCTACAAGCTTGTAGATCTGCTATTTTTTTTTTAATCGAAGAAACGACTGACATAGAAGACATGGCTTTTTCAGAAAACTGTCAGGATGTAAAAGACGTTTTTTTAGAATCTGATCTCAGGTCAGAATGGAAAAACTGTCAGGATGTAGAAGACATTTCTGATCTCAGGTCAGAATGGAAAACTGTCAGGATGTATAGTATATGTATAGTAAGACATTTATATAATCTGATCTCAGGTCAGAATGGGTTATAGAACGCTGCTTTCTTTACATCTGTCACCACGCGGGGGACCCCCGTGGACCCTGATCCTCTGGGGGCTGCATTGTTCTTAAATGAATGATGCTGAGAATCATCATGTTGGGGGAGAGAGACAGAGGGGGAGAGAGAGAGAGAGAGTTCTCTCAGCATTGTGTGTTAATGTGATTAGTGAGACAGCCCTCTGCTCATCAAGGCCCTACAATATACTGCTGCCTGTCAGCACGCACACACGCATGCACACACGCACGCACGCACGCACGCACGCACGCACGCACGCACGCACGCACGCACGCTCGCATGCACGCTCGCACGCACGCACGCACGCACGCACGCACGCACGCACGCACGCACGCACGCACGCACGCACGCTCGCATGCACGCTCGCACGCACGCATGCACGCACGCTCGCACGCACGCACGCACGCTCGCACGCACGCATGCATGCACGCACAGAGAGGTAGAACCACAACAGAACAAGAGTGCGTACAGTATGTATTACAGTATGTATTACAGTATGCATTACAGTATGTATTACAGTATGTATTAGTATGCATTACTCTGGTTGTGATGAAGTAAACAGGAGAGACGATGACAGTCGTGTGAAACGGGTGCTTTATTATTATTACATTTTTAGTAACGTATACATGTTTCTGAAATGATGCATGCAGCAGCTTTTTGTCTTTGCGGAAAGAATGCACACGAAGGAAGACAGTTGACTGACAGAATATAGCAGTGTTTTCAATGTAATGAGTCCCAGGATGCAGGCATTGGCTTTTAGAGATGAGTCCCAGGATGCAGGGATGGTCTTTTAGAGATGAGTCCCAGGATGCAGGGATGGTCTTTTAGAGATGAGTCCCAGGATGCAGGGATGGTCTTTTAGAAATGAGTCCCAGGATGCAGGGATGGTCTTTTAGAGATGAGTCCCAGGATGCAGGGATGGTCTTTTAGAGATGAGTCCCAGGATGCAGGGATGGTCTTTTAGAGATGAGTCCCAGGATGCAGGGATGGTCTTTTATAGATGAGTCCCAGGATGCAGGGATGGTCTTTTAGAGATGAGTCCCAGGATGCAGGGATGGTCTTTTAGAGATGAGTCCCAGGATGCAGGGATTGGCTTTTAGAAATGAGTCCCAGGATGCAGGGGATGGTCTTTTAGAAATGAGTCCCAAGATGCAGGGATGGTCTTTTAGAGATGAGTCCCAGGATGCAGGGATGGTCTTTTAGAGATGAGTCCCAGGATGCAGGGATGGTCTTTTATAGATGAGTCCCAGGATGCAGGGATGGTCTTTTAGAGATGAGTCCCAGGATGCAGGGATGGTCTTTTAGAAATGAGTCCCAGGATGCAGGGATGGTCTTTTAGAGATGAGTCCCAGGATGCAGGGATGGTCTTTTAGAAATGAGTCCCAGGATGCAGGGATGGTCTTTTAGAAATGAGTCCCAGGATGCAGGGATGGTCTTTTAGAAATGAGTCCCAGGATGCAGGGATGGTCTTTTAGAGATGAGTCCCAGGATGCAGGGATGGTCTTTTAGAAATGAGTCCCAGGATGCAGGGATGGTCTTTTAGAGATGAGTCCCAGGATGCAGGGATGGTCTTTTAGAGATGAGTCCCAGGATGCAGGGATGGTCTTTTAGAGATGAGTCCCAGGATGCAGGGATTGGCTTTTAGAAATGAGTCCCAGGATGCAGGGGATGGTCTTTTAGAAATGAGTCCCAAGATGCAGGGATGGTCTTTTTAGAGATGAGTCCCAGGATGCAGGGATGGTCTTTTAGAAATGAGTCCCAGGATGCAGGGATGGTCTTTTTAGAGATGAGTCCCAGGATGCAGGGATGGTCTTTTAGAAATGAGTCCCAGGATGCAGGGATGGTCTTTTTAGAGATGAGTCCCAGGATGCAGGGATGGTCTTTTTAGAGATGAGTCCCAGGATGCAGGGATGGTCTTTTAGAAATGAGTCCCAGGATGCAGGGATGGTCTTTTAGAGATGAGTCCCAGGATGCAGGGATGGTCTTTTAGAAATGAGTCCCAGGATGCAGGGATGGTCTTTTAGAGATGAGTCCCAGGATGCAGGGATGGTCTTTTTAGAGATGAGTCCCAGGATGCAGGGATGGTCTTTTAGAAATGAGTCCCAGGATGCAGGGATGGTCTTTTAGAAATGAGTCCCAGGATGCAGGGATGGTCTTTTAGAAATGAGTCCCAGGATGCAGGGATGGTCTTTTAGAAATGAGTCCCAGGATGCAGGGATGGTCTTTTAGAGATGAGTCCCAGGATGCAGGGATGGTCTTTTAGAAATGAGTCCCAGGATGCAGGGATGGTCTTCTAGAAATGAGTCCCAGGATGCAGGGATCGTCTTTTAGAGATGAGTCCCAGGATGCAGGGATGGTCTTTTAGAGATGAGTCCCAGGATGCAGGGATGGTCTTTTAGAGATGAGTCCCAGGATGCAGGGATGGTCTTTTAGAAATGAGTCCCAGGATGCAGGGATGGTCTTTTAGAAATGAGTCCCAGGATGCAGGGATGGTCTTTTAGAAATGAGTCCCAGGATGCAGGGATGGTCTTTTAGAAATGAGTCCCAGGATGCAGGGATGGTCTTCTAGAAATGAGTCCCAGGATGCAGGGATGGTCTTTTTAGAAATGAGTCCCAGGATGCAGGGATGGTCTTTTAGAGATGAGTCCC